>NW_027194015.1:666432-999649 GCF_032444005.1 Ranitomeya imitator
GTATAGAGTGTATGGTATAGAGTGTAGGGTATAGAGTGTAGGGTGTAGAGTGTTGGGTATAGAGTGTAGGGTATAGAGTGTAGGGTATAGAGTGTAGGGTATAGAGTGTAGGGAATAGAGTGTAGAGTGTAAGGTATAGAGTGTAGAGTGTAGGGTATAGAGTGTAGGGTATAGAGTGTAGAGTGTAGGGATTAGAGTGTAGGGTATAGAGTGTAGGGTATAGAGTGTAGTGTATAGAGTGTAGGGAATAGAGTGTGGAGTGTAAGGTATAGAGTGTAGAGTGTAGGGAATAGACTGTAGGGTATAGAGTGTAGGGTATAGAGTGTAGGGTATAGATTGTAGAGTATAGGCTATAGAGTGTAGGGTATAGAGTGTAGAGTGTAGGGTATAGAGTGTAGGGTATAGAGTGTAGGGTATAGAGTGTAGAGTGTAGGGTATAGTGTGTAGGGTATAGAGTGCAGGGTGTAGAGTGTAGGGTATAGAGTGTAGGGTATAGAGTGTAGAGTGTAGGGTATAGAGTGTATGCTATAGAGTGTATGGTGTAGAGTGTATGGTATAGAGTGTAGGGTATACAGTGTAGAGTGTATGGTATAGAGTGTAGGGTGTAGAGTGTAGGGTATAGAGTGTATGTTATAGAGTGTAGGGTATAGAGTGTAGGGTAGAGAGTGTAGAGTGTAGGGTATAGAGTGTAGGGTATAGAGTGTAGGGTATAGAGTGTAGAGTGTAGGGATTAGAGTGTAGGGTATAGAGTGTAGTGTGTAGAGTGTAGGGTATAGAGTGTAGAGTGTAGGGTATAGAGTGTATGGTATAGAGTGTAGGGTATAGAGTGTAGGGTGTAGAGTGTAGGGTATAGAGTGTAGGGTATAGAGTGTAGGGTATAGAGTGTATGGTATAGAGTGTAGGGAATAGAGTGTAGAGTGTAAGGTATAGAGTGTAGAGTGTAGGGTATAGAGTGTAGGGTATAGACTGTAGGGTATAAAGTGTAGGGTATAGATTGTAGGCTATAGAGTGTAGGGTATAGAGTGTAGGGTATAGAGTGTAGGGTATAGAGTGTAGGGTATAGAGTGTAGGGTATAGAGTGTAGAGTGTAGGGTATAGTGTGTAGGGTATAGAGTGCAGGGTGTAGAGTGTAGGGTATAGAGTGTAGGGTATAGAGTGTAGAGTGTAGGGTATAGAGTGTATGCTATAGAGTGTATGGTGTAGAGTGTATGGTATAGAGTGTAGGGTATAGAGTGTAGAGTGTAGGGTATAGAGTGTAGGGTATAGAGTGTATGTTATAGAGTGTAGGGTATAGAGTGTAGAGTGTAGGGTATAGAGTTTAGAGTGTAGGGTATAGAGTGTAGGGTATAGAGTGTAAGGTATAGAGTGTAGGGTGTAGAGTGTAGGGTATAGATTGTAGGGTAAATAACTAAGAAGGCGACATAAGGTGGCAAGTTATAAAACATGATTTGGGACAATTGTAAAAATATTTAACTAATATATATATCAGTAACTATTTGTCCGAAAAAATTTTTTTCCTTTGCCATGGATATCAAGAATAAATGATAGACTAGCTATCAGACAAACACATAACAGGGGGGGGGGAGAAAAAACTCCAAATGATAGCCAAAGTCCATAAAAATGCTTTATTAAATGTGGCATGAAGGTGGTGACAGCAACATGTGATCACCAGACAGTAAAAAGCAAAGGCACTGGGAGCCTACAAATGCCATTAAGTTATATAGAACAATGTCATAGTGAACATTACCGGGCAGAGAAAGTGTATATACATGGTAGCCTCTATAACATGAAAACTAGACAGATGTCATATACTGTTAGCAAATAGATGTATATAATCCCAGCTCCACTAAGTGGAAGCTGGATGTATGCTCAGGTATAGTCAGAGTAACGTACGGCACACCAAAAAAGATAGAATACATCACCCAGGCAGTGTTAGCAGATGCGGGGGATCCCAGCGCCCGCCCCAACGCGCGTTTCGGGAAACCTTCGTCAGGGGGCACGCTGAACAATGCTAAAACAGGGGTTTAAAAAGGCCGTATACCGGAAGTGCTCAAGCTGTAAGCGCCGGAAGTGTTAAAGCGTTACCAGGTAACCACATGCAGCGTAGTCTAGGCTGCATGTGCGGTAAACAATGTGCCGGAAGTATTCAGGCAACAAGCGTTGGAAGCACCTACATGTTCCATGGCAACCAGGCGCAGTGTCATCCAGGCTGTGAGTGCGGGAGTCACGTGGGGCCCCAAGCGATCCACGCACAGCAGAGCCACAGAGAACGCCGCGCACAAAGGTCGGTAAGGACATGCGCATAGGACACAGACACAGACAGTATGAGCAGTCGGAAACATAGCAGTCACATAATAATATCTACAAGAGTACAAAATTGGAGATAGAAGACACACGGATATACATAGGCATATGAGAATGTGCTTAAATGCCATGCATTACAACAATATACAGACAATAACATCGCAATACAATAATACGATGGCAGACCCAAAGCGAGTCAAACAAGTATAGATATAATATCATAGTGAATTAAATATGGATCATACCACGTAAAGATGAAAAGAAATCATGCATAGTAAGTAAGCAGTTACTCTAGGGCAGGAATATAAAAAATCTCACAGTACATAGAGATACCAAATAGGTAAATCTCACTTCAAGGTATACATACAGATATGCCATATAGATCTGAAAATACAGAGTAGTGCCAAATAATGTAAAATAGGCAGGTCTTGCTCAGGACTGCATAGTTCCAGTTAGTAGGCGTATTCGGATGTTGATGTTCCATGATCCATAAACAGAGCAAACTTCCAGACACACGGCCACAAATATGAAGTAAAATACTAAAAACAAGAAAATGAAAGAAAATTAAACAGAATAAAAACAAGTCCGGCAAACACCAGCCGCCGAAAGGGACGACACGGTCAGATGATCACAAGAAGGGGGCAAAGCTAAGGTTTTCATTTAGTCCAAGGGGGTGCACAGTCCGCAGCGTCCAGATCCACCTCGATTCGAGGCGGGCCAATTTGGAGGTTAATTTACCACCCCGTATACCTACCTTCAAAGCATCAATCCCACGGAAACGTATCAATCTCCCATTACTCCCATGAAAAGACTTAAAATGTCTTGGGAGTGTTTTTAGGGTAGAGGGATCCGTACAACCTGCCGCAGATTCAATACCTAACACGTGTTCACGTATCCGTACTTTGAACTGGCGGGTCGTAAGACCAATGTAAATAAGGCCACAAGGACATGTGGCATAATAGATTACAAAACGCGTGTTACAAGTAATCTCTTTTTTGATTTTAAAGATTTTACTACCACCAGAATCAGAGAAAGAATCAATCCGATCCACATTAGGGCAAGCCACACAGTGGCCACAAGGGAACGAGCCACAGCGAGGTGGAAGGCCATCTAAAAAGGTGGTTCTCGGTATACCCTCGTAGTGGCTCCGTGTGAGATGATCCTTCAAATTCCTTGCCCTTCTGAAGGACAAAAGGGGACACTTTGGTATTATCTTAGAGATGGTCTTATCGACCATCAAAATAGGCCAGGATTTCCGTAATGCTTCGCGGATTTTGGCAGACTGGGAGTTAAAGTTGGTAACGAACCGCAATTGCTGACCCGAATGTAAAGTTCTACTATCTGAATGGTTATAGAGTAGAGATGTACGTGTACTGGCCCTAGCCCGATTGTAGGCCTTTTTTATGGACCGCCTACTGTACCCGCGGTTAAGAAATCGTATCTGTAACTCCTTTGCCTGCCGTTCAAAATCCGACTCGGACGAACAAATCCTACGTAAGCGGAGGAATTGACCTGTTGGTACTGCTCTAATAATGTGGGAAGGATGGCAAGAAGATGCATGTAGTAAAGTATTGGTAGAAGTGGGCTTACGGAAAAGGTCAGTTTGTATTAAACCGGAGGAGTCCTTCCTCACCATGACATCCAAGAATTCAACACTAACAGTATCCCACTTAAAGGTAAGATGGATGTTCAAACTGTTGTCATTCAAAAAGGCCATGAATGTGGAGAGCTCCTCCGAAGAGCCCTGCCAGATCAAAAATATGTCGTCAATGTACCGGGTCCAGAGAGGGACCCGGTCCATTGACGCCCACCGATCTGACAGGAAGAGGTCCCTCTCCCACAGCCCCAGGAACAGGTTAGCATAGGAGGGCGCAAAAGCCGCCCCCATGGCTGTTCCCTGGAGCTGCAGGAAGAAGGACCCCTTAAAAACAAAAAAATTATGCGTTAAAGCAAACTCCAACAGGGTAAGTACCAGATTGCTAAATTCAGAGGAAGAGCCGGACATGCCGAGGAAGAAACGTACAGCATTGAGGCCATCCTGATGTCTAATGTTCGTATACAGTGATTCAACATCTGCTGTAGTCAGGATGGCATCTCCGTCCAAATGAACAGAGTCAACCCTCTTGAGGAGCTCTCCAGTGTCCCTCAAAAAAGAGGGTAAATCCTCCACAAGAGGTTGTAGATGGAAATCTATCCACTGATTAACATTTTCAAGAAAGTTTCCCTTCCCAGAAATAATAGGTCTACCAGGTGGCACCCTGGCATCCTTATGTATCTTGGGAAGGAGATAAAAGGTCGAGGCTGCAGGCTCAGTTACACGGAGGGCCAAGGCAAGATCCTTGGAGATAACACCACCCTCAACAGCGGAATCAAGGATACTGTCCAATTCAGAGCTGAAAGCCGACAAGGGATTAAAGGTCAATTTTCTGTAGCAAACAGAGTTATTTAGTTGCCGATAGGCCTCTTTCTCATACATAGATTTGGGCCAAATGACCACATTACCTCCCTTGTCGGCTGGTTTCAGAACAATGTCTTGGATATTTTTCAAATGTTGGAGCCTCGACCTTTCCTCCCGATTGAGGTTATCCCTCCCAAAATGTTGTGGTATTCTAAGGAGATCCTGGGTTACCACCTGGACAAATAAATCAATATTTGTATTGGTAGAGAGGAGGGGAAACCTTCTTGAACGTGGTCTAATAGAAGGAGGGATCTTACCTCCATCAGGTATATTCTCACTAGAGAGCTCCTCAAGGGTCCTCAGCGCATCTTGCTCTTCCTCTGTGGGGAACAATTGGTAGAGGTTATCGTTGGAGGTTAACCTCCAAATTGGCCCGCCTCGAATCGAGGTGGATCTGGACGCTGCGGACTGTGCACCCCCTTGGACTAAATGAAAACCTTAGCTTTGCCCCCTTCTTGTGATCATCTGACCGTGTCGTCCCTTTCGGCGGCTGGTGTTTGCCGGACTTGTTTTTATTCTGTTTAATTTTCTTTCATTTTCTTGTTTTTAGTATTTTACTTCATATTTGTGGCCGTGTGTCT
The DNA here is from genome assembly GCF_032444005.1 of Ranitomeya imitator. NCBI lineage: Eukaryota > Metazoa > Chordata > Amphibia > Anura > Dendrobatidae > Ranitomeya > Ranitomeya imitator. Next base: position 671,776 of record NW_027194015.1, read on the forward strand.
GGAAGTTTGCTCTGTTTATGGATCATGGAACATCAACATCTGAATACGCCTACTAACTGGAACTATGCAGTCCTGAGCAAGACCTGCCTATTTTACATTATTTGGCACTACTCTGTATTTTCAGATCTATATGGCATATCTGTATGTATACCTTGAAGTGAGATTTACCTATTTGGTATCTCTATGTACTGTGAGATTTTTTATATTCCTGCCCTAGAGTAACTGCTTACTTACTATGCATGATTTCTTTTCATCTTTACGTGGTATGATCCATATTTAATTCACTATGATATTATATCTATACTTGTTTGACTCGCTTTGGGTCTGCCATCGTATTATTGTATTGCGATGTTATTGTCTGTATATTGTTGTAATGCATGGCATTTAAGCACATTCTCATATGCCTATGTATATCCGTGTGTCTTCTATCTCCAATTTTGTACTCTTGTAGATATTATTATGTGACTGCTATGTTTCCGACTGCTCATACTGTCTGTGTCTGTGTCCTATGCGCATGTCCTTACCGACCTTTGTGCGCGGCGTTCTCTGTGGCTCTGCTGTGCGTGGATCGCTTGGGGCCCCACGTGACTCCCGCACTCACAGCCTGGATGACGCTGCGCCTGGTTGCCATGGAACATGTAGGTGCTTCCAACGCTTGTTGCCTGAATACTTCCGGCACATTGTTTACCGCACATGCAGCCTAGACTACGCTGCATGTGGTTACCTGGTAACGCTTTAACACTTCCGGCGCTTACAGCTTGAGCACTTCCGGTATACGGCCTTTTTAAACCCCTGTTTTAGCATTGTTCAGCGTGCCCCCTGACGAAGGTTTCCCGAAACGCGCGTTGGGGCGGGCGCTGGGATCCCCCGCATCTGCTAACACTGCCTGGGTGATGTATTCTATCTTTTTTGGTGTGCCGTACGTTACTCTGACTATACCTGAGCATACATCCAGCTTCCACTTAGTGGAGCTGGGATTATATACATCTATTTGCTAACAGTATATGACATCTGTCTAGTTTTCATGTTATAGAGGCTACCATGTATATACACTTTCTCTGCCCGGTAATGTTCACTATGACATTGTTCTATATAACTTAATGGCATTTGTAGGCTCCCAGTGCCTTTGCTTTTTACTGTCTGGTGATCACATGTTGCTGTCACCACCTTCATGCCACATTTAATAAAGCATTTTTATGGACTTTGGCTATCATTTGGAGTTTTTTCTCCCCCCCCCCTGTTATGTGTTTGTCTGATAGCTAGTCTATCATTTATTCTTGATATCCATGGCAAAGGAAAAAAATTTTTTCGGACAAATAGTTACTGATATATATATTAGTTAAATATTTTTACAATTGTCCCAAATCATGTTTTATAACTTGCCACCTTATGTCGCCTTCTTAGTTATTTACTTATATATGTTTGCTGTGTTTCGCACAGACCCTGCTGGCGACTTTATGGATTTCAGAGCCAAAGAGAAGGCCTGGCTAGGCCAAGTGGACCAGGTCTTTGGAGGTGGTGTTGGTGCCTCACGGTCGGATGATTACAAGTGGGAAGAGCTCTGTTCCTCTATACAGGATCTTTTGGTGAAGCGAACTAAGTTGTGGTGGAACCGAGTGTTCCTAGAGAAATATGTATCATGCAACATGATTCCAAGGGGGTTGAGAGTCCGCGTGGTCCCCACCTTCCCTGTAGAGGATACCCAATTTATTTCCAACTGGGAGGAAATTTGCAATACTTGTTCATTTGCCATGATGAAATTATTAATTGGTCTTAATAGTACCAATATTAGTGAACTTGATACACGGATTGATACAGCTCAAAATGAGCTGCGGTCTAACTGTTCGTCTGAAAAAATGCAGACTTTTGACTCCAGCTTGGAGAAAGTGCTTGACACTTTAGTTAAAAAGATTCATGAATCTCAAACCAGTAAATTTAATAGGGATCAGAGGGATTACCAACAGGTTGCAGTATATCAGTGGAGAAGGAGCAGACCGGCTGGTCAACACCTTAAACATGCGGCATCGGTGACATCTATCTCTTCCCTGAGTGGACTGTCTGATATTTCTACTTCATCTATGACAACTAGATCTGGCGCTACCACTAATAGAACGCGTGGTTATCATCCATACAGAAGGCGCCCCTCTCGTTCACCAGACAACCCAGGGAAAGATAATAAGGTGATCAATCTAAGTAATCATACTCTTTCTCCAGCAGACGTTTCCCTCTTGAGTAGAGGTCTGTCTTTTTCCCCTATGGCGGGATTTGATACTTTTTCAGTTATTAAATATCTACATTTGTTTGCACGATCTCTACTGTTTAAACGTCATTTTTTGACGATAACCTCTACCAATTGTTCCCCACAGAGGAAGAGCAAGATGCGCTGAGGACCCTTGAGGAGCTCTCTAGTGAGAATATACCTGATGGAGGTAAGATCCCTCCTTCTATTAGACCACGTTCAAGAAGGTTTCCCCTCCTCTCTACCAATACAAATATTGATTTATTTGTCCAGGTGGTAACCCAGGATCTCCTTAGAATACCACAACATTTTGGGAGGGATAACCTCAATCGGGAGGAAAGGTCGAGGCTCCAACATTTGAAAAATATCCAAGACATTGTTCTGAAACCAGCCGACAAGGGAGGTAATGTGGTCATTTGGCCCAAATCTATGTATGAGAAAGAGGCCTATCGGCAACTAAATAACTCTGTTTGCTACAGAAAATTGACCTTTAATCCCTTGTCGGCTTTCAGCTCTGAATTGGACAGTATCCTTGATTCCGCTGTTGAGGGTGGTGTTATCTCCAAGGATCTTGCCTTGGCCCTCCGTGTAACTGAGCCTGCAGCCTCGACCTTTTATCTCCTTCCCAAGATACATAAGGATGCCAGGGTGCCACCTGGTAGACCTATTATTTCTGGGAAGGGAAACTTTCTTGAAAATGTTAATCAGTGGATAGATTTCCATCTACAACCTCTTGTGGAGGATTTACCCTCTTTTTTGAGGGACACTGGAGAGCTCCTCAAGAGGGTTGACTCTGTTCATTTGGACGGAGATGCCATCCTGACTACAGCAGATGTTGAATCACTGTATACGAACATTATTAAGAAGGCAAGTTCTGCTGTGGGCTGCAATCTGGACTCTTTTGGGGAGGTAGTGGAGAGAAGAACTCTGAAAAAGTGTATGGCAATTATGAACAATAATGCACATCCATTATATGAGCTATTCATGAGACAGAAGAGCACCTTCAGCAACCGGCTAATACTTCTGAGGTGTAAGAAGGAAAAATATAGGAAATCGTTTGTGCCAACTGCCATGGGAATGTACAACAATAACATTAGGGTTAAACCACCAAGGTGAATGTCTACTTATTTCTCTACATTCAGTTCACTCGTTGTGTATGTCCTATTCTAATGTATAATGTTCTTCTGTCAACAAACTGTCATGTCAACTATGGAATTCCTTTATGATTTTTATGATTTAAGTTGTGCTGCTGTGATACCATAATTTCCCACGGGATCAATAAAGTGTATCGTATCGTATCGTATCGTATTAGACATCAGGATGGCCTCAATGCTGTACGTTTCTTCCTCGGCATGTCCGGCTCTTCCTCTGAATTTAGCAATCTGGTACTTACCCTGTTGGAGTTTGCTTTAACGCATAATTTTTTTGTTTTTAAGGGGTCCTTCTTCCTGCAGCTCCAGGGAACAGCCATGGGGGCGGCTTTTGCGCCCTCCTATGCTAACCTGTTCCTGGGGCTGTGGGAGAGGGACCTCTTCCTGTCAGATCGGTGGGCGTCAATGGACCGGGTCCCTCTCTGGACCCGGTACATTGACGACATATTTTTGATCTGGCAGGGCTCTTCGGAGGAGCTCTCCACATTCATGGCCTTTTTGAATGACAACAGTTTGAACATCCATCTTACCTTTAAGTGGGATACTGTTAGTGTTGAATTCTTGGATGTCATGGTGAGGAAGGACTCCTCCGGTTTAATACAAACTGACCTTTTCCGTAAGCCCACTTCTACCAATACTTTACTACATGCATCTTCTTGCCATCCTTCCCACATTATTAGAGCAGTACCAACAGGTCAATTCCTCCGCTTACGTAGGATTTGTTCGTCCGAGTCGGATTTTGAACGGCAGGCAAAGGAGTTACAGATACGATTTCTTAACCGCGGGTACAGTAGGCGGTCCATAAAAAAGGCCTACAATCGGGCTAGGGCCAGTACACGTACATCTCTACTCTATAACCATTCAGATAGTAGAACTTTACATTCGGGTCAGCAATTGCGGTTCGTTACCAACTTTAACTCCCAGTCTGCCAAAATCCGCGAAGCATTACGGAAATCCTGGCCTATTTTGATGGTCGATAAGACCATCTCTAAGATAATACCAAAGTGTCCCCTTTTGTCCTTCAGAAGGGCAAGGAATTTGAAGGATCATCTCACACGGAGCCACTACGAGGGTATACCGAGAACCACCTTTTTAGATGGCCTTCCACCTCGCTGTGGCTCGTTCCCTTGTGGCCACTGTGTGGCTTGCCCTAATGTGGATCGGATTGATTCTTTCTCTGATTCTGGTGGTAGTAAAATCTTTAAAATCAAAAAAGAGATTACTTGTAACACGCGTTTTGTAATCTATTATGCCACATGTCCTTGTGGCCTTATTTACATTGGTCTTACGACCCGCCAGTTCAAAGTACGGATACGTGAACACGTGTTAGGTATTGAATCTGCGGCAGGTTGTACGGATCCCTCTACCCTAAAAACACTCCCAAGACATTTTAAGTCTTTTCATGGGAGTAATGGGAGATTGATACGTTTCCGTGGGATTGATGCTTTGAAGGTAGGTATACGGGGTGGTAAATTAACCTCCAAATTGGCCCGCCTCGAATCGAGGTGGATCTGGACGCTGCGGACTGTGCACCCCCTTGGACTAAATGAAAACCTTAGCTTTGCCCCCTTCTTGTGATCATCTGACCGTGTCGTCCCTTTCGGCGGCTGGTGTTTGCCGGACTTGTTTTTATTCTGTTTAATTTTCTTTCATTTTCTTGTTTTTAGTATTTTACTTCATATTTGTGGCCGTGTGTCTGGAAGTTTGCTCTGTTTATGGATCATGGAACATCAACATCTGAATACGCCTACTAACTGGAACTATGCAGTCCTGAGCAAGACCTGCCTATTTTACATTATTTGGCACTACTCTGTATTTTCAGATCTATATGGCATATCTGTATGTATACCTTGAAGTGAGATTTACCTATTTGGTATCTCTATGTACTGTGAGATTTTTTATATTCCTGCCCTAGAGTAACTGCTTACTTACTATGCATGATTTCTTTTCATCTTTACGTGGTATGATCCATATTTAATTCACTATGATATTATATCTATACTTGTTTGACTCGCTTTGGGTCTGCCATCGTATTATTGTATTGCGATGTTATTGTCTGTATATTGTTGTAATGCATGGCATTTAAGCACATTCTCATATGCCTATGTATATCCGTGTGTCTTCTATCTCCAATTTTGTACTCTTGTAGATATTATTATGTGACTGCTATGTTTCCGACTGCTCATACTGTCTGTGTCTGTGTCCTATGCGCATGTCCTTACCGACCTTTGTGCGCGGCGTTCTCTGTGGCTCTGCTGTGCGTGGATCGCTTGGGGCCCCACGTGACTCCCGCACTCACAGCCTGGATGACGCTGCGCCTGGTTGCCATGGAACATGTAGGTGCTTCCAACGCTTGTTGCCTGAATACTTCCGGCACATTGTTTACCGCACATGCAGCCTAGACTACGCTGCATGTGGTTACCTGGTAACGCTTTAACACTTCCGGCGCTTACAGCTTGAGCACTTCCGGTATACGGCCTTTTTAAACCCCTGTTTTAGCATTGTTCAGCGTGCCCCCTGACGAAGGTTTCCCGAAACGCGCGTTGGGGCGGGCGCTGGGATCCCCCGCATCTGCTAACACTGCCTGGGTGATGTATTCTATCTTTTTTGGTGTGCCGTACGTTACTCTGACTATACCTGAGCATACATCCAGCTTCCACTTAGTGGAGCTGGGATTATATACATCTATTTGCTAACAGTATATGACATCTGTCTAGTTTTCATGTTATAGAGGCTACCATGTATATACACTTTCTCTGCCCGGTAATGTTCACTATGACATTGTTCTATATAACTTAATGGCATTTGTAGGCTCCCAGTGCCTTTGCTTTTTACTGTCTGGTGATCACATGTTGCTGTCACCACCTTCATGCCACATTTAATAAAGCATTTTTATGGACTTTGGCTATCATTTGGAGTTTTTTCTCCCCCCCCCTGTTATAGATTGTAGGGTATAGAGTGTAGGGTATAGAGTGTACGGTATAGAGTGTAGGGTATGGAGTGTATGGTATAGAGTGTAGGGTATAGAGTGTAGGGTATAGAGTGTAGGGTATAAAGTGTAGAGTGTAGGGTATAGAGTGTAGAGTGTAGGGTATAGAGTGTATGGTATAGAGTGTAGGGTATAGAGTGTAGGGTGTAGAGTGTTGGGTATAGAGTGTAGGGTATAGAGTGTAGGGTATAGAGTGTAGGGTATAGAGTGTAGGGAATAGAGTGTAGGGTATAGAGTGTAGAGTGTAGGGATTAGAGTGTAGGGTATAGAGTGTAGGGTATAGAGTGTAAGGTATAGAGTGTAGGGTATAGAGTGTAGAGTGTAGGGTATAGAGTGTAGAGTGTAGGGTATAGAGTGTAGGGTATAGAGTGTAGGGTATAGAGTGTAGGGTAGAGTCTGTAGAGTGTAGGGTATAGAGTGTAGGGTATAGAGTGTAGAGTATAGAGTGTAGAGTGTAGGGATTAGAGTGTAGGGTATAGAGTGTAGGGTGTAGAGTGTAGGGTATAGAGTGTAGAGTGTAGTGTATAGAGTGTATGGTATAGAGTGTAGGGTGTAGAGAGTAGGGTATAGAGTGTAGGGTATAGAGTGTAGGGTATAGAGTGTAGGGAATAGAGTGTAGAGTGTAAGGTATAGAGTGTAGAGTGTAGGGTATAGAGTGTAGGGTATAGAGTGTAGAGTGAAGGGATTAGAGTGTAGGGTATAGAGTGTATGGTATAGAGTGTAGGGTATAGAGTGTAGAGTGTAGGGTATAGAGTGTAGGGTATAGAGTGTAGGGTATAGAGTGTAGGGTATAGAGTGTAGGGAATAGAGTGTAGAGTGTAAGGTATAGAGTGTAGAGTGTAGGTTATAGAGTGTAGGGTATAGACTGTAGGGTATAGAGTGTAGGGTATAGAGTGTAGGGTATAGATTGTAGAGTGTAGGCTATAGAGTGTAGGGTATAGAGTGTAGAGTGTAGGGTATAGAGTGTAGGGTATAGAGTGTAGGGTATAGAGTGTAGGGTATAGAGTGTAGAGTGTAGGGTATAGTGTGTACGGTATAGAGTGCAGGGTGTAGAGTGTAGGGTATAGAGTGTAGGGTATAGAGTGTAGAGTGTAGGGTATAGAGTGTACGCTATAGAGTGTATGGTGTAGAGTGTATGGTATAGAGTGTAGGGTATAGATTGTAGAGTGTATGGTATAGAGTGTATGTTATAGAGTGTAGGGTATAGAGTGTAGGGTAGAGAGTGTATGTTATAGAGTGTAGGGTATAGAGTGTAGGGTAGAGTGTAGAGTGTAGGGTATAGAGTGTAGGGTAGGGTATAGAGTGTAGAGTGTCGGGATTAGAGTGTAGGGTATAGAGTGTGGGATGTAGAGTGTAGGGTATAGAGTGTAGAGTGTAGGGTATAGAGTGTATGGTATAGAGTGTAGGGTATAGAGTGTAGGGTGTAGAGTGTAGGGTATAGAGTGTAGGGAATAGAGTGTAGGGTATAGAGTGTAGGGTATAGAGTGTAGGGTGTAGAGTGTATGGTATAGAGTGTATAGTATAGAGTGTAGGGTATAGAATGTATGGTATAGAGTGTAGAGTGTAGGATATAGAGTGTAGGGTATAGAGTGTAGAGTGTAGGGTATAGAGTGTAGAGTGTAGGGATTAGAGTGTAGGGTATAGAGTGTAGGGTATGGAGTGTAAAGTGTAGGGTAGAGAGTGTAGGATATAGAGTGTAGAGTGTATGGTATAGAGTGTAGGGTATAGAGTGTAGGGTATAGAGTGTAGGGTATAGAGTGTAGGGCATAGAGTGTAGGGCATAGAGTGTAGGGTGTAGAGTGTAGGGTATAGAGTGTAGGGTATAGAGTGTAGAGTGTAGGGTATAGAGTGTAGGGTATAGAGTGTAGGGTATAGAGTGTAGGGTATAGAGTGTAGAGTGTAGGGTATAGCATGTAGAGTGTCGGGTATAGAGTGTAGGGTATAGAGTGTAGGGTATAGAGTGTAGGGTATAGAGTGTAGAGTGTAGGGTATAGAGTGTAGAGTGTAGGGTATAGAGTGTATGGTATAGAGTGTAGGGTATAGAGTGTAGGGTGTAGAGTGTTGGGTATAGAGTGTAGGGTATAGAGTGTAGGGTATAGAGTGTAGGGTATAGAGTGTAGGGAATAGAGTGTAGAGTGTAAGGTATAGAGTGTAGAGTGTAGGGTATAGAGTGTAGGGTATAGAGTGTAGAGTGTAGGGATTAGAGTGTAGGGTATAGAGTGTAGGGTATAGTGTGTAGGGTATAGAGTGTAGAGTGTAGGGTATAGAGTGTAGGGTATTGAGTTTAGGGTATAGATTGTAGGGTATAGAGTGTAGGGCATAGAGTGTAGGGTATAGAGTGTAGGGTATAGAGTGTAGAGTGTAGGGTATAGAGTGTAGGGTATAGAGTGTAGGGTAGAGAGTGTAGAGTGTAGGGATTAGAGTGTACGGTATAGAGTGTAGGGTGTAGAGTGTAGGGCATAGAGTGTAGAGTGTAGGGTATAGAGTGTATGGTATAGAGTGTAGAGTATAGAGTGTAGGGTGTAGAGTGTAGGGTATAGAGTGTAGGGTATAGAGTGTAGGGTATAGAGTGTAGGGAATAGAGTGTTGAGTGTAAGGTACAGAGTGTAGAGTGTAGGGAATAGAGTGTAGAGTGTAGGGTATAGAGTGTAGGGTATAGAGTGTAGGGTATAGAGTGTAGGGTATACAGTGTAGGGTATAGAGTGTAGAGTGTAGGGTATAGAGTGTAGAGTGTAGGGTATAGAGTGTAGAGTGTAGGGCATAGAGTGTAGATTGTAGGGTATAGAGTGTAGGGTATAGAGTGTAGGGTATAGAGTGTAGGGTATAGAGTGTAGAGTGTAGGGTATAGAGTGTAGAGTGTAGGGTATAGAGTGTAGGGTACAGAGTGTAGGGTATAGAGTGTAGGGTAGAGAGTGTAGAGTGTAGGGTATAGAGTGTAGGGTATAGAGTGTAGGGTATAGAGTGTAGAGTGTAGGGATTAGAGTGTAGGGTATAGAGTGTAGGGTGTGGAGTGTAGGGTATAGAGTGTAGAGTGTAGGGTATAGAGTGTATGGTATAGAGTGTAGGGTATAGAGTGTAGGGTGTAGAGTGTAGGGTATAGAGTGTAGGGTATAGAGTGTAGGGTATAGAGTGTAGGGTATAGAGTGTAGGGAATAGAGTGTAGAGTGTAAGGTATAGAGTGTAGAGTGTAGGGTATAGAGTGTAAGGTATAGAGTGTAGAGTGTAGGGATTAGAGTGTAGGGTATAGAGTGTAGGGTGTAGAGTGTAGGGTATAGAGTGTAGAGTGTAGGGTATAGAGTGTATGGTATAGAGTGTAGGGTATAGAGTCTAGGGTGTAGAGTGTAGGGTATAGAGTGTAGGGTATAGAGTGTAGGGTATAGAGTGTAGGGTATAGAGTGTAGGGAATAGAGTGTGGAGTGTAAGGTATAGAGTGTAGAGTGTAGGGTATAGAGTGTAGGGTATAGACTGTAGGGTATAGAGTGTAGGGTATAGAGTGTAGGGTATAGATTGTAGAGTGTAGGCTATAGAGTGTAGGGTATAGAGAGTAGAGTGTAGGGTATAGAGTGTAGGGTATAGAGTGTAGGGTATAGAGTGTAGGGTATAGAGTGTAGAGTGTAGGGTATAGTGTGTAGGGTATAGAGTGCAGGGTGTAGAGTGTAGGGTATAGAGTGTAGGGTATAGAGTGTAGAGTGTAGGGTATAGAGTGTATGCTATAGAGTGTATGGTGTAGAGTGTATGGTATAGAGTGTAGGGTATAGAGTGTAGAGTGTATGGTATAGAGTGTAGGGTGTAGAGTGTAGGGTATAGAGTGTATGTTATAGAGTGTAGGGTATAGAGTGTAAGGTAGAGAGTGTAGAGTGTAGGGTATAGAGTGTAGGGTATAGAGTGTAGGGTATAGAGTGTAGAGTGTAGGGATTAGAGTGTAGGGTATAGAGTGTAGTGTGTAGAGTGTAGGGTATAGAGTGTAGAGTGTAGGGTATAGAGTGTAGGGTATAGAGTGTAGGGTATAGAGTGTAGGGTATAGAGTGTAGAGTGTAGGGTATAGTGTGTAGGGTATAGAGTGCAGGGTGTAGAGTGTAGGGTATAGAGTGTAGGGTATAGAGTGTAGAGTGTAGGGTATAGAGTGTATGCTATAGAGTGTATGGTGTAGAGTGTATGGTATAGAGTGTAGGGTATAGAGTGTAGAGTGTATGGTATAGAGTGTAGGGTGTAGAGTGTAGGGTATAGAGTGTATGTTATAGAGTGTAGGGTATAGAGTGTAGGGTAGAGAGTGTAGAGTGTAGGGTATAGAGTGTAGGGTATAGAGTGTAGGGTATAGAGTGTAGAGTGTAGGGATTAGAGTGTAGGGTATAGAGTGTAGTGTGTAGAGTGTAGGGTATAGAGTGTAGAGTGTAGGGTATAGAGTGTATGGTATAGAGTGTAGGGTATAGAGTGTAGGGTGTAGAGTGTAGGGTATAGAGTGTAGGGTATAGAGTGTAGGGTATAGAGTGTAGGGAATAGAGTGTAGAGTGTAAGGTATAGAGTGTAGAGTATAGGGTATAGAGTGTAGGGTATAGAGTGTAGAGTGTAGGGATTAGAGTGTAGGGTGTAGAGTGTAGGGTGTAGAGTGTAGGGTATAGAGTGTAGAGTGTAGGGTATAGAGTGTATGGTATAGAGTGTAGGGTATAGAGTGTAGGGTGTAGAGTGTAGGGTATAGAGTGTAGGGTATAGAGTGTAGGGTATAGAGTGTAAGGTATAGAGTGTAGGGAATAGAGTGTAGAGTGTAAGGTATAGAGTGTAGAGTGTAGGGTATAGAGTGTAGGGTATAGACTGTAGGGTATAGAGTGTAGGGTATAGAGTGTAGGGTATAGAGTGTAGGGTATAGAGTGTAGGGTATAGAGTGTAGGGTATAGAGTGTAGGGTATAGAGTGTAGAGTGTAGGGTATAGTGTGTAGGGTATAGAGTGCAGGGTGTAGAGTGTAGTGTATAGAGTGTAGGGTATAGAATGTAGAGTGTAGGGTATAGAGTGTATGCTATAGAGTGTATGGTGTAGAGTGTATGGTATAGAGTGTAGGGTATAGAGTGTAGAGTGTAGGGTATAGAGTGTAGGGTATAGAGTGTATGTTATAGAGTGTAGGGTATAGAGTGTAGATTGTAGGGTATAGAGTGTAGGGTATAGAGTGTACGGTATAGAGTGTAGGGTATGGAGTGTATGGTCTAGAGTGTAGGGTATAGAGTGTAGAGTGTAGGGTATAGAGTGTAGGGTATAGAGTGTAGGGTATAGAGTGTAGGGTATAGAGTGTAGGGTATAGAGTGTAGGGTATAGAGTGTAGAGTGCAGGGTATAGAGTTTAGAGTGTAGGGTATAGAGTGTAGGGTATAGAGTGTAAGGTATAGAGTGTAGGGTGTAGAGTGTAGAGTATAGAGTGTAGGGTATAGGGTGTAGGGTATAGAGTGTAGGGTATAGAGTGTAGGGTACAGAGTGTATGGTATAGAGTGTAGGGTATAGAGTGTATGGTATAGAGTGTAGGGTATAGAGTGTAGGGTATAGAGTGTATGTTATAGAGTGTAGGGTATAGAGCGTAGAGTGTAGGGTATAGAGTGTAGAGTGTAGAGTGTAGGGTATAGAGTGTAGAGTGTAGGGTATAGAGTGTAGAGTGTAGGGTATAGAGTTTAGAGTGTAGGGTATAGAGTGTAAGGTATAGAGTGTAGGGTGTAGAGTGTAGGGTATAGATTGTAGGGTATAGAGTGTAGGGTATAGAGTGTACGGTATAGAGTGTAGGGTATGGAGTGTATGGTCTAGAGTGTAGGGTATAGAGTGTAGAGTGTAGGGTATAGAGTGTAGGGTATAGAGTGTAGGGTATAGAGTGTAAGGTGTAGAGTGTAGGGTATAGAGTGTAGGGTATAGAGTGTAGGGTATAGAGTGTAGGGTATAGAGTGTATGGTATAGAGTGTAGAGTGTAGGGTATAGAGTTTAGAGTGTAGGGTATAGAGTGTAAGGTATAGAGTGTAGGGTGTAGAGTGTAGGGTATAGAGTGTAGGGTATAGAGTGTATGGTATAGAGTGTACGGTATAGAGTGTAGGGTATAGAGTGTATGGTATAGAGTGTAGGGTATAGAGTGTAGGGTATAGAGTGTAGGGTATAGAGTGTATGGTATAGATTGTAGGGTATAGAGTGTAGGGTGTAGAGTGTATGTTATAGAGTGTAGGGTATAGAGTGTAGGGTATAGAGTTTAGAGTGTAGGGTATAGAGAGTAGGGTATAGAGTGTAAGGTATAGAGTGTAGGGTGTAGAGTGTAGGGTATAGAGTGTAGGGCATAGGGTGTAGGGTATAGAGTGTAGGGTATAGAGTGTAGAGTGTAGGGTATAGAGTGTAGGGTATAGAGTGTAGGGTATAGAGTGTAGGGAATAGAGTGTGGAGTGTAAGGTATAGAGTGTAGAGTGTAGGGTATAGAGTGTAGGGTATAGACTGTAGGGTATAGAGTGTAGGGTATAGAGTGTAGGGTATAGATTGTAGAGTGTAGGCTATAGAGTGTAGGGTATAGAGAGTAGAGTGTAGGGTATAGAGTGTAGGGTATAGAGTGTAGGGTATAGAGTGTAGGGTATAGAGTGTAGAGTGTAGGGTATAGTGTGTAGGGTATAGAGTGCAGGGTGTAGAGTGTAGGGTATAGAGTGTAGGGTATAGAGTGTAGAGTGTAGGGTATAGAGTGTATGCTATAGAGTGTATGGTGTAGAGTGTATGGTATAGAGTGTAGGGTATAGAGTGTAGAGTGTATGGTATAGAGTGTATTGTGTAGAGTGTAGGGTATAGAGTGTATGTTATAGAGTGTAGGGTATAGAGTGTAAGGTAGAGAGTGTAGAGTGTAGGGTATAGAGTGTAGGGTATAGAGTGTAGGGTATAGAGTGTAGAGTGTAGGGATTAGAGTGTAGGGTATAGAGTGTAGTGTGTAGAGTGTAGGGTATAGAGTGTAGAGTGTAGGATATAGAGTGTAGGGTATAGAGTGTAGGGTATAGAGTGTAGGGTATAGAGTGTAGAGTGTAAGGTATAGTGTGTAGGGTATAGAGTGCAGGGTGTAGAGTGTAGGGTATAGAGTGTAGGGTATAGAGTGTAGAGTGTAGGGTATAGAGTGTATGCTATAGAGTGTATGGTGTAGAGTGTATGGTATATAGTGTAGGGTATAGAGTGTAGAGTGTATGGTATAGAGTGTAGGGTGTAGAGTGTAGGGTATAGAGTGTATGTTATAGAGTGTAGGGTATAGAGTGTAGGGTAGAGAGTGTAGAGTGTAGGGTATAGAGTGTAGGGTATAGAGTGTAGGGTATAGAGTGTAGAGTGTAGGGATTAGAGTGTAGGGTATAGAGTGTAGTGTGTAGAGTGTAGGGTATAGAGTGTAGAGTGTAGGGTATAGAGTGTATGGTATAGAGTGTAGGGTATAGAGTGTAGGGTGTAGAGTGTAGGGTATAGAGTGTAGGGTATAGAGTGTAGGGTATAGAGTGTAGGGAATAGAGTGTAGAGTGTAAGGTATAGAGTGTAGAGTATAGGGTATAGAGTGTAGGGTATAGAGTGTAGAGTGTAGGGATTAGAGTGTAGGGTATAGAGTGTAGGGTGTAGAGTGTAGGGTATAGAGTGTAGAGTGTAGGGTATAGAGTGTATGGTATAGAGTGTAGGGTATAGAGTGTAGGGTGTAGAGTGTAGGGTATAGAGTGTAGGGTATAGAGTGTAGGGTATAGAGTGTAAGGTATAGAGTGTAGGGAATAGAGTGTAGAGTGTAAGGTATAGAGTGTAGAGTGTAGGGTATAGAGTGTAGGGTATAGACTGTAGGGTATAGAGTGTAGGGTATAGAGTGTAGGGTATAGAGTGTAGGGTATAGAGTGTAGGGTATAGAGTGTAGGGTATAGAGTGTAGGGTATAGAGTGTAGAGTGTAGGGTATAGTGTGTAGGGTATAGAGTGCAGGGTGTAGAGTGTAGGGTATAGAGTGTAGGGTATAGAATGTAGAGTGTAGGGTATAGAGTGTATGCTATAGAGTGTATGGTGTAGAGTGTATGGTATAGAGTGTAGGGTATAGAGTGTAGAGTGTAGGGTATAGAGTGTAGGGTATAGAGTGTATGTTATAGAGTGTAGGGTATAGAGTGTAAGGTATAGAGTGTAGGGTATAGAGTGTAAGGTATAGAGTGTAGGGTGTAGAGTGTAGGGTATAGATTGTAGGGTATAGAGTGTAGGGTATAGAGTGTACGGTATAGAGTGTAGGGTATGGAGTGTATGGTCTAGAGTGTAGGGTATAGAGTGTAGAGTGTAGGGTATAGAGTGTAGGGTATAGAGTGTAGGGTATAGAGTGTAGGGTATAGAGTGTAGGGTATAGAGTGTAGGGTATAGAGTGTAGAGTGCAGGGTATAGAGTTTAGAGTGTAGGGTATAGAGTGTAGGGTATAGAGTGTAAGGTATAGAGTGTAGGGTGTAGAGTGTAGAGTATAGAGTGTAGGGTATAGGGTGTAGGGTATAGAGTGTAGGGTATAGAGTGTAGGGTACAGAGTGTATGGTATAGAGTGTAGGGTATAGAGTGTATGGTATAGAGTGTAGGGTATAGAGTGTAGGGTATAGAGTGTATGTTATAGAGTGTAGGGTATAGAGCGTAGCGTGTAGGGTATAGAGTGTAGAGTGTAGAGTGTAGGGTATAGAGTGTAGAGTGTAGGGTATAGAGTGTAGAGTGTAGGGTATAGAGTTTAGAGTGTAGGGTATAGAGTGTAAGGTATAGAGTGTAGGGTGTAGAGTGTAGGGTATAGATTGTAGGGTATAGAGTGTAGGGTATAGAGTGTACGGTATAGAGTGTAGGGTATGGAGTGTATGGTCTAGAGTGTAGGGTATAGAGTGTAGAGTGTAGGGTATAGAGTGTAGGGTATAGAGTGTAGGGTATAGAGTGTAAGGTGTAGAGTGTAGGGTATAGAGTGTAGGGTATAGAGTGTAGGGTATAGAGTGTAGGGTATAGAGTGTATGGTATAGAGTGTAGAGTGTAGGGTATAGAGTTTAGAGTGTAGGGTATAGAGTGTAAGGTATAGAGTGTAGGGTGTAGAGTGTAGGGTATAGAGTGTAGGGTATAGAGTGTATGGTATAGAGTGTACGGTATAGAGTGTAGGGTATAGAGTGTATGGTATAGAGTGTAGGGTATAGAGTGTAGGGTATAGAGTGTAGGGTATAGAGTGTATGGTATAGACTGTAGGGTATAGAGGGTAGGGTGTAGAGTGTATGTTATAGAGTGTAGGGTATAGAGTGTAGGGTATAGAGTTTAGAGTGTAGGGTATAGAGAGTAGGGTATAGAGTGTAAGGTATAGAGTGTAGGGTGTAGAGTGTAGGGTATAGAGTGTAGGGCATAGGGTGTAGGGTATAGAGTGTAGGGTATAGAGTGTAGAGTGTAGGGTATAGAGTGTAGGGTATAGAGTGTAGGGTATAGAGTGTAGAGTGTAGGGTGTAGAGTGTAGGGTATTGAGTGTAGGGTATAGAGTGTAGGGTATAGAGTGTAGGGTATAGAGTGTAGAGTTTAGGGTATAGAGTGTAGAGTGTAGGGTATAGAGTGTAGGGTATAGAGTGTAGGGTATAGAGTGTAGGGTAGAGAGTGTAGAGTGTAGGATATAGAGTGTAGGGTATAGAGTGTAGGGTATAGAGTGTAGAGTGTAGGGATTAAAGTGTAGGGTATAGAGTGTAGGGTGTAGAGTGTAGGGTATAGAGTGTAGAGTGTAGGGTATAGAGTGTATGATATAGAGTGTAGGGTATAGAGTGTAGGGTGTAGAGTGTAGGGTATAGAGTGTTGGGCATAGAGTGTAGGGTATAGAGTGTAGGGTATAGAGTGTAGAGTGTAGGGTATAGAGTGTATGGTATAGAGTGTAGGGTATAGAGTGTAGGGTATAGAGTGTAGGGCAAAGAGTGTAGGGTATAGAGTGTAGGGTATATAGTGTAGAGTGTAGGGTATAGAGTGTAGGGTATAGAGTGTAGGGTATAGAGTGTAGGGTATATAGTGTAGAGTGTAGGGTATAGAGTGTAGGGTATAGAGTGTAGGGTATAGAGTGTAGGGTATAGAGTGCAGGGTATAGAGTGTAGAGTGTAGGGTATAGAGTGTAGAGTGTAGGGTATAGAGTGTAGGGTATAGGGTGTAGGGTATAGAGTGTAGGGTATAGAGTGTAGAGTGTAGGGTATAGAGTGTAGGGTATAGAGTGTAGGGAGTAGAGTGTAGGGTATAGAGTGTAGGGTTCAGAGTGTAGGGTATAGAGTGTAGGGTATAGAGTGTATGGTATAGAGTGTAGGGTATAGAGTGTAGGGTATAGAGTGTAGGGTATAGAGTGTAGGGTATAGAGTGTAGAGTGTAGGGTATAGAGTGTAGGGTATAGAGTGTATGGTATAGAGTGTAGGGTATAGAGTGTAGGGTATAGAGTGTAGGGTATAGAGTGTAGGGTATAGAGTGTAGAGTGTCGGGATTAGAGTGTAGGGTATAGAGTGTAGGATGTAGAGTGTAGGGTATAGAGTGTAGAGTGTAGGGTATAGAGTGTATGGTATAGAGTGTAGGGTATAGAGTGTAGGGTGTAGAGTGTAGGGTATAGAGTGTAGGGTATAGAGTGTATGGTATAGAGTGTAGGGAATAGAGTGTAGAGTGTAAGGTATAGAATGTAGAGTGTAGGGTATAGAGTGTAGGGTATAGACTGTAGGGTATAGAGTGTAGGGTATAGAGTGTAGGGTATAGATTGTAGAGTGTAGGCTATAGAGTGTAGGGAATAGAGTGTAGAGTGTAGGGTATAGAGTGTAGGGTATAGAGTGTAGGGTATAGAGTGTAGGGTATAGAGTGTAGGGCATAGAGTGTAGGGTATAGAGTGTAAGGTATAGAGTGTAGGGTATAGAGTGTAGAGTGTAGGGCATCGAGTGTAGAGTGTAGGGTATAGAGTGTAGGGCATAGAGTGTAGGGTATAGAGTGTAGAGTGTAGGGTATAGAGTGTAGGGTATAGAGTGTAGGGTAGAGAGTGTAGGGTAGAGAGTGTAGAGTGTAGGGTATAGAGTGTAGGGTATAGAGTGTAGGGTATAGATTGTAGAGTGTAGGGATTATAGTGTAGTGTATAGAGTGTAGGGTGTAGAGTGTAGGGTATAGAGTGTAGAGTGTAGGGTATAGAGTGTATGGTATAGAGTGTAGGGTATAGAGTGTGGGGTGTAGAGTGTAGGGTATAGAGTGTAGGGTACAGAGTGTAGGGAATAGAGTGTAGGGTACAGAGTGTAGGGAATAGAGTGTAGAGTGTAAGGTATAGAGTGTAGAGTGTAGGGCATAGAGTGTAGAGTGTAGGGTATAGAGTGTAGGGTATAGAGTGTAGAGTGTAGGGTATAGAGTGTAGAGTGTAGGGTATAGAGTGTAGAGTGTAGGGTATAGAGTGTAGGGTATAGAGTGTAGGGTATAGAGTGTAGGGTATAGAGTGTAGAGTGTAGGGTATAGAGTGTAGAGTGTAGGGTATAGAGTGTAGGGTATAGTGTGCAGGGTATAGAGTGTAGGGTAGAGAGTGTAGAGTGTAGGGTATAGAGTGTAGGGTATAGAGTGTAGAGTGTAGGGATTAGAGTGTAGGGTATAGAGTGTAGGGTATAGAGTGTAGGGTGTAGAGTGTAGGGTATAGAGTGTAGGGTATAGAGTGTAGGGTATAGAGTGTAGGGAATAGAGTGTAGAGTGTAAGGTATAGAGTGTAGAGTGTATGGTATAGAGTGTAAGGTATAGAGTGTAGAGTGTAGGGATTAGAGTGTAGGGTATAGAGTGTAGGGTGTAGAGTGTAGGGTTTAGAGTGTAGAGTGTATGGTATAGAGTGTAGGGTATAGAGTGTAGGGTGTAGAGTGTAGGGTATAGAGTGTAGGGTATAGAGTGTAGGGTATAGAGTGTAGGGTATAGAGTGTAGGGAATAGAGTGTGGAGTGTAAGGTATAGAGTGTAGAGTGTAGGGTATAGAGTGTAGGGTATAGACTGTAGGGTATAGAGTGTAGGGTATAGAGTGTAGGGTATAGAGTGTAGGGTATAGATTGTAGAGTGTAGGCTATAGAGTGTAGGGTATAGAGAGTAGAGTGTAGGGTATAGAGTGTAGGTTATAGAGTGTAGGGTATAGAGTGTAGGGTATAGAGTGTAGAGTGTAGGGTATAGTGTGTAGGGTATAGAGTGCAGGGTGTAGAGTGTAGGGTATAGAGTGTAGGGTATAGAGTGTAGAGTGTAGGGTATAGAGTGTATGCTATAGAGTGTATGGTGTAGAGTGTATGGTATAGAGTGTAGGGTATAGAGTGTAGAGTGTATGGTATAGAGTGTAGGGTGTAGAGTGTAGGGTATAGAGTGTATGTTATAGAGTGTAGGGTATAGAGTGTAGGGTAGAGAGTGTAGAGTGTAGGGTATAGAGTGTAGGGTATAGAGTGTAGGGTATAGAGTGTAGAGTGTAGGGATTAGAGTGTAGGGTATAGAGTGTAGTGTGTAGAGTGTAGGGTATAGAGTGTAGAGTGTAGGGTATAGAGTGTAGGGTATAGAGTGTAGGGTATAGAGTGTAGGGTATAGAGTGTAGAGTGTAGGGTATAGTGTGTAGGGTATAGAGTGCAGGGTGTAGAGTGTAGGGTATAGAGTGTAGGGTATAGAGTGTAGAGTGTAGGGTATAGAGTGTATGCTATAGAGTGTATGGTGTAGAGTGTATGGTATAGAGTGTAGGGTATAGAGTGTAGAGTGTATGGTATAGAGTGTAGGGTGTAGAGTGTAGGGTATAGAGTGTATGTTATAGAGTGTAGGGTATAGAGTGTAGGGTAGAGAGTGTAGAGTGTAGGGTATAGAGTGTAGGGTATAGAGTGTAGGGTATAGAGTGTAGAGTGTAGGGATTAGAGTGTAGGGTATAGAGTGTAGTGTGTAGAGTGTAGGGTATAGAGTGTAGAGTGTAGGGTATAGAGTGTATGGTATAGAGTGTAGGGTATAGAGTGTAGGGTGTAGAGTGTAGGGTATAGAGTGTAGGGTATAGAGTGTAGGGTATAGAGTGTAGGGAATAGAGTGTAGAGTGTAAGGTATAGAGTGTAGAGTATAGGGTATAGAGTGTAGGGTATAGAGTGTAGAGTGTAGGGATTAGAGTGTAGGGTATAGAGTGTAGGGTGTAGAGTGTAGGGTATAGAGTGTAGAGTGTAGGGTATAGAGTGTATGGTATAGAGTGTAGGGTATAGAGTGTAGGGTGTAGAGTGTAGGGTATAGAGTGTAGGGTATAGAGTGTAGGGTATAGAGTGTAAGGTATAGAGTGTAGGGAATAGAGTGTAGAGTGTAAGGTATAGAGTGTAGAGTGTAGGGTATAGAGTGTAGGGTATAGACTGTAGGGTATAGAGTGTAGGGTATAGAGTGTAGGGTATAGAGTGTAGGGTATAGAGTGTAGGGTATAGGGTGTAGAGTGTAGGGTATAGTGTGTAGGGTATAGAGTGCAGGGTGTAGAGTGTAGGGTATAGAGTGTAGGGTATAGAATGTAGAGTGTAGGGTATAGAGTGTATGCTATAGAGTGTATGGTGTAGAGTGTATGGTATAGAGTGTAGGGTATAGAGTGTAGAGTGTAGGGTATAGAGTGTAGGGTATAGAGTGTATGTTATAGAGTGTAGGGTATAGAGTGTAGAGTGTAGGGTATAGAGTTTAGAGTGTAGGGTATAGAGTGTAGGGTATAGAGTGTAAGGTATAGAGTGTAGGGTGTAGAGTGTAGGGTATAGATTGTAGGGTATAGAGTGTAGGGTATAGAGTGTACGGTATAGAGTGTAGGGTATGGAGTGTATGGTCTAGAGTGTAGGGTATAGAGTGTAGAGTGTAGGGTATAGAGTGTAGGGTATAGAGTGTAGGGTATAGAGTGTAGGGTATAGAGTGTAGGGTATAGAGTGTAGAGTGCAGGGTATAGAGTTTAGAGTGTAGGGTATAGAGTGTAGGGTATAGAGTGTAAGGTATAGAGTGTAGGGTGTAGAGTGTAGGGTATAGAGTGTAGGGTATAGGGTGTAGGGTATAGAGTGTAGGGTATAGAGTGTAGGGTACAGAGTGTATGGTATAGAGTGTAGGGTATAGAGTGTAGGGTATAGAGTGTATGGTATAGAGTGTAGGGTATAGAGTGTAGGGTATAGAGTGTATGTTATAGAGTGTAGGGTATAGAGCGTAGAGTGTAGGGTATAGAGTGTAGAGTGTAGAGTGTAGGGTATAGAGTGTAGAGTGTAGGGTATAGAGTGTAGAGTGTAGGGTATAGAGTTTAGAGTGTAGGGTATAGAGTGTAGGGTATAGAGTGTAAGGTGTAGAGTGTAGGGTATAGAGTGTAGGGTATAGAGTGTAGGGTATAGAGTGTAGGGTATAGAGTGTAGGGTATAGAGTGTATGGTATAGAGTGTAGAGTGTAGGGTATAGAGTTTAGAGTGTAGGGTATAGAGTGTAAGGTATAGAGTGTAGGGTGTAGAGTGTAGGGTATAGAGTGTAGGGTATAGAGTGTATGGTATAGAGTGTACGGTATAGAGTGTAGGGTATAGAGTGTATGGTATAGAGTGTAGGGTATAGAGTGTAGGGTATAGAGTGTAGGGTATAGAGTGTATGGTATAGATTGTAGGGTATAGAGTGTAGGGTGTAGAGTGTATGTTATAGAGTGTAGGGTATAGACTGTAGGGTATAGAGTTTAGAGTGTAGGGTATAGAGAGTAGGGTATAGAGTGTAAGGTATAGAGTGTAGGGTGTAGAGTGTAGGGTATAGAGTGTAGGGCATAGGGTGTTGGGTATAGAGTGTAGGGTATAGAGTGTAGAGTGTAGGGTATAGAGTGTAGGGTATAGAGTGTAGGGTATAGAGTGTAGAGTGTAGGGTATAGAGTGTAGGGTTTTGAGTGTAGGGTATAGAGTGTAGGGTATAGAGTGTAGGGTATAGAGTGTAGAGTGTAGGGTATAGAGTGTAGGGTATTGAGTGTAGGGTATAGAGTGTAGGGTATAGAGTGTAGGGTATAGAGTGTAGAGTTTAGGGTATAGAGTGTAGAGTGTAGGGTATAGAGTGTAGGGTATAGAGTGTAGGGTATAGAGTGTAGGGTAGAGAGTGTAGAGTGTAGGATATAGAGTGTAGGGTATAGAGTGTAGGGTATAGAGTGTAGAGTGTAGGGATTAAAGTGTAGGGTATAGAGTGTAGGGTGTAGAGTGTAGGGTATAGAGTGTAGAGTGTAGGGTATAGAGTGTATGATATAGAGTGTAGGGTATAGAGTGTAGGGTGTAGAGTGTAGGGTATAGAGTGTTGGGCATAGAGTGTAGGGTATAGAGTGTAGGGTATAGAGTGTAGAGTGTAGGGTATGGAGTGTATGGTATAGAGTGTAGGGTATAGAGTGTAGGGTATAGAGTGTAGGGCAAAGAGTGTAGGGTATAGAGTGTAGGGTATAGAGTGTAGGGTATAGAGTGTAGGGTATAGAGTGTAGGGTATATAGTGTAGAGTGTAGGGTATAGAGTGTAGGGTATAGAGTGTAGGGCAAAGAGTGTAGGGTATAGAGTGTAGGGTATAGAGTGTAGGGTATAGAGTGTAGGGTATAGAGTGTAGGGTATATAGTGTAGAGTGTAGGGTATAGAGTGTAGGGTATAGAGTGTAGGGTATAGAGTGTAGGGTATAAAGTGTAGAGTGTAGGGTATAGAGTGTAGGGTATAGAGTGTAGGGTATAGAGTGTAGAGTGTAGGGTATAGAGTGTAGAGTGTAGGGTATAGAGTGTAGGGTACAGAGTGTAGGGTATAGAGTGTAGGGTAGAGAGTGTAGAGTGTAGGGTATAGAGTGTAGGGTATAGAGTGTAGGGTATAGAGTGTAGAGTGTAGGGATTAGAGTGTAGGGTATAGAGTGTAGGGTGTGGAGTGTAGGGTATAGAGTGTAGAGTGTAGGGTATAGAGTGTATGGTATAGAGTGTAGGGTATAGAGTGTAGGGTGTAGAATGTAGGGTATAGAGTGTAGGGTATAGAGTGTAGGGTATAGAGTGTAGGGTATAGAGTGTAGGGAATAGAGTGTAGAGTGTAAGGTATAGAGTGTAGAGTGTAGGGTATAGAGTGTAAGGTATAGAGTGTAGAGTGTAGTGATTAGAGTGTAGGGTATAGAGTGTAGGGTGTAGAGTGTAGGGTATAGAGTGTAGAGTGTAGGGTATAGAGTGTATGGTATAGAGTGTAGGGTATAGAGTCTAGGGTGTAGAGTGTAGGGTATAGAGTGTAGGGTATAGAGTGTAGGGTATAGAGTGTAGGGTATAGAGTGTAGGGAATAGAGTGTGGAGTGTAAGGTATAGAGTGTAGAGTGTAGGGTATAGAGTGTAGGGTATAGACTGTAGGGTATAGAGTGTAGGGTATAGAGTGTAGGGTATAGATTGTAGAGTGTAGGCTATAGAGTGTAGGGTATAGAGAGTAGAGTGTAGGGTATAGAGTGTAGGGTATAGGGTGTAGGGTATAGAGTGTAGAGTGTAGGGTATAGTGTGTAGGGTATAGAGTGCAGGGTGTAGAGTGTAGGGTATAGAGTGTAGGGTATAGAGTGTAGAGTGTAGGGTATAGAGTGTATGCTATAGAGTGTATGGTGTAGAGTGTATGGTATAGAGTGTAGGGTATAGAGTGTAGAGTGTATGGTATAGAGTGTAGGGTGTAGAGTGTAGGGTATAGAGTGTATGTTATAGAGTGTAGGGTATAGAGTGTAGGGTAGAGAGTGTAGAGTGTAGGGTATAGAGTGTAGGGTATAGAGTGTAGGGTATAGAGTGTAGAGTGTAGGGATTAGAGTGTAGGGTATAGAGTGTAGTGTGTAGAGTGTAGGGTATAGAGTGTAGAGTGTAGGGTATAGAGTGTAGGGTATAGAGTGTAGGGTATAGAGTGTAGAGTGTAGGGTATAGTGTGTAGGGTATAGAGTGCAGGGTGTAGAGTGTAGGGTATGGAGTGTAGGGTATAGAGTGTAGAGTGTAGGGTATAGAGTGTATGCTATAGAGTGTATGGTGTAGAGTGTATGGTATAGAGTGTAGGGTATAGAGTGTAGAGTGTATGGTATAGAGTGTAGGGTGTAGAGTGTAGGGTATAGAGTGTATGTTATAGAGTGTAGGGTATAGAGTGTAGGGTAGAGAGTGTAGAGTGTAGGGTATAGAGTGTAGGGTATAGAGTGTAGGGTATAGAGTGTAGAGTGTAGGGATTAGAGTGTAGGGTATAGAGTGTAGTGTGTAGAGTGTAGGGTATAGAGTGTAGAGTGTAGGGTATAGAGTGTATGGTATAGAGTGTAGGGTATAGAGTGTAGGGTGTAGAGTGTAGGGTATAGAGTGTAGGGTATAGAGTGTAGGGTATAGAGTGTAGGGAATAGAGTGTAGAGTGTAAGGTATAGAGTGTAGAGTATAGGGTATAGAGTGTAGGGTATAGAGTGTAGAGTGTAGGGATTAGAGTGTAGGGTATAGAGTGTAGGGTGTAGAGTGTAGGGTATAGAGTGTAGAGTGTAGGGTATAGAGTGTATGGTATAGAGTGTAGGGTATAGAGTGTAGGGTGTAGAGTGTAGGGTATAGAGTGTAGGGTATAGAGTGTAGGGTATAGAGTGTAAGGTATAGAGTGTAGGGAATAGAGTGTAGAGTGTAAGGTATAGAGTGTAGAGTGTAGGGTATAGAGTGTAGGGTATAGACTGTAGGGTATAGAGTGTAGGGTATAGAGTGTAGGGTATAGAGTGTAGGGTATAGAGTGTAGGGTATAGAGTGTAGGGTATAGAGTGTAGAGTGTAGAGTATAGTGTGTAGGGTATAGAGTGCAGGGTGTAGAGTGTAGAGTGTAGGGTATAGAGTTTAGAGTGTAGGGTATAGAGTGTAGGGTATAGAGTGTAAGGTATAGAGTGTAGGGTGTAGAGTGTAGGGTATAGATTGTAGGGTATAGAGTGTAGGGTATAGAGTGTACGGTATAGAGTGTAGGGTATGGAGTGTATGGTCTAGAGTGTAGGGTATAGAGTGTAGAGTGTAGGGTATAGAGTGTAGGGTATAGAGTGTAGGGTATAGAGTGTAGGGTATAGAGTGTAGGGTATAGAGTGTAGAGTGCAGGGTATAGAGTTTAGAGTGTAGGGTATAGAGTGTAGTGTGTAGAGTGTAGGGTATAGAGTGTAGAGTGTAGGGTATAGAGTGTATGGTATAGAGTGTAGGGTATAGAGTGTAGGGTGTAGAGTGTAGGGTATTGAGTGTAGGGTATAGAGTGTAGGGTATAGAGTGTAGGGAATAGAGTGTAGAGTGTAAGTATAGAGTGTAGAGTATAGGGTATAGAGTGTAGGGTATAGAGTGTAGAGTGTAGGGATTAGAGTGTAGGGTATAGAGTGTAGGGTGTAGAGTGTAGGGTATAGAGTGTATGGTATAGAGTGTAGGGTATAGAGTGTAGGGTGTAGAGTGTAGGGTATAGAGTGTAGGGTATAGAGTGTAGGGTATAGAGTGTAAGGTATAGAGTGTAGGGAATAGAGTGTAGAGTGTAAGGTATAGAGTGTAGAGTGTAGGGTATAGAGTGTAGGGTATAGACTGTAGGGTATAGAGTGTAGGGTATAGAGTGTAGGGTATAGAGTGTAGGGTATAGAGTGTAGGGTATAGAGTGTAGGGTATAGAGTGTAGAGTGTAGAGTATAGTGTGTAGGGTATAGAGTGCAGGGTGTAGAGTGTAGAGTGTAGGGTATAGAGTTTAGAGTGTAGGGTATAGAGTGTAGGGTATAGAGTGTAAGGTATAGAGTGTAGGGTGTAGAGTGTAGGGTATAGATTGTAGGGTATAGAGTGTAGGGTATAGAGTGTACGGTATAGAGTGTAGGGTATGGAGTGTATGGTCTAGAGTGTAGGGTATAGAGTGTAGAGTGTAGGGTATAGAGTGTAGGGTATAGAGTGTAGGGTATAGAGTGTAGGGTATAGAGTGTAGGGTATAGAGTGTAGAGTGCAGGGTATAGAGTTTAGAGTGTAGGGTATAGAGTGTAGTGTGTAGAGTGTAGGGTATAGAGTGTAGAGTGTAGGGTATAGAGTGTATGGTATAGAGTGTAGGGTATAGAGTGTAGGGTGTAGAGTGTAGGGTATTGAGTGTAGGGTATAGAGTGTAGGGTATAGAGTGTAGGGAATAGAGTGTAGAGTGTAAGTATAGAGTGTAGAGTATAGGGTATAGAGTGTAGGGTATAGAGTGTAGAGTGTAGGGATTAGAGTGTAGGGTATAGAGTGTAGGGTGTAGAGTGTAGGGTATAGAGTGTAGAGTGTAGGGTATAGAGTGTATGGTATAGAGTGTAGGGTATAGAGTGTAGGGTGTAGAGTGTAGGGTATAGAGTGTAGGGTATAGAGTGTAGGGTATAGAGTGTAAGGTATAGAGTGTAGGGTATAGAGTGTAGGGTATAGAGTGTAGAGTGTAGAGTATAGTGTGTAGGGTATAGAGTGCAGGGTGTAGAGTGTAGGGTATAGAGTGTAGGGTATAGAATGTAGAGTGTAGGGTATAGAGTGTATGCTATAGAGTGTATGGTGTAGAGTGTATGGTATAGAGTGTAGGGTATAGAGTGTAGAGTGTAGGGTATAGAGTGTAGGGTATAGAGTGTATGTTATAGAGTGTAGGGTATAGAGTGTAGAGTGTAGGGTATGGAGTTTAGAGTGTAGGGTATAGAGTGTAGGGTATAGAGTGTAAGGTATAGAGTGTAGGGTGTAGAGTGTAGGGTATAGATTGTAGGGTATAGAGTGTAGGGTATAGAGTGTACGGTATAGAGTGTAGGGTGTAGAGTGTAGGGTATAGATTGTAGGGTATAGAGTGTAGGGTATAGAGTGTACGGTATAGAGTGTAGGGTATGGAGTGTATGGTCTAGAGTGTAGGGTATAGAGTGTAGAGTGTAGGGTATAGAGTGTAGGGTGTAGAGTGTATGTTATAGAGTGTAGGGTATAGAGTGTAGGGTATAGAGTTTAGAGTGTAGGGTATAGAGAGTAGGGTATAGAGTGTAAGGTATAGAGTGTAGGGTGTAGAGTGTAGGGTATAGAGTGTAGGGCATAGTTTGTAGGGTATAGAGTGTAGGGTATAGAGTGTAGAGTGTAGGGTATAGAGTGTAGGGTATAGAGTGTAGGGTATAGAGTGTAGAGTGTAGGGTATAGAGTGTAGGGTATTGAGTGTAGGGTATAGAGTGTAGGGTATAGAGTGTAGGGTATAGAGTGTAGAGTTTAGGGTATAGAGTGTAGAGTATAGGGTATAGAGTGTAGGGTATAGAGTGTAGGGTATAGAGTGTAGGGTAGAGAGTGTAGAGTGTAGGATATAGAGTGTAGGGTATAGAGTGTAGGGTATAGAGTGTAGAGTGTAGGGATTAAAGTGTAGGGTATAGAGTGTAGGGTGTAGAGTGTAGGGTATAGAGTGTAGAGTGTAGGGTATAGAGTGTATGATATAGAGTGTAGGGTATAGAGTGTAGGGTGTAGAGTGTAGGGTATAGAGTGTTGGGCATAGAGTGTAGGGTATAGAGTGTAGGGTATAAAGTGTAGAGTGTAGGGTATAGAGTGTATGGTATAGAGTGTAGGGTATAGAGTGTAGGGTATAGAGTGTAGGGCAAAGAGTGTAGGGTATAGAGTGTAGGGTATAGAGTGTAGGGTATAGAGTGTAGGGTATAGAGTGTAGGGTATATAGTGTAGAGTGTAGGGTATAGAGTGTAGGGTATAGAGTGTAGGGCAAAGAGTGTAGGGTATAGAGTGTAGGGTATAGAGTGTAGGGTATAGAGTGTAGGGTATAGAGTGTAGGGTATATAGTGTAGAGTGTAGGGTATAGAGTGTAGGGTATAGAGTGTAGGGTATAGAGTGTAGGGTATATAGTGTAGAGTGTAGGGTATAGAGTGTAGGGTATAGAGTGTAGGGTATAGAGTGTAGGGTATAGAGTGCAGGGTATAGAGTGTAGAGTGTAGGGTATAGAGTGTAGAGTGTAGGGTATAGAGTGTAGGGTATAGAGTGTAGGGTATAGAGTGTAGGGTATAGAGTGTAGAGTGTAGGGTATAGAGTGTAGGGTATAGAGTGTAGGGAGTAGAGTGTAGGGTATAGAGTGTAGGGTTCAGAGTGTAGGGTATAGAGTGTAGGGTATAGAGTGTATGGTATAGAGTGTAGGGTATAGAGTGTAGGGTATAGAGTGTAGGGTATAGAGTGTAGGGTATAGAGTGTAGAGTGTAGGGTATACAGTGTAGGGTATAGAGTGTATGGTATAGAGTGTAGGGTATAGAGTGTAGGGTATAGAGTGTAGGGTATAGAGTGTAGGGTATAGAGTGTAGAGTGTCGGGATTAGAGTGTAGGGTATAGAGTGTAGGATGTAGAGTGTAGGGTATAGAGTGTAGAGTGTAGGGTATAGAGTGTATGGTATAGAGTGTAGGGTATAGAGTGTAGGGTGTAGAGTGTAGGGTATAGAGTGTAGGGTATAGAGTGTATGGTATAGAGTGTAGGGAATAGAGTGTAGAGTGTAAGGTATAGAGTGTAGAGTGTAGGGTATAGAGTGTAGGGTATAGACTGTAGGGTATAGAGTGTAGGGTATAGAGTGTAGGGTATAGATTGTAGAGTGTAGGCTATAGAGTGTAGGGAATAGAGTGTAGAGTGTAGGGTATAGAGTGTAGGGTATAGAGTGTAGGGTATAGAGTGTAGGGTATAGAGTGTAGGGCATAGAGTGTAGGGTATAGAGTGTAGGGTATAGAGTGTAGGGTATAGAGTGTAGAGTGTAGGGCATCGAGTGTAGAGTGTAGGGTATAGAGTGTAGGGCATAGAGTGTAGGGTATAGAGTGTAGAGTGTAGGGTATAGAGTGTAGAGTGTAGGGTATAGAGTGTAGGGTATAGAGTGTAGGGTAGAGAGTGTAGGGTAGAGAGTGTAGAGTGTAGGGTATAGAGTGTAGGGTATAGAGTGTAGGGTATAGATTGTAGAGTGTAGGGATTATAGTGTAGTGTATAGAGTGTAGGGTGTAGAGTGTAGGGTATAGAGTGTAGAGTGTAGGGTATAGAGTGTATGGTATAGAGTGTAGGGTATAGAGTGTGGGGTGTAGAGTGTAGGGTATAGAGTGTAGGGTACAGAGTGTAGGGAATAGAGTGTAGAGTGTAAGGTATAGAGTGTAGAGTGTAGGGCATAGAGTGTAGAGTGTAGGGTATAGAGTGTAGGGTATAGAGTGTAGGGTATAGAGTGTAGGGTATAGAGTGTAGAGTGTAGGGTATAGAGTGTAGAGTGTAGGGTATAGAGTGTAGAGTGTAGGGTATAGAGTGTAGGGTATAGAGTGTAGGGTATAGAGTGTAGAGTGTAGGGTATAGAGTGTAGAGTGTAGGGTATAGAGTGTAGGGTATAGTGTGCAGGGTATAGAGTGTAGGGTAGAGAGTGTAGAGTGTAGGGTATAGAGTGTAGGGTATAGAGTGTAGGGTATAGAGTGTAGAGTGTAGGGATTAGAGTGTAGGGTATAGAGTGTAGGGTATAGAGTGTAGGGTGTATAGTGTAGGGTATAGAGTGTAGGGTATAGAGTGTAGGGTATAGAGTGTAGGGAATAGAGTGTAGAGTGTAAGGTATAGAGTGTAGAGTGTATGGTATAGAGTGTAAGGTATAGAGTGTAGAGTGTAGGGATTAGAGTGTAGGGTATAGAGTGTAGGGTGTAGAGTGTAGGGTATAGAGTGTAGAGTGTATGGTATAGAGTGTAGGGTATAGAGTGTAGGGTGTAGAGTGTAGGGTATAGAGTGTAGGGTATAGAGTGTAGGGTATAGAGTGTAGGGTATAGAGTGTAGGGAATAGAGTGTGGAGTGTAAGGTATAGAGTGTAGAGTGTAGGGTATAGAGTGTAGGGTATAGACTGTAGGGTATAGAGTGTAGGGTATAGAGTGTAGGGTATAGAGTGTAGGGTATAGATTGTAGAGTGTAGGCTATAGAGTGTAGGGTATAGAGAGTAGAGTGTAGGGTATAGAGTGTAGGGTATAGAGTGTAGGGTATAGAGTGTAGGGTATAGAGTGTAGAGTGTAGGGTATAGTGTGTAGGGTATAGAGTGCAGGGTGTAGAGTGTAGGGTATAGAGTGTAGGGTATAGAGTGTAGAGTGTAGGGTATAGAGTGTATGCTATAGAGTGTATGGTGTAGAGTGTATGGTATAGAGTGTAGGGTATAGAGTGTAGAGTGTATGGTATAGAGTGTAGGGTGTAGAGTGTAGGGTATAGAGTGTATGTTATAGAGTGTAGGGTATAGAGTGTAGGGTAGAGAGTGTAGAGTGTAGGGTATAGAGTGTAGGGTATAGAGTGTAGAGTGTAGGGTATAGAGTGTAGAGTGTAGGGTATAGAGTGTAGGGTATAGAGTGTAGGGTATAGAGTGTAGGGTATAGAGTGTAGGGTATAGAGTGTAGAGTGTAGGGTATAGAGTGTAGAGTGTAGGGTATAGAGTGTAGGGTATAGAGTGTAGGGTATAGAGTGTAGGGTATAGAGTGTAGAGTGTAGGGATTAGAGTGTAGGGTATAGAGTGTAGGGTATAGAGTGTAGGGTGTATAGTGTAGGGTATAGAGTGTAGGGTATAGAGTGTAGGGTATAGAGTGTAGGGAATAGAGTGTAGAGTGTAAGGTATAGAGTGTAGAGTGTATGGTGTAGAGTGTATGGTATAGAGTGTAGGGTATAGAGTGTAGAGTGTATGGTATAGAGTGTAGGGTGTAGAGTGTAGGGTATAGAGTGTATGTTATAGAGTGTAGGGTATAGAGTGTAGGGTAGAGAGTGTAGAGTGTAGGGTATAGAGTGTAGGGTATAGAGTGTAGGGTATAGAGTGTGGAGTGTAGGGATTAGAGTGTAGGGTATAGAGTGTAGTGTGTAGAGTGTAGGGTATAGAGTGTAGAGTGTAGGGTATAGAGTGTATGGTATAGAGTGTAGGGTATAGAGTGTAGGGTGTAGAGTGTAGGGTATAGAGTGTAGGGTATAGAGTGTAGGGTATAGAGTGTAGGGAATAGAGTGTAGAGTGTAAGGTATAGAGTGTAGAGTATAGGGTATAGAGTGTAGGGTATAGAGTGTAGAGTGTAGGGATTAGAGTGTAGGGTATAGAGTGTAGGGTGTAGAGTGTAGGGTATAGAGTGTAGAGTGTAGGGTATAGAGTGTATGGTATAGAGTGTAGGGTATAGAGTGTAGGGTGTAGAGTGTAGGGTATAGAGTGTAGGGTATAGAGTGTAGGGTATAGAGTGTAAGGTATAGAGTGTAGGGAATAGAGTGTAGAGTGTAAGGTATAGAGTGTAGAGTGTAGGGTATAGAGTGTAGGGTATAGACTGTAGGGTATAGAGTGTAGGGTATAGAGTGTAGGGTATAGAGTGTAGGGTATAGAGTGTAGGGTATAGAGTGTAGAGTGTAGGGTATAGTGTGTAGGGTATAGAGTGCAGGGTGTAGAGTGTAGGGTATAGAGTGTAGGGTATAGAAAGTAGAGTGTAGGGTATAGAGTGTATGCTATAGAGTGTATGGTGTAGAGTGTATGGTATAGAGTGTAGGGTATAGAGTGTAGAGTGTAGGGTATAGAGTGTAGGGTATAGAGTGTAAGGTATAGAGTGTAGGGTGTAGAGTGTAGGGTATAGATTGTAGGGTATAGAGTGTAGGGTATAGAGTGTACGGTATAGAGTGTAGGGTATTGAGTGTATGGTCTAGAGTGTAGGGTATAGAGTGTAGAGTGTAGGGTATAGAGTGTAGGGTATAGAGTGTAGGGTATAGAGTGTAGGGTATAGAGTGTAGGGTATAGAGTGTAGGGTATAGAGTGTAGAGTGCAGGGTATAGAGTTTATAGTGTAGGGTATAGAGTGTAGGGTATAGAGTGTAAGGTATAGAGTGTAGGGTGTAGAGTGTAGGGTATAGAGTGTAGGGTATAGGGTGTAGGGTATAGAGTGTAGGGTATAGAGTGTAGGGTACAGAGTGTATGGTATAGAGTGTAGGGTATAGAGTGTAGGGTATAGAGTGTATGGTATAGAGTGTAGGGTATAGAGTGTAGGGTATAGAGTGTATGTTATAGAGTGTAGGGTATAGAGCGTAGAGTGTAGGGTATAGAGTGTAGAGTGTAGAGTGTAGGGTATAGAGTGTAGAGTGTAGGGTATAGAGTGTAGAGTGTAGGGTATAGAGTTTAGAGTGTAGGGTATAGAGTGTAGGGTATAGAGTGTAAGGTGTAGAGTGTAGGGTATAGAGTGTAGGGTATAGAGTGTAGGGTATAGAGTGTAGGGTATAGAGTGTAGGGTATAGAGTGTATGGTATAGAGTGTAGAGTGTAGGGTATAGAGTTTAGAGTGTAGGGTATAGAGTGTAAGGTATAGAGTGTAGGGTGTAGAGTGTAGGGTATAGAGTGTAGGGTATAGAGTGTATGGTATAGAGTGTACGGTATAGAGTGTAGGGTATAGAGTGTATGGTATAGAGTGTAGGGTATAGAGTGTAGGGTATAGAGTGTAGGGTATAGAGTGTATGGTATAGATTGTAGGGTATAGAGTGTAGGGTGTAGAGTGTATGTTATAGAGTGTAGGGTATAGAGTGTAGGGTATAGAGTTTAGAGTGTAGGGTATAGAGAGTAGGGTATAGAGTGTAAGGTATAGAGTGTAGGGTGTAGAGTGTAGGGTATAGAGTGTAGGGCATAGGGTGTAGGGTATAGAGTGTAGGGTATAGAGTGTAGAGTGTAGGGTATAGAGTGTAGAGTATAGAGTGTAGGGTATAGAGTGTAGAGTGTAGGGTATAGAGTGTAGGGTATTGAGTGTAGGGTATAGAGTGTAGGGTATAGAGTGTAGGGTATAGAGTGTAGAGTTTAGGGTATAGAGTGTAGAGTGTAGGGTATAGAGTGTAGGGTATAGAGTGTAGGGTATAGAGTGTAGGGTAGAGAGTGTAGAGTGTAGGATATAGAGTGTAGGGTATAGAGTGTAGGGTATAGAGTGTAGAGTGTAGGGATTAAAGTGTAGGGTATAGAGTGTAGGGTGTAGAGTGTAGGGTATAGAGTGTAGAGTGTAGGGTATAGAGTGTATGATATAGAGTGTAGGGTATAGAGTGTAGGGTGTAGAGTGTAGGGTATAGAGTGTTGGGCATAGAGTGTAGGGTATAGAGTGTAGGGTATAGAGTGTAGAGTGTAGGGTATAGAGTGTATGGTATAGAGTGTAGGGTATAGAGTGTAGGGTATAGAGTGTAGGGCAAAGAGTGTAGGGTATAGAGTGTAGGGTATAGAGTGTAGGGTATAGAGTGTAGGGTATAGAGTGTAGGGTATATAGTGTAGAGTGTAGGGTATAGAGTGTAGGGTATAGAGTGTAGGGCAAAGAGTGTAGGGTATAGAGTGTAGGGTATAGAGTGTAGGGTATAGAGTGTAGGGTATAGAGTGTAGGGTATATAGTGTAGAGTGTAGGGTATAGAGTGTAGGGTATAGAGTGTAGGGTATAGAGTGTAGGGTATAAAGTGTAGAGTGTAGGGTATAGAGTGTAGGGTATAGAGTGTAGGGTATAGAGTGTAGAGTGTAGGGTATAGAGTGTAGAGTGTAGGGTGTAGAGTGTAGGGTACAGAGTGTAGGGTATAGAGTGTAGGGTAGAGAGTGTAGAGTGTAGGGTATAGAGTGTAGGGTATAGAGTGTAGGGTATAGAGTGTAGAGTGTAGGGATTAGAGTGTAGGGTATAGAGTGTAGGGTGTGGAGTGTAGGGTATAGAGTGTAGAGTGTAGGGTATAGAGTGTATGGTATAGAGTGTAGGGTATAGAGTGTAGGGTGTAGAGTGTAGGGTATAGAGTGTAGGGTATAGAGTGTAGGGTATAGAGTGTAGGGTATAGAGTGTAGGGAATAGAGTGTAGAGTGTAAGGTATAGAGTGTAGAGTGTAGGGTATAGAGTGTAAGGTATAGAGTGTAGAGTGTAGGGATTAGAGTGTAGGGTATAGAGTGTAGGGTGTAGAGTGTAGGGTATAGAGTGTAGAGTGTAGGGTATAGAGTGTATGGTATAGAGTGTAGGGTATAGAGTCTAGGGTGTAGAGTGTAGGGTATAGAGTGTAGGGTATAGAGTGTAGGGTATAGAGTGTAGGGTATAGAGTGTAGGGAATAGAGTGTGGAGTGTAAGGTATAGAGTGTAGAGTGTAGGTATAGAGTGTAGGGTATAGACTGTAGGGTATAGAGTGTAGGGTGTAGAGTGTAGGGTATAGATTGTAGAGTGTAGGCTATAGAGTGTAGGGTATAGAGAGTAGAGTGTAGGGTATAGAGTGTAGGGTATAGAGTGTAGGGTATAGAGTGTAGAGTGTAGGGTATAGTGTGTAGGGTATAGAGTGCAGGGTGTAGAGTGTAGGGTATAGAGTGTAGGGTATAGAGTGTAGAGTGTAGGGTATAGAGTGTATGCTATAGAGTGTATGGTGTAGAGTGTATGGTATAGAGTGTAGGGTATAGAGTGTAGAGTGTATGGTATAGAGTGTAGGGTGTAGAGTGTAGGGTATAGAGTGTATGTTATAGAGTGTAGGGTATAGAGTGTAGGGTAGAGAGTGTAGAGTGTAGGGTATAGAGTGTAGGGTATAGAGTGTAGGGTATAGAGTGTAGAGTGTAGGGATTAGAGTGTAGGGTATAGAGTGTAGTGTGTAGAGTGTAGGGTATAGAGTGTAGAGTGTAGGGTATAGAGTGTAGGGTATAGAGTGTAGGGTATAGAGTGTAGGGTATAGAGTGTAGAGTGTAGGGTATAGTGTGTAGGGTATAGAGTGCAGGGTGTAGAGTGTAGGGTATGGAGTGTAGGGTATAGAGTGTAGAGTGTAGGGTATAGAGTGTATGCTATAGAGTGTATGGTGTAGAGTGTATGGTATAGAGTGTAGGGTATAGAGTGTAGAGTGTATGGTATAGAGTGTAGGGTGTAGAGTGTAGGGTATAGAGTGTATGTTATAGAGTGTAGGGTATAGAGTGTAGGGTAGAGAGTGTAGAGTGTAGGGTATAGAGTGTAGGGTATAGAGTGTAGGGTGTAGAGTGTAGAGTGTAGGGATTAGAGTGTAGGGTATAGAGTGTAGTGTGTAGAGTGTAGGGTATAGAGTGTAGAGTGTAGGGTATAGAGTGTATGGTATAGAGTGTAGGGTATAGAGTGTAGGGTGTAGAGTGTAGGGTATAGAGTGTAGGGTATAGAGTGTAGGGTATAGAGTGTAGGGAATAGAGTGTAGAGTGTAAGGTATAGAGTGTAGAGTATAGGGTATAGAGTGTAGGGTATAGAGTGTAGAGTGTAGGGATTAGAGTGTAGGGTATAGAGTGTAGGGTGTAGAGTGTAGGGTATAGAGTGTAGAGTGTAGGGTATAGAGTGTATGGTATAGAGTGTAGGGTATAGAGTGTAGGGTGTAGAGTGTAGGGTATAGAGTGTAGGGTATAGAGTGTAGGGTATAGAGTGTAAGGTATAGAGTGTAGGGAATAGAGTGTAGAGTGTAAGGTATAGAGTGTAGAGTGTAGGGTATAGACTGTAGGGTATAGAGTGTAGGGTATAGAGTGTAGGGTATAGAGTGTAGGGTATAGAGTGTAGGGTATAGAGTGTAGGGTATAGAGTGTAGAGTATAGTGTGTAGAGTATAGAGTGCAGGGTGTAGAGTGTAGGGTATAGAGTGTAGGGTATAGAATGTAGAGTGTAGGGTATAGAGTGTATGCTATAGAGTGTATGGTGTAGAGTGTATGGTATAGAGTGTAGGGTATAGAGTGTAGAGTGTAGGGTATAGAGTGTAGGGTATAGAGTGTATGTTATAGAGTGTAGGGTATAGAGTGTAGAGTGTAGGGTATAGAGTTTAGAGTGTAGGGTATAGAGTGTAGGGTATAGAGTGTAAGGTATAGAGTGTAGGGTGTAGAGTGTAGGGTATAGATTGTAGGGTATAGAGTGTAGGGTATAGAGTGTACGGTATAGAGTGTAGGGTATGGAGTGTATGGTCTAGAGTGTAGGGTATAGAGTGTAGAGTGTAGGGTATAGAGTGTAGGGTATAGAGTGTAGGGTATAGAGTGTAGGGTATAGAGTGTAGAGTGCAGGGTATAGAGTTTAGAGTGTAGGGTATAGAGTGTAGTGTGTAGAGTGTAGGGTATAGAGTGTAGAGTGTAGGGTATAGAGTGTATGGTATAGAGTGTAGGGTATAGAGTGTAGGGTGTAGAGTGTAGGGTATTGAGTGTAGGGTATAGAGTGTAGGGTATAGAGTGTAGGGAATAGAGTGTAGAGTGTAAGTATAGAGTGTAGAGTATAGGGTATAGAGTGTAGGGTATAGAGTGTAGAGTGTAGGGATTAGAGTGTAGGGTATAGAGTGTAGGGTGTAGAGTGTAGGGTATAGAGTGTAGAGTGTAGGGTATAGAGTGTATGGTATAGAGTGTAGGGTATAGAGTGTAGGGTGTAGAGTGTAGGGTATAGAGTGTAGGGTGTAGAGTGTAGGGTATAGAGTGTAAGGTATAGAGTGTAGGGAATAGAGTGTAGAGTGTAAGGTATAGAGTGTAGAGTGTAGGGTATAGAGTGTAGGGTATAGAGTGTAGGGTATAGAGTGTAGGGTATAGAGTGTAGGGTATAGAGTGTAGGGTATAGAGTGTAGGGTATAGAGTGTAGGGTATAGAGTGTAGAGTGTAGAGTATAGTGTGTAGGGTATAGAGTGCAGGGTGTAGAGTGTAGGGTATAGAGTGTAGGGTATAGAATGTAGAGTGTAGGGTATAGAGTGTATGCTATAGAGTGTATGGTGTAGAGTGTATGGTATAGAGTGTAGGGTATAGAGTGTAGAGTGTAGGGTATAGAGTGTAGGGTATAGAGTGTATGTTATAGAGTGTAGGGTATAGAGTGTAGAGTGTAGGGTATAGAGTTTAGAGTGTAGGGTATAGAGTGTAGGGTATAGAGTGTAAGGTATAGAGTGTAGGGTGTAGAGTGTAGGGTATAGATTGTAGGGTATAGAGTGTAGGGTATAGAGTGTACGGTATAGAGTGTAGGGTATGGAGTGTATGGTCTAGAGTGTAGGGTATAGAGTGTAGAGTGTAGGGTATAGAGTGTAGGGTATAGAGTGTAGGGTATAGAGTGTAGGGTATAGAGTGTAGGGTATAGAGTGTAGAGTGCAGGGTATAGAGTTTAGAGTGTAGGGTATAGAGTGTAGGGTATAGAGTGTAGGGTATAGAGTGTAAGGTATAGAGTGTAGGGTATAGAGTGTAGGGTATAGGGTGTAGGGTATAGAGTGTAGGGTATAGAGTGTAGGGTACAGAGTGTATGGTATAGAGTGTAGGGTATAGAGTGTAGGGTATAGAGTGTATGGTATAGAGTGTAGGGTATAGAGTGTAGGGTATAGAGTGTATGTTATAGAGTGTAGGGTATAGAGCGTAGAGTGTAGGGTATAGAGTGTAGAGTGTAGAGTGTAGGGTATAGAGTGTAGAGTGTAGGGTATAGAGTGTAGAGTGTAGGGTATAGAGTTTAGAGTGTAGGGTATAGAGTGTAGGGTATAGAGTGTAAGGTGTAGAGTGTAGGGTATAGAGTGTAGGGTATAGAGTGTAGGGTATAGAGTGTAGGGTATAGAGTGTATGGTATAGAGTGTAGAGTGTAGGGTATAGAGTTTAGAGTGTAGGGTATAGAGTGTAAGGTATAGAGTGTAGGGTGTAGAGTGTAGGGTATAGAGTGTAGGGTATAGAGTGTATGGTATAGAGTGTACGGTATAGAGTGTAGGGTATAGAGTGTATGGTATAGAGTGTAGGGTATAGAGTGTAGGGTATAGAGTGTAGGGTATAGAGTGTATGTTATAGAGTGTAGGGTATAGAGTGTAGGGTATAGAGTTTAGAGTGTAGGGTATAGAGAGTAGGGTATAGAGTGTAAGGTATAGAGTGTAGGGTGTAGAGTGTAGGGTATAGAGTGTAGGGCATAGGGTGTAGGGTATAGAGTGTAGGGTATAGAGTGTAGAGTGTAGGGTATAGAGTGTAGGGTATAGAGTGTAGGGTATAGAGTGTAGAGTGTAGGGTATAGAGTGTAGGGTATTGAGTGTAGGGTATAGAGTGTAGGGTATAGAGTGTAGGGTATAGAGTGTAGAGTTTAGGGTATAGAGTGTAGAGTGTAGGGTATAGAGTGTAGGGTATAGAGTGTAGGGTATAGAGTGTAGGGTAGAGAGTGTAGAGTGTAGGATATAGAGTGTAGGGTATAGAGTGTAGGGTATAGAGTGTAGAGTGTAGGGATTAAAGTGTAGGGTATAGAGTGTAGGGTGTAGAGTGTAGGGTATAGAGTGTAGAGTGTAGGGTATAGAGTGTATGATATAGAGTGTAGGGTATAGAGTGTAGGGTGTAGAGTGTAGGGTATAGAGTGTTGGGCATAGAGTGTAGGGTATAGAGTGTAGGGTATAGAGTGTAGAGTGTAGGGTATAGAGTGTATGGTATAGAGTGTAGGATATAGAGTGTAGGGTATAGAGTGTAGGGCAAAGAGTGTAGGGTATAGAGTGTAGGGTATAGAGTGTAGGGTATAGAGTGTAGGGTATAGAGTGTAGGGTATATAGTGTAGAGTGTAGGGTATAGAGTGTAGGGTATAGAGTGTAGGGCAAAGAGTGTAGGGTATAGAGTGTAGGGTATAGAGTGTAGGGTATAGAGTGTAGGGTATAGAGTGTAGGGTATATAGTGTAGAGTGTAGGGTATAGAGTGTAGGGTATAGAGTGTAGGGTATAGAGTGTAGGGTATATAGTGTAGAGTGTAGGGTATAGAGTGTAGGGTATAGAGTGTAGGGTATAGAGTGTAGGGTATAGAGTGCAGGGTATAGAGTGTAGAGTGTAGGGTATAGAGTGTAGAGTGTAGGGTATAGAGTGTAGGGTATAGAGTGTAGGGCATAGAGTGTAGGGTATAGAGTGTAGAGTGTAGGGTATAGAGTGTAGGGTATAGAGTGTAGGGAGTAGAGTGTAGGGTATAGAGTGTAGGGTTCAGAGTGTAGGGTATAGAGTGTAGGGTATAGAGTGTATGGTATAGAGTGTAGGGTATAGAGTGTAGGGTATAGAGTGTAGGGTATAGAGTGTAGAGTGTAGGGTATAGAGTGTAGGGTATAGAGTGTAGGGTAGAGAGTGTAGAGTGTAGGGTATAGAGTGTAGGGTATAGAGTGTAGGGTATAGAGTGTAGAGTGTCGGGATTAGAGTGTAGGGTATAGAGTGTAGGATGTAGAGTGTAGGGTATAGAGTGTAGAGTGTAGGGTATAGAGTGTATGGTATAGAGTGTAGGGTATAGAGTGTAGGGTGTAGAGTGTAGGGTATAGAGTGTAGGGTATAGAGTGTATGGTATAGAGTGTAGGGTATAGAGTGTAGGGTATAGAGTGTAGGGAATAGAGTGTAGAGTGTAAGGTATAGAGTGTAGAGTGTAGGGTATAGAGTGTAGGGTATAGACTGTAGGGTATAGAGTGTAGGGTATAGAGTGTAGGGTATAGATTGTAGAGTGTAGGCTATAGAGTGTAGGGTATAGAGTGTAGAGTGTAGGGTATAGAGTGTAGGGTATAGAGTGTAGGGTATAGAGTGTAGGGTATAGAGTGTAGGGTATAGAGTGTAGGGTATAGAGTGTAGAGTGTAGGGTATAGAGTGTAGGGTATAGAGTGTAGGGTATAGAGTGTAGAGTGTAGGGCATCGAGTGTAGAGTGTAGGGAATAGAGTGTAGGGCATAGAGTGTAGGGTATAGAGTGTAGAGTGTAGGGTATAGAGTGTAGAGTGTAGGGTATAGATTGTAGGGTATAGAGTGTAGGGTAGAGAGTGTAGGGTAGAGAGTGTAGAGTGTAGGGTATAGAGTGTAGGGTATAGAGTGTAGGGTATAGATTGTAGAGTGTAGGGATTATAGTGTAGTGTATAGAGTGTAGGGTGTAGAGTGTAGGGTATAGAGTGTAGAGTGTAGGGTATAGAGTGTATGGTATAGAGTGTAGGGTATAGAGTGTGGGGTGTAGAGTGTAGGGTATAGAGTTTAGAGTGTAGGGTATAGAGTGTAGGGTATAGAGTGTAAGGTGTAGAGTGTAGGGTATAGAGTGTAGGGTATAGAGTGTAGGGTATAGAGTGTAGGGTATAGAGTGTATGGTATAGAGTGTAGAGTGTAGGGTATAGAGTTTAGAGTGTAGGGTATAGAGTGTAAGGTATAGAGTGTAGGGTGTAGAGTGTAGGGTATAGAGTGTAGGGTATAGAGTGTATGGTATAGAGTGTACGGTATAGAGTGTAGGGTATAGAGTGTATGGTATAGAGTGTAGGGTATAGAGTGTAGGGTATAGAGTGTAGGGTATAGAGTGTATGTTATAGAGTGTAGGGTATAGAGTGTAGGGTATAGAGTTTAGAGTGTAGGGTATAGAGAGTAGGGTATAGAGTGTAAGGTATAGAGTGTAGGGTGTAGAGTGTAGGGTATAGAGTGTAGGGCATAGGGTGTAGGGTATAGAGTGTAGGGTATAGAGTGTAGAGTGTAGGGTATAGAGTGTAGGGTATAGAGTGTAGGGTATAGAGTGTAGAGTGTAGGGTATAGAGTGTAGGGTATTGAGTGTAGGGTATAGAGTGTAGGGTATAGAGTGTAGGGTATAGAGTGTAGAGTTTAGGGTATAGAGTGTAGAGTGTAGGGTATAGAGTGTAGGGTATAGAGTGTAGGGTATAGAGTGTAGGGTAGAGAGTGTAGAGTGTAGGATATAGAGTGTAGGGTATAGAGTGTAGGGTATAGAGTGTAGAGTGTAGGGATTAAAGTGTAGGGTATAGAGTGTAGGGTGTAGAGTGTAGGGTATAGAGTGTAGAGTGTAGGGTATAGAGTGTATGATATAGAGTGTAGGGTATAGAGTGTAGGGTGTAGAGTGTAGGGTATAGAGTGTTGGGCATAGAGTGTAGGGTATAGAGTGTAGGGTATAGAGTGTAGAGTGTAGGGTATAGAGTGTATGGTATAGAGTGTAGGATATAGAGTGTAGGGTATAGAGTGTAGGGCAAAGAGTGTAGGGTATAGAGTGTAGGGTATAGAGTGTAGGGTATAGAGTGTAGGGTATAGAGTGTAGGGTATATAGTGTAGAGTGTAGGGTATAGAGTGTAGGGTATAGAGTGTAGGGCAAAGAGTGTAGGGTATAGAGTGTAGGGTATAGAGTGTAGGGTAT
This sequence comes from Ranitomeya imitator, assembly GCF_032444005.1. Taxonomy (NCBI): domain Eukaryota; kingdom Metazoa; phylum Chordata; class Amphibia; order Anura; family Dendrobatidae; genus Ranitomeya; species Ranitomeya imitator. The sequence goes on from NW_027194015.1 coordinate 712,049, forward strand.
AGAGTGTAGGGTATAGAGTGTAGGGTATATAGTGTAGAGTGTAGGGTATAGAGTGTAGGGTATAGAGTGTAGGGTATAGAGTGTAGGGTATATAGTGTAGAGTGTAGGGTATAGAGTGTAGGGTATAGAGTGTAGGGTATAGAGTGTAGGGTATAGAGTGCAGGGTATAGAGTGTAGAGTGTAGGGTATAGAGTGTAGAGTGTAGGGTATAGAGTGTAGGGTATAGAGTGTAGGGTATAGAGTGTAGGGTATAGAGTGTAGAGTGTAGGGTATAGAGTGTAGGGTATAGAGTGTAGGGAGTAGAGTGTAGGGTATAGAGTGTAGGGTTCAGAGTGTAGGGTATAGAGTGTAGGGTATAGAGTGTATGGTATAGAGTGTAGGGTATAGAGTGTAGGGTATAGAGTGTAGGGTATAGAGTGTAGGGTATAGAGTGTAGAGTGTAGGGTATAGAGTGTAGGGTATAGAGTGTAGGGTAGAGAGTGTAGAGTGTAGGGTATAGAGTGTAGGGTATAGAGTGTAGGGTATAGAGTGTAGAGTGTCGGGATTAGAGTGTAGGGTATAGAGTGTAGGATGTAGAGTGTAGGGTATAGAGTGTAGAGTGTAGGGTATAGAGTGTATGGTATAGCGTGTAGGGTATAGAGTGTAGGGTGTAGAGTGTAGGGTATAGAGTGTAGGGTATAGAGTGTATGGTATAGAGTGTAGGGTATAGAGTGTAGGGTATAGAGTGTAGGGAATAGAGTGTAGAGTGTAAGGTATAGAGTGTAGAGTGTAGGGTATAGAGTGTAGGGTATAGACTGTAGGGTATAGAGTGTAGGGTATAGAGTGTAGGGTATAGAGTGTATGGTATAGAGTGTACGGTATAGAGTGTAGGGTATAGAGTGTATGGTATAGAGTGTAGGGTATAGAGTGTAGGGTATAGAGTGTAGGGTATAGAGTGTATGTTATAGAGTGTAGGGTATAGAGTGTAGGGTATAGAGTTTAGAGTGTAGGGTATAGAGAGTAGGGTATAGAGTGTAAGGTATAGAGTGTAGGGTGTAGAGTGTAGGGTATAGAGTGTAGGGCATAGGGTGTAGGGTATAGAGTGTAGGGTATAGAGTGTAGAGTGTAGGGTATAGAGTGTAGGGTATAGAGTGTAGGGTATAGAGTGTAGAGTGTAGGGTATAGAGTGTAGGGTATTGAGTGTAGGGTATAGAGTGTAGGGTATAGAGTGTAGGGTATAGAGTGTAGAGTTTAGGGTATAGAGTGTAGAGTGTAGGGTATAGAGTGTAGGGTAGAGAGTGTAGAGTGTAGGATATAGAGTGTAGGGTATAGAGTGTAGGGTATAGAGTGTAGAGTGTAGGGATTAAAGTGTAGGGTATAGAGTGTAGGGTGTAGAGTGTAGGGTATAGAGTGTAGAGTGTAGGGTATAGAGTGTATGATATAGAGTGTAGGGTATAGAGTGTAGGGTGTAGAGTGTAGGGTATAGAGTGTTGGGCATAGAGTGTAGGGTATAGAGTGTAGGGTATAGAGTGTAGAGTGTAGGGTATAGAGTGTATGGTATAGAGTGTAGGATATAGAGTGTAGGGTATAGAGTGTAGGGCAAAGAGTGTAGGGTATAGAGTGTAGGGTATAGAGTGTAGGGTATAGAGTGTAGGGTATAGAGTGTAGGGTATATAGTGTAGAGTGTAGGGTATAGAGTGTAGGGTATAGAGTGTAGGGCAAAGAGTGTAGGGTATAGAGTGTAGGGTATAGAGTGTAGGGTATAGAGTGTAGGGTATAGAGTGTAGGGTATATAGTGTAGAGTGTAGGGTATAGAGTGTAGGGTATAGAGTGTAGGGTATAGAGTGTAGGGTATATAGTGTAGAGTGTAGGGTATAGAGTGTAGGGTATAGAGTGTAGGGTATAGAGTGTAGGGTATAGAGTGCAGGGTATAGAGTGTAGAGTGTAGGGTATAGAGTGTAGAGTGTAGGGTATAGAGTGTAGGGTATAGAGTGTAGGGTATAGAGTGTAGGGTATAGAGTGTAGAGTGTAGGGTATAGAGTGTAGGGTATAGAGTGTAGGGAGTAGAGTGTAGGGTATAGAGTGTAGGGTTCAGAGTGTAGGGTATAGAGTGTAGGGTATAGAGTGTATGGTATAGAGTGTAGGGTATAGAGTGTAGGGTATAGAGTGTAGGGTATAGAGTGTAGGGTATAGAGTGTAGAGTGTAGGGTATAGAGTGTAGGGTATAGAGTGTAGGGTAGAGAGTGTAGAGTGTAGGGTATAGAGTGTAGGGTATAGAGTGTAGGGTATAGAGTGTAGAGTGTCGGGATTAGAGTGTAGGGTATAGAGTGTAGGATGTAGAGTGTAGGGTATAGAGTGTAGAGTGTAGGGTATAGAGTGTATGGTATAGCGTGTAGGGTATAGAGTGTAGGGTGTAGAGTGTAGGGTATAGAGTGTAGGGTATAGAGTGTATGGTATAGAGTGTAGGGTATAGAGTGTAGGGTATAGAGTGTAGGGAATAGAGTGTAGAGTGTAAGGTATAGAGTGTAGAGTGTAGGGTATAGAGTGTAGGGTATAGACTGTAGGGTATAGAGTGTAGGGTATAGAGTGTAGGGTATAGATTGTAGAGTGTAGGCTATAGAGTGTAGGGTATAGAGTGTAGAGTGTAGGGTATAGAGTGTAGGGTATAGAGTGTAGGGTATAGAGTGTAGGGCATAGAGTGTAGGGTATAGAGTGTAGGGTATAGAGTGTAGAGTGTAGGGTATAGAGTGTAGGGTATAGAGTGTAGGGTATAGAGTGTAGAGTGTAGGGCATTGAGTGTAGAGTGTAGGGAATAGAGTGTAGGGCATAGAGTGTAGGGTATAGAGTGTAGAGTGTAGGGTATAGAGTGTAGAGTGTAGGGTATAGAGTGTAGGGTATAGAGTGTAGGGTAGAGAGTGTAGGGTAGAGAGTGTAGAGTGTAGGGTATAGAGTGTAGGGTATAGAGTGTAGGGTATAGATTGTAGAGTGTAGGGATTATAGTGTAGTGTATAGAGTGTAGGGTGTAGAGTGTAGGGTATAGAGTGTAGAGTGTAGGGTATAGAGTGTATGGTATAGAGTGTAGGGTATAGAGTGTGGGGTGTAGAGTGTAGGGTATAGAGTGTAGTGTACAGAGTGTAGGGAATAGAGTGTAGAGTGTAAGGTATAGAGTGTAGAGTGTAGGGCATAGAGTGTAGAGTGTAGGGTATAGAGTGTAGGGTATAGAGTGTAGGGTATAGAGTGTAGAGTGTAGGGTATAGAGTGTAGAGTGTAGGGTATAGAGTGTAGAGTGTAGGGTATAGAGTGTAGGGTATAGAGTGTAGGGTATAGAGTGTAGGGTATAGAGTGTAGGGTATAGAGTGTAGAGTGTAGGGTATAGAGTGTAGAGTGTAGAGTATAGAGTGTACGGTATAGTGTGCAGGGTATAGAGTGTAGGGTAGAGAGTGTAGAGTGTAGGGTATAGAGTGTAGGGTATAGAGTGTAGGGTATAGAGTGTAGAGTGTAGGGATTAGAGTGTAGGGTATAGAGTGTAGGGTATAGAGTGTAGGGTGTAGAGTGTAGGGTATAGAGTGTAGGGTATAGAGTGTAGGGTATAGAGTGTAGGGTATAGAGTGTAGGGAATAGAGTGTAGAGTGTAAGGTATAGAGTGTAGAGTGTAGGGTATAGAGTGTAAGGTATAGAGTGTAGAGTGTAGGGATTAGAGTGTAGGGTATAGAGTGTAGGGTGTAGAGTGTAGGGTATAGAGTGTAGAGTGTAGGGTATAGAGTGTATGGTATAGAGTGTAGGGTATAGAGTGTAGGGTGTAGAGTGTAGGGTATAGAGTGTAGGGTATAGAGTGTAGGGTATAGAGTGTAGGGAATAGAGTGTGGAGTGTAAGGTATAGAGAGTAGAGTGTAGGGTATAGAGTGTAGGGTATAGACTGTAGGGTATAGAGTGTAGGGTATAGAGTGTAGGGTATAGATTGTAGAGTGTAGGCTATAGAGTGTAGGGTATAGAGAGTAGAGTGTAGGGTATAGAGTGTAGGGTATAGAGTGTAGGGTATAGAGTGTAGAGTGTAGGGTATAGTGTGTAGGGTATAGAGTGCAGGGTGTAGAGTTTAGGGTATAGAGTGTAGGGTATAGAGTGTAGAGTGTAGGGTATAGAGTGTATGCTATAGAGTGTATGGTGTAGAGTGTATGGTATAGAGTGTAGGGTATAGAGTGTAGAGTGTATGGTATAAAGTGTAGGGTTTAGAGTGTAGGGTATAGAGTGTATGTTATAGAGTGTAGGGTATAGAGTGCAGGGTAGAGAGTGTAGAGTGTAGGGTATAGAGTGTAGGGTATAGAGTGTAGGGTATAGAGTGTAGAGTGTAGGGATTAGAGTGTAGGGTATAGAGTGTATGCTATAGAGTGTATGGTGTAGAGTGTATGGTATAGAGTGTAGGGTATAGAGTGTAGAGTGTATGGTATAGAGTGTAGGGTGTAGAGTGTAGGGTATAGAGTGTATGCTATAGAGTGTATGGTGTAGAGTGTATGGTATAGAGTGTAGGGTATAGAGTGTAGAGTGTATGGTATAGAGTGTAGGGTGTAGAGTGTAGGGTATAGAGTGTATGTTATAGAGTGTAGGGTATAGAGTGTAGGGTATAGAGTGTAGAGTGTAGGGTATAGAGTGTAGAGTGTATGGTATAGAGTGTAGGGTATAGAGTGTAGGGTATAGAGTGTAGGGTATAGAGTGTAGGGTATAGAGTGTAGAGTGTAGGGTATAGAGTGTAGAGTGTAGGGTATAGAGTGTAGGGTATAGTGTGCAGGGTATAGAGTGTAGGTTAGAGAGTGTAGTGTGTAGGGTATAGAGTGTAGGGTATAGAGTGTAGGGTATAGAGTGTAGAGTGTAGGGATTAGAGTGTAGGGTATAGAGTGTAGGGTATAGAGTGTAGGGTGTAGAGTGTAGGGTATAGAGTGTAGGGTATAGAGTGTAGGGTATAGAGTGTAGGGTATAGAGTGTAGGGAATAGAGTGTAGAGTGTAAGGTATAGAGTGTAGAGTGTAGGGTATAGAGTGTAAGGTATAGAGTGTAGAGTGTAGGGATTAGAGTGTAGGGTATAGAGTGTAGGGTGTAGAGTGTAGGGTATAGAGTGTAGAGTGTATGGTATAGAGTGTATGGTATAGAGTGTAGGGTATAGAGTGTAGGGTGTAGAGTGTAGGGTATAGAGTGTAGGGTATAGAGTGTAGGGTATAGAGTGTAGGGAATAGAGTGTGGAGTGTAAGGTATAGAGTGTAGAGTGTAGGGTATAGAGTGTAGGGTATAGACTGTAGGGTATAGAGTGTAGGGTATAGAGTGTAGGGTATAGATTGTAGAGTGTAGGCTATAGAGTGTAGGGTATAGAGAGTAGAGTGTAGGGTATAGAGTGTAGGGTATAGAGTGTAGGGTATAGAGTGTAGGGTATAGAGTGTAGAGTGTAGGGTATAGTGTGTAGGGTATAGAGTGCAGGGTGTAGAGTGTAGGGTATAGAGTGTAGGGTATAGAGTGTAGAGTGTAGGGTATAGAGTGTATGCTATAGAGTGTATGGTGTAGAGTGTATGGTATAGAGTGTAGGGTATAGAGTGTAGAGTGTATGGTATAGAGTGTAGGGTGTAGAGTGTAGGGTATAGAGTGTATGTTATAGAGTGTAGGGTATAGAGTGTAGGGTAGAGAGTGTAGAGTGTAGGGTATAGAGTGTAGGGTATAGAGTGTAGGGTATAAAGTGTAGAGTGTAGGGATTAGAGTGTAGGGTATAGAGTGTAGTGTGTAGAGTGTAGGGTATAGAGTGTAGAGTGTAGGGTATAGAGTGTAGGGTATAGAGTGTAGGGTATAGAGTGTAGGGTATAGAGTGTAGAGTGTAGGGTATAGTGTGTAGGGTATAGAGTGCAGGGTGTAGAGTGTAGGGTATAGAGTGTAGGGTATAGAGTGTAGAGTGTAGGGTATAGAGTGTATGCTATAGAGTGTATGGTGTAGAGTGTATGGTATAGAGTGTGGGTATAGAGTGTAGAGTGTATGGTATAGAGTGTAGGGTGTAGAGTGTAGGGTATAGAGTGTATGTTATAGAGTGTAGGGTATAGAGTGTAGGGTAGAGAGTGTAGAGTGTAGGGTATAGAGTGTAGGGTATAGAGTGTAGGGTATAGAGTGTAGAGTGTAGGGATTAGAGTGTAGGGTATAGAGTGTAGTGTGTAGAGTGTAGGGTATAGAGTGTAGAGTGTAGGGTATAGAGTGTATGGTATAGAGTGTAGGGTATAGAGTGTAGAGTGTAGGGTGTAGAGTGTAGGGTATAGAGTGTAGGGTATAGAGTGTAGGGAATAGAGTGTAGAGTGTAAGGTATAGAGTGTAGAGTATAGGGTATAGAGTGTAGGGTATAGAGTGTAGAGTGTAGGGATTAGAGTGTAGGGTATAGAGTGTAGGGTGTAGAGTGTAGGGTATAGAGTGTAGAGTGTAGGGTATAGAGTGTATGGTATAGAGTGTAGGGTATAGAGTGTAGGGTGTAGAGTGTAGGGTATAGAGTGTAGGGTATAGAGTGTAGGGTATAGAGTGTAAGGTATAGAGTGTAGGGAATAGAGTGTAGAGTGTAAGGTATAGAGTGTAGAGTGTAGGGTATAGAGTGTAGGGTATAGACTGTAGGGTATAGAGTGTAGGGTATAGAGTGTAGGGTATAGAGTGTAGGGTATAGAGTGTAGGGTATAGAGTGTAGGGTATAGAGTGTAGGGTATAGAGTGTAGAGTGTAGGGTATAGTGTGTAGGGTAAAGAGTGCAGGGTGTAGAGTGTAGGGTATAGAGTGTAGGGTATAGAATGTAGAGTGTAGGGTATAGAGTGTATGCTATAGAGTGTATGGTGTAGAGTGTATATTATAGAGTGTAGGGTATAGAGTGTAGAGTGTAGGGTATAGAGTGTAGGGTATAGAGTGTATGTTATAGAGTGTAGGGTATAGAGTGTAGAGTGTAGGGTATAGAGTTTAGAGTGTAGGGTATAGAGTGTAGGGTATAGAGTGTAAGGTATAGAGTGTAGGGTGTAGAGTGTAGGGTATAGATTGTAGGGTATAGAGTGTAGGGTATAGAGTGTACGGTATAGAGTGTAGGGTATGGAGTGTATGGTCTAGAGTGTAGGGTATAGAGTGTAGAGTGTAGGGTATAGAGTGTAGGGTATAGAGTGTAGGGTATAGAGTGTAGGGTATAGAGTGTAGAGTGCAGGGTATAGAGTTTAGAGTGTAGGGTATAGAGTGTAGGGTATAGAGTGTAAGGTATAGAGTGTAGGGTGTAGAGTGTAGGGTATAGAGTGTAGGGTATAGAGTGTAGGGTTTAGAGTGTAGGGTATAGAGTGTAGGGTACAGAGTGTATGGTATAGAGTGTAGGGTATAGAGTGTAGGGTATAGAGTGTATGGTATAGAGTGTAGGGTATAGAGTGTAGGGTATAGAGTGTATGTTATAGAGTGTAGGGTATAGAGCGTAGAGTGTAGGGTATAGAGTGTAGAGTGTAGAGTGTAGGGTATAGAGTGTAGAGTGTAGGGTATAGAGTGTAGAGTGTAGGGTATAGAGTTTAGAGTGTAGGGTATAGAGTGTAGGGTATAGAGTGTAAGGTGTAGAGTGTAGGGTATAGAGTGTAGGGTATAGAGTGTAGGGTATAGAGTGTAGGGTATAGAGTGTAGGGTATAGAGTGTATGGTATAGAGTGTAGAGTGTAGGGTATAGAGTTTAGAGTGTAGGGTATAGAGTGTAAGGTATAGAGTGTAGGGTGTAGAGTGTAGGGTATAGAGTGTAGGGTATAGAGTGTATGGTATAGAGTGTACGGTATAGAGTGTAGGGTATAGAGTGTATGGTATAGAGTGTAGGGTATAGAGTGTAGGGTATAGAGTGTATGGTATAGATTGTAGGGTATAGAGTGTAGGGTGTAGAGTGTATGTTATAGAGTGTAGGGTATAGAGTGTAGGGTATAGAGTTTAGAGTGTAGGGTATAGAGAGTAGGGTATAGAGTGTAAGGTATAGAGTGTTGGGTGTAGAGTGTAGGGTATAGAGTGTAGGGCATAGGGTGTAGGGTATAGAGTGTAGAGTATAGAGTGTAGAGTGTAGGGTATAGAGTGTAGGGTATAGAGTGTAGGGTATAGAGTGTAGAGTGTAGGGTATAGAGTGTAGGGTATTGAGTGTAGGGTATAGAGTGTAGGGTATAGAGTGTAGGGTATAGAGTGTAGAGTTTAGGGTATAGAGTGTAGAGTGTAGGGTATAGAGTGTAGGGTATAGAGTGTAGGGTATAGAGTGTAGGGTAGAGAGTGTAGAGTGTAGGATATAGAGTGTAGGGTATAGAGTGTAGGGTATAGAGTGTAGAGTGTAGGGATTAAAGTGTAGGGTATAGAGTGTAGGGTGTAGAGTGTAGGTTATAGAGTGTAGAGTGTAGGGTATAGAGTGTATGATATAGAGTGTAGGGTATAGAGTGTAGGGTGTAGAGTGTAGGGTATAGAGTGTTGGGCATAGAGTGTAGGGTATAGAGTGTAGGGTATAGAGTGTAGAGTGTAGGGTATAGAGTGTATGGTATAGAGTGTAGGGTATAGAGTGTAGGGTATAGAGTGTAGGGCAAAGAGTGTAGGGTATAGAGTGTAGGGTATAGAGTGTAGGGTATAGAGTGTAGGGTATAGAGTGTAGGGTATATAGTGTAGAGTGTAGGGTATAGAGTGTAGGGTATAGAGTGTAGGGCAAAGAGTGTAGGGTATAGAGTGTAGGGTATAGAGTGTAGGGTATAGAGTGTAGGGTATAGAGTGTAGGGTATATAGTGTAGAGTGTAGGGTATAGAGTGTAGGGTATAGCGTGTAGGGTATAGAGTGTAGGGTATATATTGTAGAGTGTAGGGTATAGAGTGTAGGGTATAGAGTGTAGGGTATAGAGTGTAGGGTATAGAGTGCAGGGTATAGAGTGTAGAGTGTAGGGTATAGAGTGTAGAGTGTAGGGTATAGAGTGTAGGGTATAGAGTGTAGGGTATAGAGTGTAGGGTATAGAGTGTAGAGTGTAGGGTATAGAGTGTAGGGTATAGAGTGTAGGGAGTAGAGTGTAGGGTATAGAGTGTAGGGTTCAGAGTGTAGAGTATAGAGTGTAGGGTATAGAGTGTATGGTATAGAGTGTAGGGTATAGAGTGTAGGGTATAGAGTGTAGGGTATAGAGTGTAGAGTGTAGGGTATAGAGTGTAGGGTATAGAGTGTAGGGTAGAGAGTGTAGAGTGTAGGGTATAGAGTGTAGGGTATAGAGTGTAGGGTATAGAGTGTAGAGTGTCGGGATTAGAGTGTAGGGTATAGAGTGTAGGATCTAGAGTGTAGGGTATAGAGTGTAGAGTGTAGGGTATAGAGTGTATGGTATAGAGTGTAGGGTATAGAGTGTAGGGTGTAGAGTGTAGGGTATAGAGTGTAGGGTATAGAGTGTAGGGTATAGAGTGTAGGGTATAGAGTGTAGGGAATAGAGTGTAGAGTGTAAGGTATAGAGTGTAGAGTGTAGGGTATAGAGTGTAGGGTATAGACTGTAGGGTATAGAGTGTAGGGTATAGAGTGTAGGGTATAGATTGTAGAGTGTAGGCTATAGAGTGTAGGGTATAGAGTGTAGAGTGTAGGGTATAGAGTGTAGGGTATAGAGTGTAGGGTATAGAGTGTAGGGTATAGAGTGTAGGGCATAGAGTGTAGGGTATAGAGTGTAGGGTATAGAGTGTAGAGTGTAGGGTATAGAGTGTAGGGTATAGAGTGTAGGGTATAGAGTGTAGAGTGTAGGGCATCGAGTGTAGAGTGTAGGGTATAGAGTGTAGGGCATAGAGTGTAGGGTATAGAGTGTAGAGTGTAGGGTATAGAGTGTAGGGTATAGAGTGTAGGGTATAGAGTGTAGGGTAGAGAGTGTAGGGTAGAGAGTGTAGAGTGTAGGGTATAGAGTGTAGGGTATAGAGTGTAGGGTATAGATTGTAGAGTGTAGGGATTATAGTGTAGTGTATAGAGTGTAGGGTGTAGAGTGTAGGGTATAGAGTGTAGAGTGTAGGGTATAGAGTGTATGGTATAGAGTGTAGGGTATAGAGTGTGGGGTGTAGAGTGTAGGGTATAGAGTGTAGGGTACAGAGTGTAGGGAATAGAGTGTAGAGTGTAAGGTATAGAGTGTAGAGTGTAGGGCATAGAGTGTAGAGTGTAGGGTATAGAGTGTAGGGTATAGAGTGTAGGGTATAGAGTGTAGGGTATAGAGTGTAGGGTATAGAGTGTAGAGTGTAGGGTATAGAGTGTAGAGTGTAGGGTGTAGAGTGTAGGGTATAGAGTGTAGGGTATAGAGTGTAGGGTATAGAGTGTAGGGTATAGAGTGTAGGGTATAGAGTGTAGAGTGTAGGGTATAGAGTGTAGAGTGTAGGGTATAGAGTGTAGGGTATAGTGTGCAGGGTATAGAGTGTAGGGTAGAGAGTGTAGAGTGTAGGGTATAGAGTGTAGGGTATAGAGTGTAGGGTATAGAGTGTAGAGTGTAGGGATTAGAGTGTAGGGTATAGAGTGTAGGGTATAGAGTGTATGGTATAGAGTGTAGGGTTTAGAGTGTAGAGTGTAGGGTATAGAGTGTAGAGTGTAGGGTATAGAGTGTAGAGTGTAGGGTATAGAGTGTAGGGTATAGAGTGTAGGGTATAGAGTGTAGGGTATAGAGTGTAGAGTGTAGGGTATAGAGTGTAGAGTGTAGGGTATAGAGTGTAGGGTATAGAGTGTAGGGTATAGAGTGTAGGGTATAGAGTGTAGAGTGTAGGGTATAGAGTGTAGAGTGTAGGGTATAGAGTGTAGGGTATAGTGTGCAGGGTATAGAGTGTAGGGTAGAGAGTGTAGAGTGTAGGGTATAGAGTGTAGGGTATAGAGTGTAGGGTATAGAGTGTAGAGTGTAGGGATTAGAGTGTAGGGTATAGAGTGTAGGGTGTAGAGTGTAGGGTATAGAGTGTAGAGTGTAGGGTATAGAGTGTATGGTATAGAGTGTAGGGTATAGAGTGTAGGGTGTAGAGTGTAGGGTATAGAGTGTAGGGTATAGAGTGTAGGGTATAGAGTGTAAGGTATAGAGTGTAGGGAATAGAGTGTAGAGTGTAAGGTATAGAGTGTAGAGTGTAGGGTATAGAGTGTAGGGTATAGAGTGTAGAGTGTAGGGTATAGAGTGTAGGGTGTAGAGTGTAGGGTGTAGAGTGTAGGGTATAGAGTGTATGGTATAGAGTGTAGGGTATAGAGTGTAGGGTGTAGAGTGTAGGGTATAGAGTGTAGGGTATAGAGTGTAGGGTATAGAGTGTAGGGTATAGAGTGTAGGGAATAGAGTGTAGAGTGTAAGGTATAGAGTGTAGAGTGTAGGGTATAGAGTGTAGGGTATAGACTGTAGGGTATAGAGTGTAGGGTATAGAGTGTAGGGTATAGATTGTAGAGTGTAGGCTATAGAGTGTAGGGTATAGAGTGTAGATTGTAGGGTATAGAGTTTAGGGTATAGAGTGTAGGGTATAGAGTGTAGGGTATAGAGTGTAGAGTGTAGGGTATAGTGTGTAGGGTATAGAGTGCAGGGTGTAGAGTGTAGGGTATAGAGTGTAGGGTATAGAGTGTAGAGTGTAGGGTATAGAGTGTATGCTATAGAGTGTATGGTGTAGAGTGTAGGGATTAGAGTGTAGGGTATAGAGTGTAGGGTATAGAGTGTAGGGTATAGAGTGTAGGGTATAGAGTGTAGGGTATAGAGTGTAGGGTATAGAGTGTAGAGTGTAGGGTATAGAGTGTAGGGTATAGAGTGTAGGGTGTAGAGTGTAGGGCATCGAGTGTAGAGTGTAGGGTATAGAGTGTAGGGCATAGAGTGTAGGGTATAGAGTGTAGAGTGTAGGGTATAGAGTGTAGAGTGTAGGGTATAGAGTGTAGGGTATAGAGTGTAGGGTAGAGAGTGTAGGGTAGAGAGTGTAGAGTGTAGGGTATAGAGTGTAGGGTATAGAGTGTAGGGTATAGATTGTAGAGTGTAGGGATTATAGTGTAGTGTATAAAGTGTAGGGTGTAGAGTGTAGGGTATAGAGTGTAGAGTGTAGGGTATAGAGTGTATGGTATAGAGTGTAGGGTATAGAGTGTGGGGTGTAGAGTGTAGGGTATAGAGTGTAGGGTACAGAGTGTAGGGAATAGAGTGTAGAGTGTAAGGTATAGAGTGTAGAGTGTAGGGCATAGAGTGTAGAGTGTAGGGTATAGAGTGTAGGGTATAGAGTGTAGGGTATAGAGTGTAGGGTATAGAGTGTAGGGTATAGAGTGTAGAGTGTAGGGTATAGAGTGTAGAGTGTAGGGTATAGAGTGTAGAGTGTAGGGTATAGAGTGTAGGGTATAGAGTGTAGGGTATAGAGTGTAGGGTATAGAGTGTATGGTATAGAGTGTAGAGTGTAGGGTATAGAGTGTAGAGTGTAGGGTATAGAGTGTAGGGTATAGTGTGCAGGGTATAGAGTGTAGGGTAGAGAGTGTAGAGTGTAGGGTATAGAGTGTAGGGTATAGAGTGTAGGGTATAGAGTGTAGAGTGTAGGGATTAGAGTGTAGGGTATAGAGTGTAGGGTATAGAGTGTAGGGTATAGAGTGTAGGGTTTAGAGTGTAGAGTGTAGGGTATAGAGTGTAGAGTGTAGGGTATAGAGTGTAGAGTGTAGGGTATAGAGTGTAGGGTATAGAGTGTAGGGTATAGAGTGTAGGGTATAGAGTGTAGAGTGTAGGGTATAGAGTGTAGAGTGTAGAGTATAGAGTGTAGGGTATAGAGTGTAGGGTATAGAGTGTAGGGTATAGAGTGTAGAGTGTAGGGTATAGAGTGTAGAGTGTAGGGTATAGAGTGTAGGGTATAGTGTGCAGGGTATAGAGTGTAGGGTAGAGAGTGTAGAGTGTAGGGTATAGAGTGTAGGGTATAGAGTGTAGGGTATAGAGTGTAGAGTGTAGGGATTAGAGTGTAGGGTATAGAGTGTAGGGTGTAGAGTGTAGGGTATAGAGTGTAGAGTGTAGGGTATAGAGTGTATGGTATAGAGTGTAGGGTATAGAGTGTAGGGTGTAGAGTGTAGGGTATAGAGTGTAGGGTATAGAGTGTAGGGTATAGAGTGTAAGGTATAGAGTGTAGGGAATAGAGTGTAGAGTGTAAGGTATAGAGTGTAGAGTGTAGGGTATAGAGTGTAGGGTATAGAGTGTAGAGTGTAGGGTATAGAGTGTAGGGTGTAGAGTGTAGGGTGTAGAGTGTAGGGTATAGAGTGTATGGTATAGAGTGTAGGGTATAGAGTGTAGGGTGTAGAGTGTAGGGTATAGAGTGTAGGGTATCGAGTGTAGGGTATAGAGTGTAGGGTATAGAGTGTAGGGAATAGAGTGTAGAGTGTAAGGTATAGAGTGTAGAGTGTAGGGTATAGAGTGTAGGGTATAGACTGTAGGGTATAGAGTGTAGGGTATAGAGTGTAGGGTATAGATTGTAGAGTGTAGGCTATAGAGTGTAGGGTATAGAGTGTAGATTGTAGGGTATAGAGTGTAGGGTATAGAGTGTAGGGTATAGAGTGTAGGGTATAGAGTGTAGAGTGTAGGGTATAGTGTGTAGGGTATAGAGTGCAGGGTGTAGAGTGTAGGGTATAGAGTGTAGGGTATAGAGTGTAGAGTGTAGGGTATAGAGTGTATGCTATAGAGTGTATGGTGTAGAGTGTAGGGATTAGAGTGTAGGGTATAGAGTGTAGGGTATAGAGTGTAGGGTATAGAGTGTAGAGTGTAGGGTATAGAGTGTAGGGTATAGAGTGTAGGGTATAGAGTGTAGGGCATAGAGTGTAGGGTATAGAGTGTAGGGTATAGAGTGTAGAGTGTAGGGTATAGAGTGTAGGGTATAGAGTGTAGGGTATAGAGTGTAGAGTGTAGGGTATAGAGTGTAGGGTATAGAGTGTAGGGTATAGAGTGTAGATTATAGAGTGTAGGGTATAGAGTGTAGGGTATAGAGTGTAGGGTATAGAGTGTAGGGTATAGAGTGCAGAGTGTAGGGTATAGAGTGTAGGGTATAGAGTGTAGGGTATAGAGTGTAGGGTATAGAGTGTAGAGTGTAGGGTATAGAGTGTAGGGTATAGAGTGTAGGGTATAGAGTGTAGAGTGTAGGGTATAGAGTGTAGGGTATAGAGTGTAGGGTATAGAGTGTAGTGCATAGAGTGTAGGGTATAGAGTGTAGGGTATAGAGTGTAGAGTGTAGGGTATAGAGTGTAGGGTATAGAGTGTAGGGTATAGAGTGTAGAGTGTAGGGTATAGAGTGTAGAGTGTACGGTATAGAGTGTAGGGTAGAGAGTGTAGGGTAGAGAGTGTAGGGTAGAGAGTGTAGAGTGTAGGGTATAGAGTGTAGGGTATAGAGTGTAGGGTATAGAGTGTAGAGTGTAGGGATTAGAGTGTAGGGTATAGCGTGTAGGGTGTAGAGTGTAGGGCATAGAGTGTAGAGTGTAGGGTATAGAGTGTATGGTATAGAGTGTAGGGTATAGAGTGTAGGGTGTAGAGTGTAGGGTATAGAGTGTAGGGTATAGAGTGTAGGGTATAGAGTGTAGGGAATAGAGTGTAGAGTGTAGGGCATAGGGTGTAGGGTATAGAGTGTAGGGTATAGAGTGTAGAGTGTAGGGTATAGAGTGTAGGGTATAGAGTGTAGGGTATAGAGTGTAGAGTGTAGGGTATAGAGTGTAGGGTATTGAGTGTAGGGTATAGAGTGTAGGGTATAGAGTGTAGGGTATAGAGTGTAGAGTTTAGGGTATAGAGTGTAGAGTGTAGGGTATAGAGTGTAGGGTATAGAGTGTAGGGTATAGAGTGTAGGGTAGAGAGTGTAGAGTGTAGGATATAGAGTGTAGGGTATAGAGTGTAGGGTATAGAGTGTAGAGTGTAGGGATTAAAGTGTAGGGTATAGAGTGTAGGGTGTAGAGTGTAGGTTATAGAGTGTAGAGTGTAGGGTATAGAGTGTATGATATAGAGTGTAGGGTATAGAGTGTAGGGTGTAGAGTGTAGGGTATAGAGTGTTGGGCATAGAGTGTAGGGTATAGAGTGTAGGGTATAGAGTGTAGAGTGTAGGGTATAGAGTGTATGGTATAGAGTGTAGGGTATAGAGTGTAGGGTATAGAGTGTAGGGCAAAGAGTGTAGGGTATAGAGTGTAGGGTATAGAGTGTAGGGTATAGAGTGTAGGGTATAGAGTGTAGGGTATATAGTGTAGAGTGTAGGGTATAGAGTGTAGGGTATAGAGTGTAGGGCAAAGAGTGTAGGGTATAGAGTGTAGGGTATAGAGTGTAGGGTATAGAGTGTAGGGTATAGAGTGTAGGGTATATAGTGTAGAGTGTAGGGTATAGAGTGTAGGGTATAGCGTGTAGGGTATAGAGTGTAGGGTATATATTGTAGAGTGTAGGGTATAGAGTGTAGGGTATAGAGTGTAGGGTATAGAGTGCAGGGTATAGAGTGTAGAGTGTAGGGTATAGAGTGTAGAGTGTAGGGTTTAGAGTGTAGGGTATAGAGTGTAGGGTATAGAGTGTAGGGTATAGAGTGTAGAGTGTAGGGTATAGAGTGTAGGGTATAGAGTGTAGGGAGTAGAGTGTAGGGTATAGAGTGTAGGGTTCAGAGTGTAGAGTATAGAGTGTAGGGTATAGAGTGTATGGTATAGAGTGTAGGGTATAGAGTGTAGGGTATAGAGTGTAGGGTATAGAGTGTAGAGTGTAGGGTATAGAGTGTAGGGTATAGAGTGTAGGGTAGAGAGTGTAGAGTGTAGGGTATAGAGTGTAGGGTATAGAGTGTAGAGTGTCGGGATTAGAGTGTAGGGTATAGAGTGTAGGATGTAGAGTGTAGGGTATAGAGTGTAGAGTGTAGGGTATAGAGTGTATGGTATAGAGTGTAGGGTATAGAGTGTAGGGTGTAGAGTGTAGGGTATAGAGTGTAGGGTATAGAGTGTAGGGTATAGAGTGTAGGGTATAGAGTGTAGGGTATAGAGTGTAGGGAATAGAGTGTAGAGTGTAAGGTATAGAGTGTAGAGTGTAGGGTATAGAGTGTAGGGTATAGACTGTAGGGTATAGAGTGTAGGGTATAGAGTGTAGGGTATAGATTGTAGAGTGTAGGCTATAGAGTGTAGGGTATAGAGTGTAGAGTGTAGGGTATAGAGTGTAGGGTATAGAGTGTAGGGTATAGAGTGTAGGGTATTGAGTGTAGGGCATAGAGTGTAGGGTATAGAGTGTAGGGTATAGAGTGTAGAGTGTAGGGTATAGAGTGTAGGGTATAGAGTGTAGGGTATAGAGTGTAGAGTGTAGGGCATCGAGTGTAGAGTGTAGGGTATAGAGTGTAGGGCATAGAGTGTAGGGTATAGAGTGTAGAGTGTAGGGTATAGAGTGTAGGGTATAGAGTGTAGGGTATAGAGTGTAGGGTAGAGAGTGTAGGGTAGAGAGTGTAGAGTGTAGGGTATAGAGTGTAGGGTATAGAGTGTAGGGTATAGATTGTAGAGTGTAGGGATTATAGTGTAGTGTATAGAGTGTAGGGTGTAGAGTGTAGGGTATAGAGTGTAGAGTGTAGGGTATAGAGTGTATGGTATAGAGTGTAGGGTATAGAGTGTGGGGTGTAGAGTGTAGGGTATAGAGTGTAGGGTACAGAGTGTAGGGAATAGAGTGTAGAGTGTAAGGTATAGAGTGTAGAGTGTAGGGCATAGAGTGTAGAGTGTAGGGTATAGAGTGTAGGGTATAGAGTGTAGGGTATAGAGTGTAGGGTATAGAGTGTAGGGTATAGAGTGTAGAGTGTAGGGTATAGAGTGTAGAGTGTAGGGTGTAGAGTGTAGGGTATAGAGTGTAGGGTATAGAGTGTAGGGTATAGAGTGTAGGGTATAGAGTGTAGGGTATAGAGTGTAGAGTGTAGGGTATAGAGTGTAGAGTGTAGGGTATAGAGTGTAGGGTATAGTGTGCAGGGTATAGAGTGTAGGGTAGAGAGTGTAGAGTGTAGGGTATAGAGTGTAGGGTATAGAGTGTAGGGTATAGAGTGTAGAGTGTAGGGATTAGAGTGTAGGGTATAGAGTGTAGGGTATAGAGTGTATGGTATAGAGTGTAGGGTTTAGAGTGTAGAGTGTAGGGTATAGAGTGTAGAGTGTAGGGTATAGAGTGTAGAGTGTAGGGTATAGAGTGTAGGGTATAGAGTGTAGGGTATAGAGTGTAGGGTATAGAGTGTAGGGAGTAGAGTGTAGGGTATAGAGTGTAGGGTTCAGAGTGTAGAGTATAGAGTGTAGGGTATAGAGTGTATGGTATAGAGTGTAGGGTATAGAGTGTAGGGTATAGAGTGTAGGGTATAGAGTGTAGAGTGTAGGGTATAGAGTGTAGGGTATAGAGTGTAGGGTAGAGAGTGTAGAGTGTAGGGTATAGAGTGTAGGGTATAGAGTGTAGAGTGTCGGGATTAGAGTGTAGGGTATAGAGTGTAGGATGTAGAGTGTAGGGTATAGAGTGTAGAGTGTAGGGTATAGAGTGTATGGTATAGAGTGTAGGGTATAGAGTGTAGGGTGTAGAGTGTAGGGTATAGAGTGTAGGGTATAGAGTGTAGGGTATAGAGTGTAGGGTATAGAGTGTAGGGTATAGAGTGTAGGGAATAGAGTGTAGAGTGTAAGGTATAGAGTGTAGAGTGTAGGGTATAGAGTGTAGGGTATAGACTGTAGGGTATAGAGTGTAGGGTATAGAGTGTAGGGTATAGATTGTAGAGTGTAGGCTATAGAGTGTAGGGTATAGAGTGTAGAGTGTAGGGTATAGAGTGTAGGGTATAGAGTGTAGGGTATAGAGTGTAGGGTATTGAGTGTAGGGCATAGAGTGTAGGGTATAGAGTGTAGGGTATAGAGTGTAGAGTGTAGGGTATAGAGTGTAGGGTATAGAGTGTAGGGTATAGAGTGTAGAGTGTAGGGCATCGAGTGTAGAGTGTAGGGTATAGAGTGTAGGGCATAGAGTGTAGGGTATAGAGTGTAGAGTGTAGGGTATAGAGTGTAGGGTATAGAGTGTAGGGTATAGAGTGTAGGGTAGAGAGTGTAGGGTAGAGAGTGTAGAGTGTAGGGTATAGAGTGTAGGGTATAGAGTGTAGGGTATAGATTGTAGAGTGTAGGGATTATAGTGTAGTGTATAGAGTGTAGGGTGTAGAGTGTAGGGTATAGAGTGTAGAGTGTAGGGTATAGAGTGTATGGTATAGAGTGTAGGGTATAGAGTGTGGGGTGTAGAGTGTAGGGTATAGAGTGTAGGGTACAGAGTGTAGGGAATAGAGTGTAGAGTGTAAGGTATAGAGTGTAGAGTGTAGGGCATAGAGTGTAGAGTGTAGGGTATAGAGTGTAGGGTATAGAGTGTAGGGTATAGAGTGTAGGGTATAGAGTGTAGGGTATAGAGTGTAGAGTGTAGGGTATAGAGTGTAGAGTGTAGGGTGTAGAGTGTAGGGTATAGAGTGTAGGGTATAGAGTGTAGGGTATAGAGTGTAGGGTATAGAGTGTAGGGTATAGAGTGTAGAGTGTAGGGTATAGAGTGTAGAGTGTAGGGTATAGAGTGTAGGGTATAGTGTGCAGGGTATAGAGTGTAGGGTAGAGAGTGTAGAGTGTAGGGTATAGAGTGTAGGGTATAGAGTGTAGGGTATAGAGTGTAGAGTGTAGGGATTAGAGTGTAGGGTATAGAGTGTAGGGTATAGAGTGTATGGTATAGAGTGTAGGGTTTAGAGTGTAGAGTGTAGGGTATAGAGTGTAGAGTGTAGGGTATAGAGTGTAGAGTGTAGGGTATAGAGTGTAGGGTATAGAGTGTAGGGTATAGAGTGTAGGGTATAGAGTGTAGAGTGTAGGGTATAGAGTGTAGAGTGTAGGGTATAGAGTGTAGGGTATAGAGTGTAGGGTATAGAGTGTAGGGTATAGAGTGTAGAGTGTAGGGTATAGAGTGTAGAGTGTAGGGTATAGAGTGTAGGGTATAGTGTGCAGGGTATAGAGTGTAGGGTAGAGAGTGTAGAGTGTAGGGTATAGAGTGTAGGGTATAGAGTGTAGGGTATAGAGTGTAGAGTGTAGGGATTAGAGTGTAGGGTATAGAGTGTAGGGTGTAGAGTGTAGGGTATAGAGTGTAGAGTGTAGGGTATAGAGTGTATGGTATAGAGTGTAGGGTATAGAGTGTAGGGTGTAGAGTGTAGGGTATAGAGTGTAGGGTATAGAGTGTAGGGTATAGAGTGTAAGGTATAGAGTGTAGGGAATAGAGTGTAGAGTGTAAGGTATAGAGTGTAGAGTGTAGGGTATAGAGTGTAGGGTATAGAGTGTAGAGTGTAGGGTATAGAGTGTAGGGTGTAGAGTGTAGGGTGTAGAGTGTAGGGTATAGAGTGTATGGTATAGAGTGTAGGGTATAGAGTGTAGGGTGTAGAGTGTAGGGTATAGAGTGTAGGGTATAGAGTGTAGGGTATAGAGTGTAGGGTATAGAGTGTAGGGAATAGAGTGTAGAGTGTAAGGTATAGAGTGTAGAGTGTAGGGTATAGAGTGTAGGGTATAGACTGTAGGGTATAGAGTGTAGGGTATTGAGTGTAGGGTATAGATTGTAGAGTGTAGGCTATAGAGTGTAGGGTATAGAGTGTAGATTGTAGGGTATAGAGTGTAGGGTATAGAGTGTAGGGTATAGAGTGTAGGGTATAGAGTGTAGAGTGTAGGGTATAGTGTGTAGGGTATAGAGTGCAGGGTGTAGAGTGTAGGGTATAGAGTGTAGGGTATAGAGTGTAGAGTGTAGGGTATAGAGTGTATGCTATAGAGTGTATGGTGTAGAGTGTAGGGATTAGAGTGTAGGGTATAGAGTGTAGGGTATAGAGTGTAGGGTATAGAGTGTAGGGTATAGAGTGTAGGGTATAGAGTGTAGGGCATAGATTGTAGGGTATAGAGTGTAGGGTATAGAGTGTAGAGTGTAGGGTATAGAGTGTAGGGTATAGAGTGTAGGGTGTAGAGTGTAGGGCATCGAGTGTAGAGTGTAGGGTATAGAGTGTAGGGCATAGAGTGTAGGGTATAGAGTGTAGAGTGTAGGGTATAGAGTGTAGAGTGTAGGGTATAGAGTGTAGGGTATAGAGTGTAGGGTAGAGAGTGTAGGGTAGAGAGTGTAGAGTGTAGGGTATAGAGTGTAGGGTATAGAGTGTAGGGTATAGATTGTAGAGTGTAGGGATTATAGTGTAGTGTATAAAGTGTAGGGTGTAGAGTGTAGGGTATAGAGTGTAGAGTGTAGGGTATAGAGTGTATGGTATAGAGTGTAGGGTATAGAGTGTGGGGTGTAGAGTGTAGGGTATAGAGTGTAGGGTACAGAGTGTAGGGAATAGAGTGTAGAGTGTAAGGTATAGAGTGTAGAGTGTAGGGCATAGAGTGTAGAGTGTAGGGTATAGAGTGTAGGGTATAGAGTGTAGGGTATAGAGTGTAGGGTATAGAGTGTAGGGTATAGAGTGTAGAGTGTAGGGTATAGAGTGTAGAGTGTAGGGTATAGAGTGTAGAGTGTAGGGTATAGAGTGTAGGGTATAGAGTGTAGGGTATAGAGTGTAGGGTATAGAGTGTATGGTATAGAGTGTAGAGTGTAGGGTATAGAGTGTAGAGTGTAGGGTATAGAGTGTAGGGTATAGTGTGCAGGGTATAGAGTGTAGAGTAGAGAGTGTAGAGTGTAGGGTATAGAGTGTAGGGTATAGAGTGTAGGGTATAGAGTGTAGAGTGTAGGGATTAGAGTGTAGGGTATAGAGTGTAGGGTATAGAGTGTAGGGTATAGAGTGTAGGGTTTAGAGTGTAGAGTGTAGGGTATAGAGTGTAGAGTGTAGGGTATAGAGTGTAGAGTGTAGGGTATAGAGTGTAGGGTATAGAGTGTAGGGTATAGAGTGTAGGGTATAGAGTGTAGAGTGTAGGGTATAGAGTGTAGAGTGTAGAGTATAGAGTGTAGGGTATAGAGTGTAGGGTATAGAGTGTAGGGTATAGAGTGTAGAGTGTAGGGTATAGAGTGTAGAGTGTAGGGTATAGAGTGTAGGGTATAGTGTGCAGGGTATAGAGTGTAGGGTAGAGAGTGTAGAGTGTAGGGTATAGAGTGTAGGGTATAGAGTGTAGGGTATAGAGTGTAGAGTGTAGGGATTAGAGTGTAGGGTATAGAGTGTAGGGTGTAGAGTGTAGGGTATAGAGTGTAGAGTGTAGGGTATAGAGTGTATGGTATAGAGTGTAGGGTATAGAGTGTAGGGTGTAGAGTGTAGGGTATAGAGTGTAGGGTATAGAGTGTAGGGTATAGAGTGTAAGGTATAGAGTGTAGGGAATAGAGTGTAGAGTGTAAGGTATAGAGTGTAGAGTGTAGGGTATAGAGTGTAGGGTATAGAGTGTAGAGTGTAGGGTATAGAGTGTAGGGTGTAGAGTGTAGGGTGTAGAGTGTAGGGTATAGAGTGTATGGTATAGAGTGTAGGGTATAGAGTGTAGGGTGTAGAGTGTAGGGTATAGAGTGTAGGGTATAGAGTGTAGGGTATAGAGTGTAGGGTATAGAGTGTAGGGAATAGAGTGTAGAGTGTAAGGTATAGAGTGTAGAGTGTAGGGTATAGAGTGTAGGGTATAGACTGTAGGGTATAGAGTGTAGGGTATAGAGTGTAGGGTATAGATTGTAGAGTGTAGGCTATAGAGTGTAGGGTATAGAGTGTAGATTGTAGGGTATAGAGTGTAGGGTATAGAGTGTAGGGTATAGAGTGTAGGGTATAGAGTGTAGAGTGTAGGGTATAGTGTGTAGGGTATAGAGTGCAGGGTGTAGAGTGTAGGGTATAGAGTGTAGGGTATAGAGTGTAGAGTGTAGGGTATAGAGTGTATGCTATAGAGTGTATGGTGTAGAGTGTAGGGATTAGAGTGTAGGGTATAGAGTGTAGGGTATAGAGTGTAGGGTATAGAGTGTAGAGTGTAGGGTATAGAGTGTAGGGTATAGAGTGTAGGGTATAGAGTGTAGGGCATAGAGTGTAGGGTATAGCGTGTAGGGTATAGAGTGTAGAGTGTAGGGTATAGAGTGTAGGGTATAGAGTGTAGGGTATAGAGTGTAGAGTGTAGGGTATAGAGTGTAGGGTATAGAGTGTAGGGTATAGAGTGTAGATTATAGAGTGTAGGGTATAGAGTGTAGGGTATAGAGTGTAGGGTATAGAGTGTAGGGTATAGAGTGCAGAGTGTAGGGTATAGAGTGAAGGGTATAGAGTGTAGGGTATAGAGTGTAGGGTATAGAGTGTAGAGTGTAGGGTATAGAGTGTAGGGTATAGAGTGTAGGGTATAGAGTGTAGAGTGTAGGGTATAGAGTGTAGGGTATAGAGTGTAGGGTATAGAGTGTAGTGCATAGAGTGTAGGGTATAGAGTGTAGGGTATAGAGTGTAGAGTGTAGGGTATAGAGTGTAGGGTATAGAGTGTAGGGTATAGAGTGTAGAGTGTAGGGTATAGAGTGTAGAGTGTACGGTATAGAGTGTAGGGTAGAGAGTGTAGGGTAGAGAGTGTAGGGTAGAGAGTGTAGAGTGTAGGGTATAGAGTGTAGGGTATAGAGTGTAGGGTATAGAGTGTAGAGTGTAGGGATTAGAGTGTAGGGTATAGCGTGTAGGGTGTAGAGTGTAGGGCATAGAGTGTAGAGTGTAGGGTATAGAGTGTATGGTATAGAGTGTAGGGTATAGAGTGTAGGGTGTAGAGTGTAGGGTATAGAGTGTAGGGTATAGAGTGTAGGGTATAGAGTGTAGGGAATAGAGTGTAGAGTGTAGGGTATAGAGTGTAGGGTATAGAGTGTAGGGTATAGAGTGTAGAGTGTAGGGTATAGAGTGTAGGGTATAGAGTGTAGGGTATAGAGTGTAGGGCATAGAGTGTAGGGTATAGAGTGTAGGATATAGAGTGTAGAGTGTAGGGTATAGAGTGTAGGGTATAGAGTGTAGGGTATAGAGTGCAGAGTGTAGGGTATAGAGTGTAGGGTATAGACTGTAGGGTATAGAGTGTAGAGTATAGGGTATAGAGTGTAGGGTATAGAGTGTAGGGTATAGAGTGTAGGGTATAGAGTGTAGGGCATAGAGTGTAGGGTATAGAGTGTAGGGTATAGAGTGTATGGTATAGAGTGTAGAGTGTAGGGTATAGAGTTTAGAGTGTAGGGTATAGAGTGTAGGGTATAGAGTGTAGGGTATAGAGTGTAGGGTATAGAGTGTAGGGTATATAGTGTAGAGTGTAGGGTATAGAGTGTAGGGTATAGAGTGTAGGGCAAAGAGTGTAGGGTATAGAGTGTAGGGTATAGAGTGTAGGGTATAGAGTGTAGGGTATAGAGTGTAGGGTATATAGTGTAGAGTGTAGGGTATAGAGTGTAGGGTATAGCGTGTAGGGTATAGAGTGTAGGGTATATATTGTAGAGTGTAGGGTATAGAGTGTAGGGTATAGAGTGTAGGGTATAGAGTGTAGGGTATAGAGTGCAGGGTATAGAGTGTAGAGTGTAGGGTATAGAGTGTAGAGTGTAGGGTATAGAGTGTAGGGTATAGAGTGTAGGGTATAGAGTGTAGGGTATAGAGTGTAGAGTGTAGGGTATAGAGTGTAGGGTATAGAGTGTAGGGAGTAGAGTGTAGGGTATAGAGTGTAGGGTTCAGAGTGTAGAGTATAGAGTGTAGGGTATAGAGTGTATGGTATAGAGTGTAGGGTATAGAGTGTAGGGTATAGAGTGTAGGGTATAGAGTGTAGAGTGTAGGGTATAGAGTGTAGGGTATAGAGTGTAGGGTAGAGAGTGTAGAGTGTAGGGTATAGAGTGTAGGGTATAGAGTGTAGGGTATAGAGTGTAGAGTGTCGGGATTAGAGTGTAGGGTATAGAGTGTAGGATGTAGAGTGTAGGGTATAGAGTGTAGAGTGTAGGGTATAGAGTGTATGGTATAGAGTGTAGGGTATAGAGTGCAGGGTGTAGAGTGTAGGGTATAGAGTGTAGGGTATAGAGTGTAGGGTATAGAGTGTAGGGTATAGAGTGTAGGGAATAGAGTGTAGAGTGTAAGGTATAGAGTGTAGAGTGTAGGGTATAGAGTGTAGGGTATAGACTGTAGGGTATAGAGTGTAGGGTATAGAGTGTAGGGTATAGATTGTAGAGTGTAGGCTATAGAGTGTAGGGTATAGAGTGTAGAGTGTAGGGTATAGAGTGTAGGGTATAGAGTGTAGGGTATAGAGTGTAGGGTATAGAGTGTAGGGCATAGAGTGTAGGGTATAGAGTGTAGGGTATAGAGTGTAGAGTGTAGGGTATAGAGTGTAGGGTATAGAGTGTAGGGTATAGAGTGTAGAGTGTAGGGCATCGAGTGTAGAGTGTAGGGTATAGAGTGTAGGGCATAGAGTGTAGGGTATAGAGTGTAGAGTGTAGGGTATAGAGTGTAGGGTATAGAGTGTAGGGTATAGAGTGTAGGGTAGAGAGTGTAGGGTAGAGAGTGTAGAGTGTAGGGTATAGAGTGTAGGGTATAGAGTGTAGGGTATAGATTGTAGAGTGTAGGGATTATAGTGTAGTGTATAGAGTGTAGGGTGTAGAGTGTAGGGTATAGAGTGTAGAGTGTAGGGTATAGAGTGTATGGTATAGAGTGTAGGGTATAGAGTGTGGGGTGTAGAGTGTAGGGTATAGAGTGTAGGGTACAGAGTGTAGGGAATAGAGTGTAGAGTGTAAGGTATAGAGTGTAGAGTGTAGGGCATAGAGTGTAGAGTGTAGGGTATAGAGTGTAGGGTATAGAGTGTAGGGTATAGAGTGTAGGGTATAGAGTGTAGGGTATAGAGTGTAGGGTATAGAGTGTAGAGTGTAGGGTGTAGAGTGTAGGGTATAGAGTGTAGGGTATAGAGTGTAGGGTATAGAGTGTAGGGTATAGAGTGTAGGGTGTAGAGTGTAGGGTATAGAGTGTAGAGTGTAGGGTATAGAGTGTAGGGTATAGTGTGCAGGGTATAGAGTGTAGGGTAGAGAGTGTAGAGTGTAGGGTATAGAGTGTAGGGTATAGAGTGTAGGGTATAGAGTGTAGAGTGTAGGGATTAGAGTGTAGGGTATAGAGTGTAGGGTATAGAGTGTATGGTATAGAGTGTAGGGTTTAGAGTGTAGAGTGTAGGGTATAGAGTGTAGAGTGTAGGGTATAGAGTGTAGAGTGTAGGGTATAGAGTGTAGGGTATAGAGTGTAGGGTATAGAGTGTAGGGTATAGAGTGTAGAGTGTAGGGTATAGAGTGTAGAGTGTAGGGTATAGAGTGTAGGGTATAGAGTGTAGGGTATAGAGTGTAGGGTATAGAGTGTAGAGTGTAGGGTATAGAGTGTAGAGTGTAGGGTATAGAGTGTAGGGTATAGTGTGCAGGGTATAGAGTGTAGGGTAGAGAGTGTAGAGTGTAGGGTATAGAGTGTAGGGTATAGAGTGTAGGGTATAGAGTGTAGAGTGTAGGGATTAGAGTGTAGGGTATAGAGTGTAGGGTGTAGAGTGTAGGGTATAGAGTGTAGAGTGTAGGGTATAGAGTGTATGGTATAGAGTGTAGGGTATAGAGTGTAGGGTGTAGAGTGTAGGGTATAGAGTGTAGGGTATAGAGTGTAGGGTATAGAGTGTAAGGTATAGAGTGTAGGGAATAGAGTGTAGAGTGTAAGGTATAGAGTGTAGAGTGTAGGGTATAGAGTGTAGGGTATAGAGTGTAGAGTGTAGGGTATAGAGTGTAGGGTGTAGAGTGTAGGGTGTAGAGTGTAGGGTATAGAGTGTATGGTATAGAGTGTAGGGTATAGAGTGTAGGGTGTAGAGTGTAGGGTATAGAGTGTAGGGTATAGAGTGTAGGGTATAGAGTGTAGGGTATAGAGTGTAGGGAATAGAGTGTAGAGTGTAAGGTATAGAGTGTAGAGTGTAGGGTATAGAGTGTAGGGTATAGACTGTAGGGTATAGAGTGTAGGGTATAGAGTGTAGGGTATAGATTGTAGAGTGTAGGCTATAGAGTGTAGGGTATAGAGTGTAGATTGTAGGGTATAGAGTGTAGGGTATAGAGTGTAGGGTATAGAGTGTAGGGTATAGAGTGTAGAGTGTAGGGTATAGTGTGTAGGGTATAGAGTGCAGGGTGTAGAGTGTAGGGTATAGAGTGTAGGGTATAGAGTGTAGAGTGTAGGGTATAGAGTGTATGCTATAGAGTGTATGGTGTAGAGTGTAGGGATTAGAGTGTAGGGTATAGAGTGTAGGGTATAGAGTGTAGGGTATAGAGTGTAGGGTATAGAGTGTAGGGTATAGAGTGTAGGGCATAGATTGTAGGGTATAGAGTGTAGGGTATAGAGTGTAGAGTGTAGGGTATAGAGTGTAGGGTATAGAGTGTAGGGTGTAGAGTGTAGGGCATCGAGTGTAGAGTGTAGGGTATAGAGTGTAGGGCATAGAGTGTAGGGTATAGAGTGTAGGGTATAGAGTGTAGAGTGTAGGGTATAGAGTGTAGGGTATAGAGTGTAGGGTAGAGAGTGTAGGGTAGAGAGTGTAGAGTGTAGGGTATAGAGTGTAGGGTATAGAGTGTAGGGTATAGATTGTAGAGTGTAGGGATTATAGTGTAGTGTATAAAGTGTAGGGTGTAGAGTGTAGGGTATAGAGTGTAGAGTGTAGGGTATAGAGTGTATGGTATAGAGTGTAGGGTATAGAGTGTGGGGTGTAGAGTGTAGGGTATAGAGTGTAGGGTACAGAGTGTAGGGAATAGAGTGTAGAGTGTAAGGTATAGAGTGTAGAGTGTAGGGCATAGAGTGTAGAGTGTAGGGTATAGAGTGTAGGGTATAGAGTGTAGGGTATAGAGTGTAGGGTATAGAGTGTAGGGTATAGAGTGTAGAGTGTAGGGTATAGAGTGTAGAGTGTAGGGTATAGAGTGTAGGGTATAGAGTGTAGGGTATAGAGTGTAGGGTATAGAGTGTATGGTATAGAGTGTAGAGTGTAGGGTATAGAGTGTAGAGTGTAGGGTATAGAGTGTAGGGTATAGTGTGCAGGGTATAGAGTGTAGGGTAGAGAGTGTAGAGTGTAGGGTATAGAGTGTAGGGTATAGAGTGTAGGGTATAGAGTGTAGAGTGTAGGGATTAGAGTGTAGGGTATAGAGTGTAGGGTATAGAGTGTAGGGTATAGAGTGTAGGGTTTAGAGTGTAGAGTGTAGGGTATAGAGTGTAGAGTGTAGGGTATAGAGTGTAGAGTGTAGGGTATAGAGTGTAGGGTATAGAGTGTAGGGTATAGAGTGTAGGGTATAGAGTGTAGAGTGTAGGGTATAGAGTGTAGAGTGTAGAGTATAGAGTGTAGGGTATAGAGTGTAGGGTATAGAGTGTAGGGTATAGAGTGTAGAGTGTAGGGTATAGAGTGTAGAGTGTAGGGTATAGAGTGTAGGGTATAGTGTGCAGGGTATAGAGTGTAGGGTAGAGAGTGTAGAGTGTAGGGTATAGAGTGTAGGGTATAGAGTGTAGGGTATAGAGTGTAGAGTGTAGGGATTAGAGTGTAGGGTATAGAGTGTAGGGTGTAGAGTGTAGGGTATAGAGTGTAGAGTGTAGGGTATAGAGTGTATGGTATAGAGTGTAGGGTATAGAGTGTAGGGTGTAGAGTGTAGGGTATAGAGTGTAGGGTATAGAGTGTAGGGTATAGAGTGTAAGGTATAGAGTGTAGGGAATAGAGTGTAGAGTGTAAGGTATAGAGTGTAGAGTGTAGGGTATAGAGTGTAGGGTATAGAGTGTAGAGTGTAGGGTATAGAGTGTAGGGTGTAGAGTGTAGGGTGTAGAGTGTAGGGTATAGAGTGTATGGTATAGAGTGTAGGGTATAGAGTGTAGGGTGTAGAGTGTAGGGTATAGAGTGTAGGGAATAGAGTGTAGAGTGTAAGGTATAGAGTGTAGAGTGTAGGGTATAGAGTGTAGGGTATAGACTGTAGGGTATAGAGTGTAGGGTATAGAGTGTAGGGTATAGATTGTAGAGTGTAGGCTATAGAGTGTAGGGTATAGAGTGTAGATTGTAGGGTATAGAGTGTTGGGTATAGAGTGTAGGGTATAGAGTGTAGGGTATAGAGTGTAGAGTGTAGGGTATAGTGTGTAGGGTATAGAGTGCAGGGTGTAGAGTGTAGGGTATAGAGTGTAGGGTATAGAGTGTAGAGTGTAGGGTATAGAGTGTATGCTATAGAGTGTATGGTGTAGAGTGTAGGGATTAGAGTGTAGGGTATAGAGTGTAGGGTATAGAGTGTAGGGTATAGAGTGTAGAGTGTAGGGTATAGAGTGTAGGGTATAGAGTGTAGGGTATAGAGTGTAGGGCATAGAGTGTAGGGTATAGAGTGTAGGGTATAGAGTGTAGAGTGTAGGGTATAGAGTGTAGGGTATAGAGTGTAGGGTATAGAGTGTAGAGTGTAGGGTATAGAGTGTAGGGTATAGAGTGTAGGGTATAGAGTGTAGATTATAGAGTGTAGGGTATAGAGTGTAGGGTATAGAGTGTAGGGTATAGAGTGTAGGGTATAGAGTGCAGAGTGTAGGGTATAGAGTGTAGGGTATAGAGTGTAGGGTATAGAGTGTAGGGTATAGAGTGTAGAGTGTAGGGTATAGAGTGTAGGGTATAGAGTGTAGGGTATAGAGTGTAGAGTGTAGGGTATAGAGTGTAGGGTATAGAGTGTAGGGTATAGAGTGTAGTGCATAGAGTGTAGGGTATAGAGTGTAGGGTATAGAGTGTAGAGTGTAGGGTATAGAGTGTAGGGTATAGAGTGTAGGGTATAGAGTGTAGAGTGTAGGGTATAGAGTGTAGAGTGTACGGTATAGAGTGTAGGGTAGAGAGTGTAGGGTAGAGAGTGTAGGGTAGAGAGTGTAGAGTGTAGGGTATAGAGTGTAGGGTATAGAGTGTAGGGTATAGAGTGTAGAGTGTAGGGATTAGAGTGTAGGGTATAGCGTGTAGGGTGTAGAGTGTAGGGCATAGAGTGTAGAGTGTAGGGTATAGAGTGTATGGTATAGAGTGTAGGGTATAGAGTGTAGGGTGTAGAGTGTAGGGTATAGAGTGTAGGGTATAGAGTGTAGGGTATAGAGTGTAGGGAATAGAGTGTAGAGTGTAGGGTATAGAGTGTAGGGTATAGAGTGTAGGGTATAGAGTGTAGAGTGTAGGGTATAGAGTGTAGGGTATAGAGTGTAGGGTATAGAGTGTAGGGCATAGAGTGTAGGGTATAGAGTGTAGGATATAGAGTGTAGAGTGTAGGGTATAGAGTGTAGGGTATAGAGTGTAGGGTATAGAGTGCAGAGTGTAGGGTATAGAGTGTAGGGTATAGACTGTAGGGTATAGAGTGTAGAGTATAGGGTATAGAGTGTAGGGTATAGAGTGTAGGGTATAGAGTGTAGGGTATAGAGTGTAGGGCATAGAGTGTAGGGTATAGAGTGTAGGGTATAGAGTGTATGGTATAGAGTGTAGAGTGTAGGGTATAGAGTTTAGAGTGTAGGGTATAGAGTGTAAGGTATAGAGTGTAGGGTGTAGAGTGTAGGGTATAGAGTGTAGGGTATAGAGTGTATGGTATAGAGTGTACGGTATAGAGTGTAGGGTATAGAGTGTATGGTATAGAGTGTAGGGTATAGAGTGTAGGGTATAGAGTGTAGGGTATAGAGTGTATGGTATAGATTGTAGGGTATAGAGTGTAGGGTGTAGAGTGTATGTTATAGAGTGTAGGGTATAGAGTGTAGGGTATAGAGTTTAGAGTGTAGGGTATAGAGAGTAGGGTATAGAGTGTAAGGTATAGAGTGTAGGGTGTAGAGTGTAGGGTATAGAGTGTAGGGCATAGGGTGTAGGGTATAGAGTGTAGGGTATAGAGTGTAGAGTGTAGGGTATAGAGTGTAGGGTATAGAGTGTAGAGTGTAGGGTATAGAGTGTAGGGTATTGAGTGTAGGGTATAGAGTGTAGGGTATAGAGTGTAGGGTATAGAGTGTAGAGTTTAGGGTATAGAGTGTAGAGTGTAGGGTATAGAGTGTAGGATATAGAGTGTAGGGTAGAGAGTGTAGAGTGTAGGATATAGAGTGTAGGGTATAGAGTGTAGGGTATAGAGTGTAGAGTGTAGGGATTAAAGTGTAGGGTATAGAGTGTAGGGTGTAGAGTGTAGGGTATAGAGTGTAGAGTGTAGGGTATAGAGTGTATGATATAGAGTGTAGGGTATAGAGTGTAGGGTGTAGAGTGTAGGGTATAGAGTGTTGGGCATAGAGTGTAGGGTATAGAGTGTAGTGTATAGAGTGTAGAGTGTAGGGTATAGAGTGTATGGTATAGAGTGTAGGGTATAGAGTGTAGGGTATAGAGTGTAGGGCAAAGAGTGTAGGGTATAGAGTGTAGGGTATAGAGTGTAGGGTATAGAGTGTAGGGTATAGAGTGTAGGGTATATAGTGTAGAGTGTAGGGTATAGAGTGTAGGGTATAGAGTGTAGGGCAAAGAGTGTAGGGTATAGAGTGTAGGGTATAGAGTGTAGGGTATAGAGTGTAGGGTATAGAGTGTAGGGTATATAGTGTAGAGTGTAGGGTATAGAGTGTAGGGTATAGAGTGTAGGGTATAGAGTGTAGGGTATAGAGTGTAGGGTATATAGTGTAGAGTGTAGGGTATAGAGTGTAGGGTAAAGAGTGTAGGGTATAGAGTGTAGGGTATAGAGTGCAGGGTATAGAGTGTAGAGTGTAGGGTATAGAGTGTAGAGTGTAGGGTATAGAGTGCAGGGTATAGAGTGTAGGGTATAGAGTGTAGGGTATAGAGTGTAGAGTGTAGGGTATAGAGTGTAGGGTATAGAGTGTAGGGTAGAGAGTGTAGAGTGTAGGGTATAGAGTGTAGGGTATAGAGTGTAGGGTATAGAGTGTAGGGTATAGAGTGTAGAGTGTCGGGATTAGAGTGTAGGGTATAGAGTGTAGGATGTAGAGTGTAGGGTATAGAGTGTAGAGTGTAGGGTATAGAGTGTATGGTATAGAGTGTAGGGTATAGAGTGTAGGGTGTAGAGTGTAGGGTATAGAGTGTAGGGTATAGAGTGTAGGGTATAGAGTGTAGGGTATAGAGTGTAGGGTATAGAGTGTAGGGAATAGAGTGTAGAGTGTAAGGTATAGAGTGTAGAGTGTAGGGTATAGAGTGTAGGGTATAGACTGTAGGGTATAGAGTGTAGGGTATAGATTGTAGAGTGTAGGCTATAGAGTGTAGGGTATAGAGTGTAGAGTGTAGGGTATAGAGTGTAGGGTATAGAGTGTAGGGTATAGAGTGTAGGGTATAGAGTGTAGGGCATAGAGTGTAGGGTATAGAGTGTAGGGTATAGAGTGTAGAGTGTAGGGTATAGAGTGTAGGGTATAGAGTGTAGGGTATAGAGTGTAGAGTGTAGGGCATCGAGTGTAGAGTGTAGGGTATAGAGTGTAGGGCATAGAGTGTAGGGTATAGAGTGTAGAGTGTAGGGTATAGAGTGTAGAGTGTAGGGTATAGAGTGTAGGGTATAGAGTGTAGGGTAGAGAGTGTAGGGTAGAGAGTGTAGAGTGTAGGGTATATAGTGTAGGGTATAGAGTGTAGGGTATAGATTGTAGAGTGTAGGGATTATAGTGTAGTGTATAGAGTGTAGGGTGTAGAGTGTAGGGTATAGAGTGTAGAGTGTAGGGTATAGAGTGTATGGTATAGAGTGTAGGGTATAGAGTGTGGGGTGTAGAGTTTAGGGTATAGAGTGTAGGGTACAGAGTGTAGGGAATAGAGTGTAGAGTGTAAGGTATAGAGTGTAGAGTGTAGGGCATAGAGTGTAGAGTGTAGGGTATAGAGTGTAGGGTATAGAGTGTAGGGTATAAAGTGTAGGGTATAGAGTGTAGGGTATAGAGTGTAGAGTGTAGGGTATAGAGTGTAGAGTGTAGGGTATAGAGTGTAGAGTGTAGGGTATAGAGTGTAGGGTATAGAGTGTAGGGTATAGAGTGTAGGGTATAGAGTGTAGAGTGTAGGGTATAGCGTGTAGAGTGTAGGGTATAGAGTGTAGGGTATAGTGTGCAGGGTATAGAGTGTAGGGTAGAGAGTGTAGAGTGTAGGGTATAGAGTGTAGGGTATAGAGTGTAGGGTATAGAGTGTAGAGTGTAGGGATTAGAGTGTAGGGTATAGAGTGTAGGGTATAGAGTGTAGGGTATAGAGTGTAGGGTATAGAGTGTAGAGTGTAGGGTATAGAGTGTAGAGTGTAGGGTATAGAGTGTAGAGTGTAGGGTATAGAGTGTAGAGTGTAGGGTATAGAGTGTAGAGTGTAGGGTATAGAGTGTAGTGTATAGAGTGTAGGGTATAGAGTGTAGGGTATAGAGTGTAGAGTGTAGGGTATAGAGTGTAGAGTGTAGGGTATAGAGTGTAGGGTATAGTGTGCAGGGTATAGAGTGTAGGGTAGAGAGTGTAGAGTGTAGGGTATAGAGTGTAGGGTATAGAGTGTAGGGTATAGAGTGTAGAGTGTAGGGATTAGAGTGTAGGGTATAGAGTGTAGGGTGTAGAGTGTAGGGTATAGAGTGTAGAGTGTAGGGTATAGAGTGTATGGTATAGAGTGTAGGGTATAGAGTGTAGGGTGTAGAGTGTAGGGTATAGAGTGTAGGGTATAGAGTGTAGGGTATAGAGTGTAAGGTATAGAGTGTAGGGAATAGAGTGTAGAGTGTAAGGTATAGAGTGTAGAGTGTAGGGTATAGAGTGTAGGGTATAGAGTGTAGAGTGTAGGGATTAGAGTGTAGGGTATAGCGTGTAGGGTGTAGAGTGTAGGGCATAGAGTGTAGAGTGTAGGGTATAGAGTGTATGGTATAGAGTGTAGTTTATAGAGTGTAGGGTGTAGAGTGTAGGGTATAGAGTGTAGGGTATAGAGTGTAGGGTATAGAGTGTAGGGAATAGAGTGTAGAGTGTAGGGTATAGAGTGTAGGGTATAGAGTGTAGGGTATAGAGTGTAGAGTGTAGGGTATAGAGTGTAGGGTATAGAGTGTAGGGTATAGAGTGTAGGGCATAGAGTGTAGGGTATAGAGTGTAGGATATAGAGTGTAGAGTGTAGGGTATAGAGTGTAGGGTATAGAGTGTAGGGTATAGAGTGCAGAGTGTAGGGTATAGAGTGTAGGGTATAGACTGTAGGGTATAGAGTGTAGAGTATAGGGTATAGAGTGTAGGGTATAGAGTGTAGGGTATAGAGTGTAGGGTATAGAGTGTAGGGTATAGAGTGTAGGGCATAGAGTGTAGGGTATAGAGTGTAGGGTATAGAGTGTAGAGTGTAGGTTATAGAGTGTAGGGTATAGAGTGTAGGGTATATAGTGTAGAGTGTAGGGTATAGAGTGTAGGGTATAGAGTGTAGGGTATAGAGTGTAGAGTGTAGGGTATAGAGTGTAGGGTATAGAGTGTAGGGTATAGAGTGTAGGGCATAGAGTGTAGGGTATAGAGTGTAGGGTATAGAGTGTAGAGTGTAGGGTATAGAGTGTAGGGTATAGAGTGTAGGGTATAGAGTGTAGAGTGTAGGGCATAGAGTGTAGAGTGTAGGGTTTAGAGTGTAGGGTATGGAGTGTAGGGTATAGAGTGTAGAGTGTAGGGTATAGAGTGTAGAGTGTAGGGTATAGAGTGTAGGGTATAGAGTGTAGGGTAGAGAGTGTAGGGTAGAGAGTGTAGAGTGT
Source organism: Ranitomeya imitator (assembly GCF_032444005.1). Taxonomy (NCBI): domain Eukaryota; kingdom Metazoa; phylum Chordata; class Amphibia; order Anura; family Dendrobatidae; genus Ranitomeya; species Ranitomeya imitator. The sequence goes on from NW_027194015.1 coordinate 745,501, forward strand.
AGGGTATAGAGTGTAGGGTATAGAGTGTAGGGTATAGAGTGTAGAGTGTAGGGATTAGAGTGTAGTGTATAGAGTGTAGGGTGTAGAGTGTAGGGTATAGAGTGTAGAGTGTAGGGTATAGAGTGTATGGTATAGAGTGTAGGGTATAGAGTGTGGGGTGTAGAGTGTAGGGTATAGAGTGTAGGGTATAGAGTGTAGGGAATAGAGTGTAGAGTGTAAGGTATAGAGTGTAGAGTGTAGGGCATAGAGTGTAGAGTGTAGGGTATAGAGTGTAGGGTATAGAGTGTAGGGTATAGAGTGTAGAGTGTAGGGTATAGAGTGTAGAGTGTATGGTATAGAGTGTAGGGTATAGAGTGTAGGGTATAGAGTGTAGGGTATAGAGTGTAGGGTATAGAGTGTAGAGTGTAGGGTATAGAGTGTAGAGTGTAGGGTATAGAGTGTAGGGTATAGAGTGCAGGGTATAGAGTGTAGGGTAGAGAGTGTAGAGTGTAGGGTATAGAGTGTAGGGTATAGAGTGTAGGGTATAGAGTGTAGAGTGTAGGGATTAGAGTGTAGGGTATAGAGTGTAGGGTGTAGAGTGTAGGGTATAGAGTGTAGAGTGTAGGGTATAGAGTGTATGGTATAGAGTGTAGGGTATAGAGTGTAGGGTGTAGAGTGTAGAGTATAGAGTGTAGGGTATAGAGTGTAGGGTATAGAGTGTAGGGTATAGAGTGTAGGGAATACAGTGCAGAGTGTAAGGTATAGAGTGTAGAGTGTAGGGTATAGAGTGTAGGGTATAGAGTGTACAGTGTAGGGATTAGAGTGTAGGGTATAGAGTGTAGGGTGTAGAGTGTACGGTATATAGTGAAGAGTGTAGGGTATAGAGTGTAGGGTATAGAGTGTAGGGTATAGAGTGTAGGGTATAGAGTGCAGGGTATAGAGTGTAGAGTGTAGGGTATAGAGTGTAGAGTGTAGGGTATAGAGTGTAGGGTATAGAGTGAAGGGTATAGAGTGTAGAGTGTAGGGTATAGAGTGTAGGGTATAGAGTGTAGGGTAGAGAGTGTAGGGTAGAGAGTGTAGAGTGTAGGGTATAGAGTGTAGGGTATAGAGTGTAGGGTATAGAGTGTAGAGTGTAGGGATTAGAGTGTAGTGTATAGAGTGTAGGGTGTAGAGTGTAGGGTATAGAGTGTAGAGTGTAGGGTATAGAGTGTATGGTATAGAGTGTAGGGTATAGAGTGTGGGGTGTAGAGTGTAGGGTATAGAGTGTAGGGTATAGAGTGTAGGGAATAGAGTGTAGAGTGTAAGGTATAGAGTGTAGAGTGTAGGGCATAGAGTGTAGAGTGTAGGGTATAGAGTGTAGGGTATAGAGTGTAGGGTATAGAGTGTAGGGTATAGAGTGTAGAGTGTAGGGTATAGAGTGTAGAGTGTAGGGTATAGAGTGTAGAGTGTAGGGCATAGAGTGTAGAGTGTAGGGTATAGAGTGTAGGGTATAGAGTGTAGGGTATAGAGTGTAGGGTATAGAGTGTAGGGTATAGAGTGTAGAGTGTAGGGTATAGAGTGTAGAGTGTAGGGTATAGAGTGTAGGGTATAGAGTGCAGGGTATAGAGTGTAGGGTAGAGAGTGTAGAGTGTAGGGTATAGAGTGTAGGGTATAGAGTGTAGGGTATAGAGTGTAGAGTGTAGGGATTAGAGTGTAGGGTATAGAGTGTAGGGTGTAGAGTGTAGGGTATAGAGTGTAGAGTGTAGGGTATAGAGTGTATGGTATAGAGTGTAGGGTATAGAGTGTAGGGTGTAGAGTGTAGAGTATAGAGTGTAGGGTATAGAGTGTAGGGTATAGAGTGTAGGGTATAGAGTGTAGGGAATAGAGTGCAGAGTGTAAGGTATAGAGTGTAGAGTGTAGGGTATAGAGTGTAGGGTATAGAGTGTACAGTGTAGGGATTAGAGTGTAGGGTATAGAGTGTAGGGTGTAGAGTGTAGGGTATATAGTGAAGAGTGTAGGGTATAGAGTGTAGGGTATAGAGTGTAGGGTATAGAGTGTAGGGTATAGAGTGCAGGGTATATAGTGTAGAGTGTAGGGTATAGAGTGTAGAGTGTAGGGTATAGAGTGTAGGGTATAGAGTGTAGGGTATAGAGTGTAGGGTATATACAGATGATCAGGTTTTTAAATACATCAGATAGGGATTGCATACATTAGTTAGGACTGCTCTGATAAGGGTATACCGTGAAGATTGGTAGAGCAGCTTAGTATACATTTTTTGCAAAAAACGTATCAACCAAATACCCTGTTTTTTACATCTTTTACTAGCACTTGCGGATTACTGCAACATTTTTTCAAACTGAGTGTTTTTGGTTTTACTATTCTCTTTTGTGTCTTCAGGTTTCTTGGTGGTGTGTGAACATGATCATACAGACTTGTTCACTGTGCAAGTAGCCCATGTGTTCCTGTTTCCATAATTGTTCTCTTGTGTCTACAAGACTGGGGAGTTCCACCACTCCTCTTGGGCTATCTGCACAAAAGCTGTTCTACCCTGTATGCACACATGGATTTTTCCTCTCTGAACCCTGTTCACACAGGTTATATACAGATGATCAGGTTTTTAAATACATCAGATAGGGATTGCATACATTAGTTAGGACTGCTCTGATAAGGGTATACCGTGAAGATTGGTAGAGCAGCTTAGTATACATTTTTTGCAAAAAACGTATCAACCAAATACCCTGTTTTTTACATCTTTTACTAGCACTTGCGGATTACTGCAACATTTTTTCAAACTGAGTGTTTTTGGTTTTACTATTCTCTTTTGTGTCTTCAGGTTTCTTGGTGGTGTGTGAACATGATCATACAGACTTGTTCACTGTGCAAGTAGCCCATGTGTTCCTGTTTCCATAATTGTTCTCTTGTGTCTACAAGACTGGGGAGTTCCACCACTCCTCTTGGGCTATCTGCACAAAAGCTGTTCTACCCTGTATGCACACATGGATTTTTCCTCTCTGAACCCTGTTCACACAGGTTATATACAGATGATCAGGTTTTTAAATACATCAGATAGGGATTGCATACATTAGTTAGGACTGCTCTGATAAGGGTATACCGTGAAGATTGGTAGAGCAGCTTAGTATACATTTTTTGCAAAAAACGTATCAACCAAATACCCTGTTTTTTACATCTTTTACTAGCACTTGCGGATTACTGCAACATTTTTTCAAACTGAGTGTTTTTGGTTTTACTATTCTCTTTTGTGTCTTCAGGTTTCTTGGTGGTGTGTGAACATGATCATACAGACTTGTTCACTGTGCAAGTAGCCCATGTGTTCCTGTTTCCATGTAGGGTATAGAGTGTAGAGTGTAGGGTATAGAGTGTATGGTATAGAGTGTAGGGTATAGAGTGTAGGGTGTAGAGTGTAGGGTATAGAGTGTAGGGTATAGAGTGTAGGGTATAGAGTGTAGGGTATAGAGTGTAGGGAATAGAGTGTAAAGTGTAAGGTGTAGAGTGTAGGGTATAGAGTGTAGGGTATAGACTGTAGGGTATAGAGTGTAGGGTATAGAGTGTAGGGTATAGATTGTAGAGTGTAGGCTATAGAGTGTAGGGTATAGAGTGTAGATTGTAGGGTATAGAGTGTAGGGTATAGAGTGTAGGGTATAGAGTGTAGGGTATAGAGTGTAGAGTGTAGGGTATAGTGTGTAGGGTATAGAGTGCAGGGTGTAGAGTGTAGGGTATAGAGTGTAGGGTATAGAGTGTAGAGTGTAGGGTATAGAGTGTATGCTATAGAGTGTATGGTGTAGAGTGTATGGTATAGAGTGTAGGGTATAGAGTGTAGAGTGTATGGTATAGAGTGTAGGGTATAGAGTGTAGGGTATAAAGTGTAGGGTATAGAGTGTAGGGTATAGAGTGCAGGGTATAGAGTGTAGGGTAGAGAGGGTAGAGTGTAGGGTATAGAGTGTAGGGTATAGAGTGTAGGGTATAGAGTGTAGAGTGTAGGGATTAGAGTGTAGGGTATAGAGTGTAGGGTGTAGAGTGTAGGGTATAGAGTGTAGAGTGTAGGGTATAGAGTGTATGGTATAGAGTGTAGGGTATAGGGTGTAGAGTGTAGGGTATAGAGTGTAGGGTATAGAGTGTAGGGTATAGAGTGTGGGGAATAGAGTGTAGAGTGTAAGGTATAGAGTGTAGAGTGTAGGGTATAGAGTGTAGGGTATAGAGTGTAGAGTGTAGGGATTAGAGTGTAGGGTATAGAGTGTAGGGTGTAGAGTGTAGGGTATAGAGTGTAGAGTGTAGGGTATAGAGTGTATGGTATAGAGTGTAGGGTATAGAGTGTAGGGTGTAGAGTGTAGGGTATAGAGTGTAGGGTATAGAGTGTAGGGTATAGAGTGTAGGGTATAGAGTGTAGAGTGTAGGGATTAGAGTGTAGGGTATAGAGTGTAGGGTGTAGAGTGTAGGGTATAGAGTGTAGAGTGTAGGGTATAGAGTGTATGGTATAGAGTGTAGGGTATAGAGTGTAGGGTGTAGAGTGTAGAGTATAGAGTGTAGGGTATAGAGTGTAGGGTATAGAGTGTAGGGTATAGAGTGTAGGGAATACAGTGCAGAGTGTAAGGTATAGAGTGTAGAGTGTAGGGTATAGAGTGTAGGGTATAGAGTGTACAGTGTAGGGATTAGAGTGTAGGGTATAGAGTGTAGGGTGTAGAGTGTACGGTATATAGTGAAGAGTGTAGGGTATAGAGTGTAGGGTATAGAGTGTAGGGTATAGAGTGTAGGGTATAGAGTGCAGGGTATAGAGTGTAGAGTGTAGGGTATAGAGTGTAGAGTGTAGGGTATAGAGTGTAGGGTATAGAGTGAAGGGTATAGAGTGTAGAGTGTAGGGTATAGAGTGTAGGGTATAGAGTGTAGGGTAGAGAGTGTAGGGTAGAGAGTGTAGAGTGTAGGGTATAGAGTGTAGGGTATAGAGTGTAGGGTATAGAGTGTAGAGTGTAGGGATTAGAGTGTAGTGTATAGAGTGTAGGGTGTAGAGTGTAGGGTATAGAGTGTAGAGTGTAGGGTATAGAGTGTATGGTATAGAGTGTAGGGTATAGAGTGTGGGGTGTAGAGTGTAGGGTATAGAGTGTAGGGAATAGAGTGTAGAGTGTAAGGTATAGAGTGTAGAGTGTAGGGCATAGAGTGTAGAGTGTAGGGTATAGAGTGTAGGGTATAGAGTGTAGGGTATAGAGTGTAGGGTATAGAGTGTAGAGTGTAGGGTATAGAGTGTAGAGTGTAGGGTATAGAGTGTAGAGTGTAGGGCATAGAGTGTAGAGTGTAGGGTATAGAGTGTAGGGTATAGAGTGTAGGGTATAGAGTGTAGGGTATAGAGTGTAGGGTATAGAGTGTAGAGTGTAGGGTATAGAGTGTAGAGTGTAGGGTATAGAGTGTAGGGTATAGAGTGCAGGGTATAGAGTGTAGGGTAGAGAGTGTAGAGTGTAGGGTATAGAGTGTAGGGTATAGAGTGTAGGGTATAGAGTGTAGAGTGTAGGGATTAGAGTGTAGGGTATAGAGTGTAGGGTGTAGAGTGTAGGGTATAGAGTGTAGAGTGTAGGGTATAGAGTGTATGGTATAGAGTGTAGGGTATAGAGTGTAGGGTGTAGAGTGTAGAGTATAGAGTGTAGGGTATAGAGTGTAGGGTATAGAGTGTAGGGTATAGAGTGTAGGGAATAGAGTGCAGAGTGTAAGGTATAGAGTGTAGAGTGTAGGGTATAGAGTGTAGGGTATAGAGTGTACAGTGTAGGGATTAGAGTGTAGGGTATAGAGTGTAGGGTGTAGAGTGTAGGGTATATAGTGAAGAGTGTAGGGTATAGAGTGTAGGGTATAGAGTGTAGGGTATAGAGTGTAGGGTATAGAGTGCAGGGTATATAGTGTAGAGTGTAGGGTATAGAGTGTAGAGTGTAGGGTATAGAGTGTAGGGTATAGAGTGTAGGGTATAGAGTGTAGGGTATATACAGATGATCAGGTTTTTAAATACATCAGATAGGGATTGCATACATTAGTTAGGACTGCTCTGATAAGGGTATACCGTGAAGATTGGTAGAGCAGCTTAGTATACATTTTTTGCAAAAAACGTATCAACCAAATACCCTGTTTTTTACATCTTTTACTAGCACTTGCGGATTACTGCAACATTTTTTCAAACTGAGTGTTTTTGGTTTTACTATTCTCTTTTGTGTCTTCAGGTTTCTTGGTGGTGTGTGAACATGATCATACAGACTTGTTCACTGTGCAAGTAGCCCATGTGTTCCTGTTTCCATAATTGTTCTCTTGTGTCTACAAGACTGGGGAGTTCCACCACTCCTCTTGGGCTATCTGCACAAAAGCTGTTCTACCCTGTATGCACACATGGATTTTTCCTCTCTGAACCCTGTTCACACAGGTTATATACAGATGATCAGGTTTTTAAATACATCAGATAGGGATTGCATACATTAGTTAGGACTGCTCTGATAAGGGTATACCGTGAAGATTGGTAGAGCAGCTTAGTATACATTTTTTGCAAAAAACGTATCAACCAAATACCCTGTTTTTTACATCTTTTACTAGCACTTGCGGATTACTGCAACATTTTTTCAAACTGAGTGTTTTTGGTTTTACTATTCTCTTTTGTGTCTTCAGGTTTCTTGGTGGTGTGTGAACATGATCATACAGACTTGTTCACTGTGCAAGTAGCCCATGTGTTCCTGTTTCCATAATTGTTCTCTTGTGTCTACAAGACTGGGGAGTTCCACCACTCCTCTTGGGCTATCTGCACAAAAGCTGTTCTACCCTGTATGCACACATGGATTTTTCCTCTCTGAACCCTGTTCACACAGGTTATATACAGATGATCAGGTTTTTAAATACATCAGATAGGGATTGCATACATTAGTTAGGACTGCTCTGATAAGGGTATACCGTGAAGATTGGTAGAGCAGCTTAGTATACATTTTTTGCAAAAAACGTATCAACCAAATACCCTGTTTTTTACATCTTTTACTAGCACTTGCGGATTACTGCAACATTTTTTCAAACTGAGTGTTTTTGGTTTTACTATTCTCTTTTGTGTCTTCAGGTTTCTTGGTGGTGTGTGAACATGATCATACAGACTTGTTCACTGTGCAAGTAGCCCATGTGTTCCTGTTTCCATGTAGGGTATAGAGTGTAGAGTGTAGGGTATAGAGTGTATGGTATAGAGTGTAGGGTATAGAGTGTAGGGTGTAGAGTGTAGGGTATAGAGTGTAGGGTATAGAGTGTAGGGTATAGAGTGTAGGGTATAGAGTGTAGGGAATAGAGTGTAAAGTGTAAGGTATAGAGTGTAGAGTGTAGGGTATAGAGTGTAGGGTATAGACTGTAGGGTATAGAGTGTAGGGTATAGAGTGTAGGGTATAGATTGTAGAGTGTAGGCTATAGAGTGTAGGGTATAGAGTGTAGATTGTAGGGTATAGAGTGTAGGGTATAGAGTGTAGGGTATAGAGTGTAGGGTATAGAGTGTAGAGTGTAGGGTATAGTGTGTAGGGTATAGAGTGCAGGGTGTAGAGTGTAGGGTATAGAGTGTAGGGTATAGAGTGTAGAGTGTAGGGTATAGAGTGTATGCTATAGAGTGTATGGTGTAGAGTGTATGGTATAGAGTGTAGGGTATAGAGTGTAGAGTGTATGGTATAGAGTGTAGGGTATAGAGTGTAGGGTATAAAGTGTAGGGTATAGAGTGTAGGGTATAGAGTGCAGGGTATAGAGTGTAGGGTAGAGAGGGTAGAGTGTAGGGTATAGAGTGTAGGGTATAGAGTGTAGGGTATAGAGTGTAGAGTGTAGGGATTAGAGTGTAGGGTATAGAGTGTAGGGTGTAGAGTGTAGGGTATAGAGTGTAGAGTGTAGGGTATAGAGTGTATGGTATAGAGTGTAGGGTATAGGGTGTAGAGTGTAGGGTATAGAGTGTAGGGTATAGAGTGTAGGGTATAGAGTGTGGGGAATAGAGTGTAGAGTGTAAGGTATAGAGTGTAGAGTGTAGGGTATAGAGTGTAGGGTATAGAGTGTAGAGTGTAGGGATTAGAGTGTAGGGTATAGAGTGTAGGGTGTAGAGTGTAGGGTATAGAGTGTAGAGTGTAGGGTATAGAGTGTATGGTATAGAGTGTAGGTTATAGAGTGTAGGGTGTAGAGTGTAGGGTATAGAGTGTAGGGTATAGAGTGTAGGGTATAGAGTGTAGGGTATAGAGTGTAGGGAATAGAGTGTAAAGTGTAAGGTATAGAGTGTGGAGTGTAGGGTATAGAGTGTAGGGTATAGACTGTAGGGTATAGAGTGTAGGGTATAGAGTGTAGGGTATAGATTGTAGAGTGTGGGCTATAGAGTGTAGGGTATAGAGTGTAGATTGTAGGGTATAGAGTGTAGGGTATAGAGTGTAGGGTATAGAGTGTAGGGTATAGAGTGTAGAGTGTAGGGTATAGTGTGTAGGGTATAGAGTGCAGGGTGTAGAGTGTAGGGTATAGAGTGTAGGGTATAGAGTGTAGAGTGTAGGGTATAGAGTGTATGCTATAGAGTGTATGGTGTAGAGTGTATGGTATAGAGTGTAGGGTATAGAGTGTAGAGTGTATGGCATAGAGTGTAGGGTATAAAGTGTAGGGTATAGAGTGTATGTTATAGAGTGTAGGGTATAGAGTGTAGGGTAGAGAGTGTAGAGTGTATGGTATAGAGTGTAGGGTATAGAGTGTAGGGTATAGAGTGTAGAGTGTCGGGATTAGAGTGTAGGGTATAGAGTGTAGGATGTAGAGTGTAGGGTATAGAGTGTAGAGTGTAGGGTATAGAGTGTATGGTATAGAGTGTAGAGTATAGAGTGTAGGGTGTAGAGTGTAGGGTATAGAGTGTAGGGTATAGAGTGTAGGGTATAGAGTGTAAGGTATAGAGTGTAGGGTGTAGAGTGTAGGGTATAGAGTGTAGGGTATAGAGTGTAGGGTATAGAGTGTATGGTATAGAGTGTAGAGTGTAGGATATAGAGTGTAGGGTATAGAGTGTAGAGTGTAGGGTATAGAGTGTAGGGTATAGAGTGTAGGGTATAGAGTGTAGAGTGTAGGGATTAGAGTGTAGGGTATAGAGTGTAGGGTATAGAGTGTAGAGTGTAGAGTATAGAGTGTAGGGTATAGAGTGTAGAGTGTAGGGTATAGAGTGTAGGGTATAGAGTGTAGGGTATAGAGTGTAGGGTATAGAGTGTAGAGTGTAGGGTATAGAGTGTAGGGTATAGAGTGTAGGGTATAGAGTGTAGAGTGTAGGGTATAGAGTGTAGGTTATAGAGTGTAGGGTATAGAGTGTAGGGCATAGAGTGTAGGGTATAGAGTGTAGGGTGTAGAGTGTAGGGTATAGCGTGTAGGGTATAGAGTGTAGAGTGTAGGGTATAGAGTGTAGGGTATAGAGTGTAGGGTATAGAGTGTAGGGTATAGAGTGGAGGGTATAGAGTGTAGAGTGTAGAGTATAGAGTGTAGAGTGTAGGGTATAGAGTGTAAGGTATAGAGTGTAGAGTATAGAGTGTAGGGTATAGAGTGTAGAGTGTAGGGTATAGAGTGTAGAGTGTAGGGTATAGAGTGTATGGTGTAGAGTGTAGGGTATAGAGTGTAGGGTGTAGAGTGTTGGGTATAGAGTGTAGGGTATAGAGTGTAGGGTATAGAGTGTAGGGTATAGAGTGTAGGGAATAGAGTGTAGAGTGTAGGGTATAGAGTGTAGAGTGTAGGGATTAGAGTGTAGGGTATAGAGTGTAGGGTATAGAGTGTAGAGTGTAGGGTATAGAGTGTAGGGTATAGAGTGTAGGGCATAGAGTGTAGGGTATAGAGTGTAGGGTATAGAGTGTAGAGTGTATGGTATAGAGTGTAGGGTATAGAGTGTAGGGTATAGAGTGTAGAGTGTAGGGTATAGAGTGTAGGGTATAGAGTGTAGGGTATAGAGTGTAGGGTATAGAGTGTAGGGCATAGAGTGTAGGGTATAGAGTGTAGGGTATAGAGTGTAGAGTGTAGGGTATAGAGTGTAGGGTATAGAGTGTAGGGTATAGAGTGTAGGGCATAGAGTGTAGGGTATAGAGTGTAGAGTGTAGGGTATAGAGTGTAGGGTATAGAGTGTAGGGTATAGAGTGTAGGGTATAGAGTGTAGGGCATAGAGTGTAGGGTATAGAGTGTAGAGTGTAGGGTATAGAGTGTAGGGTATAGAGTGTAGAGTGTAGGGTATAGAGTGTAGGGTATAGAGTGTAGGGTAGAGAGTGTAGGGTAGAGAGTGTAGAGTGTAGGGTATAGAGTGTAGGGTATAGAGTGTAGAGTGTAGGGATTAGAGTGTAGGGTATAGAGTGTAGGGTGTAGAGTGTAGGGCATAGAGTGTAGACTGTAGGGTATAGAGTGTAGGGTATAGAGTGTAGGGTGTAGAGTGTAGGGTATAGAGTGTAGGGTATAGAGTGTAGGGAATAGAGTGTTGAGTGTAAGGTATAGAGTGTAGAGTGTAGGGCATAGAGTGTAGAGTGTAGGGTATCGAGTCTAGGGTATAGAGTGTAGGGTATAGAGTGTAGGGTATAGAGTGTAGGGTATAGAGTGTAGGGTATAGAGTGTAGATTATAGAGTGTAGAGTGTAGGGTATAGAGTTTAGAGTGTAGGGCATAGAGTGTAGAGTGTAGGGTATAGAGTGTAGGGTATAGAGTGTAGGGTATAGAGTGTAGGGTCTAGAGTGTAGAGTGTAGGGTATAGAGTGTAGAGTGTAGGGTATAGAGTGTAGGGTATAGAGTGTAGGGTATAGAGTGTAGAGTGTAGGGATTAGAGTGTAGGGTATAGAGTGTAGGGTGTAGGGTATAGAGTGTATGGTATAGAGTGTAGGGTATAGAGTGTAGGGTGAAGAGTGTAGGGTATAGAGTGTAGGGTACAGAGTGTAGGGTATAGAGTGTAGGGTATAGAGTGTAGGGAATAGAGTGTAGGGTATAGAGTGTAGGGTATAGAGTGTAGGGTATAGAGTGTAGAGTGTAGGGTATATAGTGTAGGGTATAGAGTGTAGGGTATAGAGTGTAGGGCATAGAGTGTAGGGTATTGAGTGTAGGGTATAGAGTGTAGAGTGTAGGGTATAGAGTGTAGGGTATAGAGTGTAGGGTATAGAGTGTAGGGTATAGAGTGTAGAGTGTAAGGTATAGAGTGTAGAGTGTAGGGTATAGAGTGTAGGGTATAGAGTGTACAGTGTAGGGATTAGAGTGTAGGGTATAGAGTGTAGGGTGTAGAGTGTAGGGTATATAGTGAAGAGTGTAGGGTATAGAGTGTAGGGTATAGAGTGTAGGGTATAGAGTGTAGGGTATAGAGTGCAGGGTATATAGTGTAGAGTGTAGGGTATAGAGTGTAGGGTATAGAGTGTAGGGTATATACAGATGATCAGGTTTTTAAATACATCAGATAGGGATTGCATACATTAGTTAGGACTGCTCTGATAAGGGTATACCGTGAAGATTGGTAGAGCAGCTTAGTATACATTTTTTGCAAAAAACGTATCAACCAAATACCCTGTTTTTTACATCTTTTACTAGCACTTGCGGATTACTGCAACATTTTTTCAAACTGAGTGTTTTTGGTTTTACTATTCTCTTTTGTGTCTTCAGGTTTCTTGGTGGTGTGTGAACATGATCATACAGACTTGTTCACTGTGCAAGTAGCCCATGTGTTCCTGTTTCCATAATTGTTCTCTTGTGTCTACAAGACTGGGGAGTTCCACCACTCCTCTTGGGCTATCTGCACAAAAGCTGTTCTACCCTGTATGCACACATGGATTTTTCCTCTCTGAACCCTGTTCACACAGGTTATATACAGATGATCAGGTTTTTAAATACATCAGATAGGGATTGCATACATTAGTTAGGACTGCTCTGATAAGGGTATACCGTGAAGATTGGTAGAGCAGCTTAGTATACATTTTTTGCAAAAAACGTATCAACCAAATACCCTGTTTTTTACATCTTTTACTAGCACTTGCGGATTACTGCAACATTTTTTCAAACTGAGTGTTTTTGGTTTTACTATTCTCTTTTGTGTCTTCAGGTTTCTTGGTGGTGTGTGAACATGATCATACAGACTTGTTCACTGTGCAAGTAGCCCATGTGTTCCTGTTTCCATAATTGTTCTCTTGTGTCTACAAGACTGGGGAGTTCCACCACTCCTCTTGGGCTATCTGCACAAAAGCTGTTCTACCCTGTATGCACACATGGATTTTTCCTCTCTGAACCCTGTTCACACAGGTTATATACAGATGATCAGGTTTTTAAATACATCAGATAGGGATTGCATACATTAGTTAGGACTGCTCTGATAAGGGTATACCGTGAAGATTGGTAGAGCAGCTTAGTATACATTTTTTGCAAAAAACGTATCAACCAAATACCCTGTTTTTTACATCTTTTACTAGCACTTGCGGATTACTGCAACATTTTTTCAAACTGAGTGTTTTTGGTTTTACTATTCTCTTTTGTGTCTTCAGGTTTCTTGGTGGTGTGTGAACATGATCATACAGACTTGTTCACTGTGCAAGTAGCCCATGTGTTCCTGTTTCCATGTAGGGTATAGAGTGTAGAGTGTAGGGTATAGAGTGTATGGTATAGAGTGTAGGGTATAGAGTGTAGGGTGTAGAGTGTAGGGTATAGAGTGTAGGGTATAGAGTGTAGGGTATAGAGTGTAGGGTATAGAGTGTAGGGAATAGAGTGTAAAGTGTAAGGTATAGAGTGTAGAGTGTAGGGTATAGAGTGTAGGGTATAGACTGTAGGGTATAGAGTGTAGGGTATAGAGTGTAGGGTATAGATTGTAGAGTGTAGGCTATAGAGTGTAGGGTATAGAGTGTAGATTGTAGGGTATAGAGTGTAGGGTATAGAGTGTAGGGTATAGAGTGTAGGGTATAGAGTGTAGAGTGTAGGGTATAGTGTGTAGGGTATAGAGTGCAGGGTGTAGAGTGTAGGGTATAGAGTGTAGGGTATAGAGTGTAGAGTGTAGGGTATAGAGTGTATGCTATAGAGTGTATGGTGTAGAGTGTATGGTATAGAGTGTAGGGTATAGAGTGTAGAGTGTATGGTATAGAGTGTAGGGTATAGAGTGTAGGGTATAAAGTGTAGGGTATAGAGTGTAGGGTATAGAGTGCAGGGTATAGAGTGTAGGGTAGAGAGGGTAGAGTGTAGGGTATAGAGTGTAGGGTATAGAGTGTAGGGTATAGAGTGTAGAGTGTAGGGATTAGAGTGTAGGGTATAGAGTGTAGGGTGTAGAGTGTAGGGTATAGAGTGTAGAGTGTAGGGTATAGAGTGTATGGTATAGAGTGTAGGGTATAGGGTGTAGAGTGTAGGGTATAGAGTGTAGGGTATAGAGTGTAGGGTATAGAGTGTAGGGTATAGAGTGTGGGGAATAGAGTGTAGAGTGTAAGGTATAGAGTGTAGAGTGTAGGGTATAGAGTGTAAGGTATAGAGTGTAGAGTGTAGGGATTAGAGTGTAGGGTATAGAGTGTAGGGTGTAGAGTGTAGGGTATAGAGTGTAGAGTGTAGGGTATAGAGTGTATGGTATAGAGTGTAGGGTATAGAGTGTAGGGTGTAGAGTGTAGGGTATAGAGTGTAGGGTATAGAGTGTAGGGTATAGAGTGTAGGGTATAGAGTGTAGGGAATAGAGTGTAAAGTGTAAGGTATAGAGTGTGGAGTGTAGGGTATAGAGTGTAGGGTATAGACTGTAGGGTATAGAGTGTAGGGTATAGAGTGTAGGGTATAGATTGTAGAGTGTGGGCTATAGAGTGTAGGGTATAGAGTGTAGATTGTAGGGTATAGAGTGTAGGGTATAGAGTGTAGGGTATAGAGTGTAGGGTATAGAGTGTAGAGTGTAGGGTATAGTGTGTAGGGTATAGAGTGCAGGGTGTAGAGTGTAGGGTATAGAGTGTAGGGTACAGAGTGTAGAGTGTAGGGTATAGAGTGTATGCTATAGAGTGTATGGTGTACAGTGTATGGTATAGAGTGTAGGGTATAGAGTGTAGAGTGTATGGTATAGAGTGTAGGGTATAGAGTGTAGGGTATAGAGTGCAGGGTGTAGAGTGTAGGGTATAGAGTGTAGGGTACAGAGTGTAGAGTGTAGGGTATAGAGTGTATGCTATAGAGTGTATGGTGTACAGTGTATGGTATAGAGTGTAGGGTATAGAGTGTAGAGTGTATGGTATAGAGTGTAGGGTATAGAGTGTAGGGTAGAGAGTGCAGGGTGTAGAGTGTAGGGTATAGAGTGTAGGGTACAGAGTGTAGAGTGTAGGGTATAGAGTGTATGCTATAGAGTGTATGGTGTACAGTGTATGGTATAGAGTGTAGGGTATAGAGTGTAGAGTGTATGGTATAGAGTGTAGGGTATAGAGTGTAGGGTAGAGAGTGTAGAGTGTATGGTATAGAGTGTAGGGTATAGAGTGTAGGGTATAGAGTGTAGAGTGTCGGGATTAGAGTGTAGGGTATAGAGTGTAGGATGTAGAGTGTAGGGTATAGAGTGTAGAGTGTAGGGTATAGAGTGTATGGTATAGAGTGTAGAGTATAGAGTGTAGGGTGTAGAGTGTAGGGTATAGAGTGTAGGGTATAGAGTGTAGGGTATAGAGTGTAAGGTATAGAGTGTAGGGTGTAGAGTGTAGGGTATAGAGTGTAGGGTATAGAGTGTAGGGTATAGAGTGTATGGTATAGAGTGTAGAGTGTAGGATATAGAGTGTAGGGTATAGAGTGTAGAGTGTAGGGTATAGAGTGTAGGGTATAGAATGTAGGGTATAGAGTGTAGAGTGTAGGGATTAGAGTGTAGGGTATAGAGTGTAGGGTATAGAGTGTAGAGTGTAGAGTATAGAGTGTAGGGTATAGAGTGTAGAGTGTAGGGTATAGAGTGTAGGGTATAGAGTGTAGGGTATAGAGTGTAGGGTATAGAGTGTAGAGTGTAGGGTATAGAGTGTAGGGTATAGAGTGTAGGGTATAGAGTGTAGAGTGTAGGGTATAGAGTGTAGGTTATAGAGTGTAGGGTATAGAGTGTAGGGCATAGAGTGTAGGGTATAGAGTGTAGGGTGTAGAGTGTAGGGTATAGCGTGTAGGGTATAGAGTGTAGAGTGTAGGGTATAGAGTGTAGGGTATAGAGTGTAGGGTATAGAGTGTAGGGTATAGAGTGGAGGGTATAGAGTGTAGAGTGTAGAGTATAGAGTGTAGAGTGTAGGGTATAGAGTGTAAGGTATAGAGTGTAGGGTATAGAGTGTAGGGTATAGAGTGTAGAGTGTAGGGTATAGAGTGTAGAGTGTAGGGTATAGAGTGTATGGTATAGAGTGTAGGGTATAGAGTGTAGGGTGTAGAGTGTTGGGTATAGAGTGTAGGGTATAGAGTGTAGGGTATAGAGTGTAGGGTATAGAGTGTAGGGAATAGAGTGTAGACTGTAGGGTATAGAGTGTAGAGTGTAGGGATTAGAGTGTAGGGTATAGAGTGTAGGGTATAGAGTGTAGAGTGTAGGGTATAGAGTGTAGGGTATAGAGTGTAGGGTATAGAGTGTAGGGCATAGAGTGTAGGGTATAGAGTGTAGGGTATAGAGTGTAGAGTGTATGGTATAGAGTGTAGGGTATAGAGTGTAGGGTATAGAGTGTAGAGTGTAGGGTATAGAGTGTAGGGTATAGAGTGTAGGGTATAGAGTGTAGGGTATAGAGTGTAGGGCATAGAGTGTAGGGTATAGAGTGTAGGGTATAGAGTGTAGAGTGTAGGGTATAGAGTGTAGGGTATAGAGTGTAGGGTATAGAGTGTAGGGCATAGAGTGTAGGGTATAGAGTGTAGAGTGTAGGGTATAGAGTGTAGGGTATAGAGTGTAGGGTATAGAGTGTAGGGTATAGAGTGTAGGGCATAGAGTGTAGGGTATAGAGTGTAGGGTATAGAGTGTAGAGTGTAGGGTATAGAGTGTAGGGTATAGAGTGTAGAGTGTAGGGTATAGAGTGTAGGGTATAGAGTGTAGGGTAGAGAGTGTAGGGTAGAGAGTGTAGAGTGTAGGGTATAGAGTGTAGGGTATAGAGTGTAGAGTGTAGGGATTAGAGTGTAGGGTATAGAGTGTAGGGTGTAGAGTGTAGGGCATAGAGTGTAGACTGTAGGGTATAGAGTGTAGGGTATAGAGTGTAGGGTGTAGAGTGTAGGGTATAGAGTGTAGGGTATAGAGTGTAGGGAATAGAGTGTTGAGTGTAAGGTATAGAGTGTAGAGTGTAGGGCATAGAGTGTAGAGTGTAGGGTATCGAGTCTAGGGTATAGAGTGTAGGGTATATAGTGTAGGGTATAGAGTGTAGGGTATAGAGTGTAGATTATAGAGTGTAGAGTGTAGGGTATAGAGTTTAGAGTGTAGGGCATAGAGTGTAGAGTGTAGGGTATAGAGTGTAGGGTATAGAGTGTAGGGTATAGAGTGTAGGGTCTAGAGTGTAGAGTGTAGGGTATAGAGTGTAGAGTGTAGGGTATAGAGTGTAGGGTATAGAGTGTAGGGTATAGAGTGTAGGGTGTAGGGTATAGAGTGTATGGTATAGAGTGTAGGGTATAGAGTGTAGGGTCTAGAGTGTAGAGTGTAGGGTATAGAGTGTAGAGTGTAGGGTGTAGAGTGTAGGGATTAGAGTGTAGGGTATAGAGTGTAGGGTGTAGGGTATAGAGTGTATGGTATAGAGTGTAGGGTATAGAGTGTAGGGTGAAGAGTGTAGGGTATAGAGTGTAGGGTACAGAGTGTAGGGTATAGAGTGTAGGGTATAGAGTGTAGGGAATAGAGTGTAGAGTGTAGGGTATAGAGTGTAGGGTATAGAGTGTAGGGTATAGAGTGTAGAGTGTAGGGTATATAGTGTAGGGTATAGAGTGTAGGGTATAGAGTGTAGAGTGTAGGGTATATAGTGTAGGGTATAGAGTGTAGGGTATAGAGTGTAGGGCATAGAGTGTAGGGTATTGAGTGTAGGGTATAGAGTGTAGGGTATAGAGTGTAGGGTGTAGGGTATAGAGTGTATGGTATAGAGTGTAGGGTATAGAGTGTAGGGTCTAGAGTGTAGAGTGTAGGGTATAGAGTGTAGAGTGTAGGGTGTAGAGTGTAGGGATTAGAGTGTAGGGTATAGAGTGTAGGGTGTAGGGTATAGAGTGTATGGTATAGAGTGTAGGGTATAGAGTGTAGGGTGAAGAGTGTAGGGTATAGAGTGTAGGGTACAGAGTGTAGGGTATAGAGTGTAGGGTATAGAGTGTAGGGAATAGAGTGTAGAGTGTAGGGTATAGAGTGTAGGGTATAGAGTGTAGGGTATAGAGTGTAGAGTGTAGGGTATATAGTGTAGGGTATAGAGTGTAGGGTATAGAGTGTAGGGCATAGAGTGTAGGGTATTGAGTGTAGGGTATAGAGTGTAGAGTGTAGGGTATAGAGTGTAGGGTATAGAGTGTAGGGTATAGAGTGTAGGGTATAGAGTGTAGAGTGTAGGGTATAGAGTGTAGGGTATAGAGTGTAGGGTATAGAGTGTAGGGTATAGAGTGTAGGGCATAGAGTGTAGGGTATAGAGTGTAGGGTATAGAGTGTAGAGTGTAGGGTATAGAGTGTAGGGCATAGAGTGTAGGGTATAGAGTGTAGAGTGTAGGGTATAGAGTGTAGGGTATAGAGTGTAGAGTGTAGGGTATAGAGTGTAGGGTATAGAGTGTAGGGTATAGAGTGTAGGGCATAGAGTGTAGGGTATAGAGTGTAGGGTATAGAGTGTAGAGTGTAGGGTATAGAGTGTAGGGTATAGAGTGTAGGGTATAGAGTGTAGAGTGTAGGGTATAGAGTGTAGGGTATAGAGTGTAGGGTATAGAGTGTAGAGTGTAGGGTATATAGTGTAGGGTATAGAGTGTAGGGTATAGAGTGTAGAGTGTAGGGTATAGAGTGTAGGGTATAGAGTGTAGGGTATAGAGTGTAGGGTATAGAGTGTAGGGCATAGAGTGTAGGGTATAGAGTGTAGGGTATAGAGTGTAGAGTGTAGGGTATAGAGTGTAGGGTATAGAGTGTAGGGTATAGAGTGTAGAGTGTAGGGTATAGAGTGTAGGGTATAGAGTGTAGAGTGTAGGGTATAGAGTGTAGGGTATAGAGTGTAGGGTATAGAGTGTAGGGCATAGAGTGTAGGGTATAGAGTGTAGGGTATAGAGTGTAGAGTGTAGGGTATAGAGTGTAGGGTATAGAGTGTAGAGTGTCGGGATTAGAGTGTAGGGTATAGAGTGTAGGATGTAGAGTGTAGGGTATAGAGTGTAGAGTGTAGGGTATAGAGTGTATGGTATAGAGTGTAGAGTATAGAGTGTAGGGTGTAGAGTGTAGGGTATAGAGTGTAGGGTATAGAGTGTAGGGTATAGAGTGTAAGGTATAGAGTGTAGGGTGTAGAGTGTAGGGTATAGAGTGTAGGGTATAGAGTGTAGGGTATAGAGTGTATGGTATAGAGTGTAGAGTGTAGGATATAGAGTGTAGGGTATAGAGTGTAGAGTGTAGGGTATAGAGTGTAGGGTATAGAGTGTAGGGTATAGAGTGTAGAGTGTAGGGATTAGAGTGTAGGGTATAGAGTGTAGGGTATAGAGTGTAGAGTGTAGAGTATAGAGTGTAGGGTATAGAGTGTAGAGTGTAGGGTATAGAGTGTAGGGTATAGAGTGTAGGGTATAGAGTGTAGGGTATAGAGTGTAGAGTGTAGGGTATAGAGTGTAGGGTATAGAATGTAGGGTATAGAGTGTAAGGTATAGAGTGTAGGGTGTAGAGTGTAGGGTATAGAGTGTAGGGTATAGAGTGTAGGGTATAGAGTGTATGGTATAGAGTGTAGAGTGTAGGATATAGAGTGTAGGGTATAGAGTGTAGAGTGTAGGGTATAGAGTGTAGGGTATAGAATGTAGGGTATAGAGTGTAGAGTGTAGGGATTAGAGTGTAGGGTATAGAGTGTAGGGTATAGAGTGTAGAGTGTAGAGTATAGAGTGTAGGGTATAGAGTGTAGAGTGTAGGGTATAGAGTGTAGGGTATAGAGTGTAGGGTATAGAGTGTAGGGTATAGAGTGTAGAGTGTAGGGTATAGAGTGTAGGGTATAGAGTGTAGGGTATAGAGTGTAGAGTGTAGGGTATAGAGTGTAGGTTATAGAGTGTAGGGTATAGAGTGTAGGGCATAGAGTGTAGGGTATAGAGTGTAGGGTGTAGAGTGTAGGGTATAGCGTGTAGGGTATAGAGTGTAGAGTGTAGGGTATAGAGTGTAGGGTATAGAGTGTAGGGTATAGAGTGTAGGGTATAGAGTGGAGGGTATAGAGTGTAGAGTGTAGAGTATAGAGTGTAGAGTGTAGGGTATAGAGTGTAAGGTATAGAGTGTAGGGTATAGAGTGTAGGGTATAGAGTGTAGAGTGTAGGGTATAGAGTGTAGAGTGTAGGGTATAGAGTGTATGGTATAGAGTGTAGGGTATAGAGTGTAGGGTGTAGAGTGTTGGGTATAGAGTGTAGGGTATAGAGTGTAGGGTATAGAGTGTAGGGTATAGAGTGTAGGGAATAGAGTGTAGACTGTAGGGTATAGAGTGTAGAGTGTAGGGATTAGAGTGTAGGGTATAGAGTGTAGGGTATAGAGTGTAGAGTGTAGGGTATAGAGTGTAGGGTATAGAGTGTAGGGTATAGAGTGTAGGGCATAGAGTGTAGGGTATAGAGTGTAGGGTATAGAGTGTAGAGTGTATGGTATAGAGTGTAGGGTATAGAGTGTAGGGTATAGAGTGTAGAGTGTAGGGTATAGAGTGTAGGGTATAGAGTGTAGGGTATAGAGTGTAGGGTATAGAGTGTAGGGCATAGAGTGTAGGGTATAGAGTGTAGGGTATAGAGTGTAGAGTGTAGGGTATAGAGTGTAGGGTATAGAGTGTAGGGTATAGAGTGTAGGGCATAGAGTGTAGGGTATAGAGTGTAGAGTGTAGGGTATAGAGTGTAGGGTATAGAGTGTAGGGTATAGAGTGTAGGGTATAGAGTGTAGGGCATAGAGTGTAGGGTATAGAGTGTAGGGTATAGAGTGTAGAGTGTAGGGTATAGAGTGTAGGGTATAGAGTGTAGAGTGTAGGGTATAGAGTGTAGGGTATAGAGTGTAGGGTAGAGAGTGTAGGGTAGAGAGTGTAGAGTGTAGGGTATAGAGTGTAGGGTATAGAGTGTAGAGTGTAGGGATTAGAGTGTAGGGTATAGAGTGTAGGGTGTAGAGTGTAGGGCATAGAGTGTAGACTGTAGGGTATAGAGTGTAGGGTATAGAGTGTAGGGTGTAGAGTGTAGGGTATAGAGTGTAGGGTATAGAGTGTAGGGAATAGAGTGTTGAGTGTAAGGTATAGAGTGTAGAGTGTAGGGCATAGAGTGTAGAGTGTAGGGTATCGAGTCTAGGGTATAGAGTGTAGGGTATAGAGTGTAGGGTATAGAGTGTAGGGTATAGAGTGTAGATTATAGAGTGTAGAGTGTAGGGTATAGAGTTTAGAGTGTAGGGCATAGAGTGTAGAGTGTAGGGTATAGAGTGTAGGGTATAGAGTGTAGGGTATAGAGTGTAGGGTCTAGAGTGTAGAGTGTAGGGTATAGAGTGTAGAGTGTAGGGTATAGAGTGTAGGGTATAGAGTGTAGGGTATAGAGTGTAGGGTGTAGGGTATAGAGTGTATGGTATAGAGTGTAGGGTATAGAGTGTAGGGTCTAGAGTGTAGAGTGTAGGGTATAGAGTGTAGAGTGTAGGGTGTAGAGTGTAGGGATTAGAGTGTAGGGTATAGAGTGTAGGGTGTAGGGTATAGAGTGTATGGTATAGAGTGTAGGGTATAGAGTGTAGGGTGAAGAGTGTAGGGTATAGAGTGTAGGGTACAGAGTGTAGGGTATAGAGTGTAGGGTATAGAGTGTAGGGAATAGAGTGTAGAGTGTAGGGTATAGAGTGTAGGGTATAGAGTGTAGGGTATAGAGTGTAGAGTGTAGGGTATATAGTGTAGGGTATAGAGTGTAGGGTATAGAGTGTAGAGTGTAGGGTATATAGTGTAGGGTATAGAGTGTAGGGTATAGAGTGTAGGGCATAGAGTGTAGGGTATTGAGTGTAGGGTATAGAGTGTAGGGTATAGAGTGTAGGGTGTAGGGTATAGAGTGTATGGTATAGAGTGTAGGGTATAGAGTGTAGGGTCTAGAGTGTAGAGTGTAGGGTATAGAGTGTAGAGTGTAGGGTGTAGAGTGTAGGGATTAGAGTGTAGGGTATAGAGTGTAGGGTGTAGGGTATAGAGTGTATGGTATAGAGTGTAGGGTATAGAGTGTAGGGTGAAGAGTGTAGGGTATAGAGTGTAGGGTACAGAGTGTAGGGTATAGAGTGTAGGGTATAGAGTGTAGGGAATAGAGTGTAGAGTGTAGGGTATAGAGTGTAGGGTATAGAGTGTAGGGTATAGAGTGTAGAGTGTAGGGTATATAGTGTAGGGTATAGAGTGTAGGGTATAGAGTGTAGGGCATAGAGTGTAGGGTATTGAGTGTAGGGTATAGAGTGTAGAGTGTAGGGTATAGAGTGTAGGGTATAGAGTGTAGGGTATAGAGTGTAGGGTATAGAGTGTAGAGTGTAGGGTATAGAGTGTAGGGTATAGAGTGTAGGGTATAGAGTGTAGGGTATAGAGTGTAGGGCATAGAGTGTAGGGTATAGAGTGTAGGGTATAGAGTGTAGAGTGTAGGGTATAGAGTGTAGGGCATAGAGTGTAGGGTATAGAGTGTAGAGTGTAGGGTATAGAGTGTAGGGTATAGAGTGTAGAGTGTAGGGTATAGAGTGTAGGGTATAGAGTGTAGGGTATAGAGTGTAGGGCATAGAGTGTAGGGTATAGAGTGTAGGGTATAGAGTGTAGAGTGTAGGGTATAGAGTGTAGGGTATAGAGTGTAGGGTATAGAGTGTAGAGTGTAGGGTATAGAGTGTAGGGTATAGAGTGTAGGGTATAGAGTGTAGAGTGTAGGGTATATAGTGTAGGGTATAGAGTGTAGGGTATAGAGTGTAGAGTGTAGGGTATAGAGTGTAGGGTATAGAGTGTAGGGTATAGAGTGTAGGGTATAGAGTGTAGGGCATAGAGTGTAGGGTATAGAGTGTAGGGTATAGAGTGTAGAGTGTAGGGTATAGAGTGTAGGGTATAGAGTGTAGGGTATAGAGTGTAGAGTGTAGGGTATAGAGTGTAGGGTATAGAGTGTAGAGTGTAGGGTATAGAGTGTAGGGTATAGAGTGTAGGGTATAGAGTGTAGGGCATAGAGTGTAGGGTATAGAGTGTAGGGTATAGAGTGTAGAGTGTAGGGTATAGAGTGTAGGGTATAGAGTGTAGAGTGTCGGGATTAGAGTGTAGGGTATAGAGTGTAGGATGTAGAGTGTAGGGTATAGAGTGTAGAGTGTAGGGTATAGAGTGTATGGTATAGAGTGTAGAGTATAGAGTGTAGGGTGTAGAGTGTAGGGTATAGAGTGTAGGGTATAGAGTGTAGGGTATAGAGTGTAAGGTATAGAGTGTAGGGTGTAGAGTGTAGGGTATAGAGTGTAGGGTATAGAGTGTAGGGTATAGAGTGTATGGTATAGAGTGTAGAGTGTAGGATATAGAGTGTAGGGTATAGAGTGTAGAGTGTAGGGTATAGAGTGTAGGGTATAGAGTGTAGGGTATAGAGTGTAGAGTGTAGGGATTAGAGTGTAGGGTATAGAGTGTAGGGTATAGAGTGTAGAGTGTAGAGTATAGAGTGTAGGGTATAGAGTGTAGAGTGTAGGGTATAGAGTGTAGGGTATAGAGTGTAGGGTATAGAGTGTAGGGTATAGAGTGTAGAGTGTAGGGTATAGAGTGTAGGGTATAGAGTGTAGGGTATAGAGTGTAGAGTGTAGGGTATAGAGTGTAGGTTATAGAGTGTAGGGTATAGAGTGTAGGGCATAGAGTGTAGGGTATAGAGTGTAGGGTGTAGAGTGTAGGGTATAGCGTGTAGGGTATAGAGTGTAGAGTGTAGGGTATAGAGTGTAGGGTATAGAGTGTAGGGTATAGAGTGTAGGGTATAGAGTGGAGGGTATAGAGTGTAGAGTGTAGAGTATAGAGTGTAGAGTGTAGGGTATAGAGTGTAAGGTATAGAGTGTAGGGTATAGAGTGTAGGGTATAGAGTGTAGAGTGTAGGGTATAGAGTGTAGAGTGTAGGGTATAGAGTGTATGGTATAGAGTGTAGGGTATAGAGTGTAGGGTGTAGAGTGTTGGGTATAGAGTGTAGGGTATAGAGTGTAGGGTATAGAGTGTAGGGTATAGAGTGTAGGGAATAGAGTGTAGAGTGTAGGGTATAGAGTGTAGAGTGTAGGGATTAGAGTGTAGGGTATAGAGTGTAGGGTATAGAGTGTAGAGTGTAGGGTATAGAGTGTAGGGTATAGAGTGTAGGGTATAGAGTGTAGGGCATAGAGTGTAGGGTATAGAGTGTAGGGTATAGAGTGTAGAGTGTATGGTATAGAGTGTAGGGTATAGAGTGTAGGGTATAGAGTGTAGAGTGTAGGGTATAGAGTGTAGGGTATAGAGTGTAGGGTATAGAGTGTAGGGTATAGAGTGTAGGGCATAGAGTGTAGGGTATAGAGTGTAGGGTACAGAGTGTAGAGTGTAGGGTATAGAGTGTAGGGTATAGAGTGTAGGGTATAGAGTGTAGGGCATAGAGTGTAGGGTATAGAGTGTAGAGTGTAGGGTATAGAGTGTAGGGTATAGAGTGTAGGGTATAGAGTGTAGGGTATAGAGTGTAGGGCATAGAGTGTAGGGTATAGAGTGTAGGGTATAGAGTGTAGAGTGTAGGGTATAGAGTGTAGGGTATAGAGTGTAGAGTGTAGGGTATAGAGTGTAGGGTATAGAGTGTAGGGTAGAGAGTGTAGGGTAGAGAGTGTAGAGTGTAGGGTATAGAGTGTAGGGTATAGAGTGTAGAGTGTAGGGATTAGAGTGTAGGGTATAGAGTGTAGGGTGTAGAGTGTAGGGCATAGAGTGTAGACTGTAGGGTATAGAGTGTAGGGTATAGAGTGTAGAGTGTAGGGTATAGAGTGTAGGGTATAGAGTGTAGGGTATAGAGTGTAGAGTGTAGGGTATAGAGTGTAGGTTATAGAGTGTAGGGTATAGAGTGTAGGGCATAGAGTGTAGGGTATAGAGTGTAGGGTGTAGAGTGTAGGGTATAGCGTGTAGGGTATAGAGTGTAGAGTGTAGGGTATAGAGTGTAGGGTATAGAGTGTAGGGTATAGAGTGTAGGGTATAGAGTGGAGGGTATAGAGTGTAGAGTGTAGAGTATAGAGTGTAGAGTGTAGGGTATAGAGTGTAAGGAATAGAGTGTAGGGTATAGAGTGTAGGGTATAGAGTGTAGAGTGTAGGGTATAGAGTGTAGAGTGTAGGGTATAGAGTGTATGGTATAGAGTGTAGGGTATAGAGTGTAGGGTGTAGAGTGTTGGGTATAGAGTGTAGGGTATAGAGTGTAGGGTATAGAGTGTAGGGTATAGAGTGTAGGGAATAGAGTGTAGAGTGTAGGGTATAGAGTGTAGAGTGTAGGGATTAGAGTGTAGGGTATAGAGTGTAGGGTATAGAGTGTAGAGTGTAGGGTATAGAGTGTAGGGTATAGAGTGTAGGGTATAGAGTGTAGGGCATAGAGTGTAGGGTATAGAGTGTAGGGTATAGAGTGTAGAGTGTATGGTATAGAGTGTAGGGTATAGAGTGTAGGGTATAGAGTGTAGAGTGTAGGGTATAGAGTGTAGGGTATAGAGTGTAGGGTATAGAGTGTAGGGTATAGAGTGTAGGGCATAGAGTGTAGGGTATAGAGTGTAGGGTATAGAGTGTAGAGTGTAGGGTATAGAGTGTAGGGTATAGAGTGTAGGGTATAGAGTGTAGGGCATAGAGTGTAGGGTATAGAGTGTAGAGTGTAGGGTATAGAGTGTAGGGTATAGAGTGTAGGGTATAGAGTGTAGGGTATAGAGTGTAGGGCATAGAGTGTAGGGTATAGAGTGTAGGGTATAGAGTGTAGAGTGTAGGGTATAGAGTGTAGGGTATAGAGTGTAGAGTGTAGGGTATAGAGTGTAGGGTATAGAGTGTAGGGTAGAGAGTGTAGGGTAGAGAGTGTAGAGTGTAGGGTATAGAGTGTAGGGTATAGAGTGTAGAGTGTAGGGATTAGAGTGTAGGGTATAGAGTGTAGGGTGTAGAGTGTAGGGCATAGAGTGTAGACTGTAGGGTATAGAGTGTAGGGTATAGAGTGTAGGGTGTAGAGTGTAGGGTATAGAGTGTAGGGTATAGAGTGTAGGGAATAGAGTGTTGAGTGTAAGGTATAGAGTGTAGAGTGTAGGGCATAGAGTGTAGAGTGTAGGGTATCGAGTCTAGGGTATAGAGTGTAGGGTATAGAGTGTAGGGTATAGAGTGTAGATTATAGAGTGTAGAGTGTAGGGTATAGAGTTTAGAGTGTAGGGCATAGAGTGTAGAGTGTAGGGTATAGAGTGTAGGGTATAGAGTGTAGGGTATAGAGTGTAGGGTCTAGAGTGTAGAGTGTAGGGTATAGAGTGTAGAGTGTAGGGTATAGAGTGTAGGGTATAGAGTGTAGGGTATAGAGTGTAGAGTGTAGGGATTAGAGTGTAGGGTATAGAGTGTAGGGTGTAGGGTATAGAGTGTATGGTATAGAGTGTAGGGTATAGAGTGTAGGGTGAAGAGTGTAGGGTATAGAGTGTAGGGTACAGAGTGTAGGGTATAGAGTGTAGGGTATAGAGTATAGGGAATAGAGTGTAGAGTGTAGGGTATAGAGTGTAGGGTATAGAGTGTAGGGTATAGAGTGTAGAGTGTAGTGTATATAGTGTAGGGTATAGAGTGTAGGGTATAGAGTGTAGGGCATAGAGTGTAGGGTATAGAGTGTAGGGTATAGAGTGTAGAGTGTAGGGTATAGAGTGTAGGGTATAGAGTGTAGGGTATAGAGTGTAGGGTATAGAGTGTAGAGTGTAGGGTATAGAGTGTAGGGTATAGAGTGTAGGGTATAGAGTGTAGGGTATAGAGTGTAGGGCATAGAGTGTAGGGTATAGAGTGTAGGGTATAGAGTGTAGGGAATAGAGTGTTGAGTGTAAGGTATAGAGTGTAGAGTGTAGGGCATAGAGTGTAGAGTGTAGGGTATCGAGTCTAGGGTATAGAGTGTAGGGTATAGAGTGTAGGGTATAGAGTGTAGATTATAGAGTGTAGAGTGTAGGGTATAGAGTTTAGAGTGTAGGGCATAGAGTGTAGAGTGTAGGGTATAGAGTGTAGGGTATAGAGTGTAGGGTATAGAGTGTAGGGTCTAGAGTGTAGAGTGTAGGGTATAGAGTGTAGAGTGTAGGGTATAGAGTGTAGGGTATAGAGTGTAGGGTATAGAGTGTAGAGTGTAGGGATTAGAGTGTAGGGTATAGAGTGTAGGGTGTAGGGTATAGAGTGTATGGTATAGAGTGTAGGGTATAGAGTGTAGGGTGAAGAGTGTAGGGTATAGAGTGTAGGGTACAGAGTGTAGGGTATAGAGTGTAGGGTATAGAGTGTAGGGAATAGAGTGTAGAGTGTAGGGTATAGAGTGTAGGGTATAGAGTGTAGGGTATAGAGTGTAGAGTGTAGGGTATATAGTGTAGGGTATAGAGTGTAGGGTATAGAGTGTAGGGCATAGAGTGTAGGGTATAGAGTGTAGGGTATAGAGTGTAGAGTGTAGGGTATAGAGTGTAGGGTATAGAGTGTAGGGTATAGAGTGTAGGGTATAGAGTGTAGAGTGTAGGGTATAGAGTGTAGGGTATAGAGTGTAGGGTATAGAGTGTAGGGTATAGAGTGTAGGGCATAGAGTGTAGGGTATAGAGTGTAGGGTATAGAGTGTAGAGTGTAGGGTATAGAGTGTAGGGCATAGAGTGTAGGGTATAGAGTGTAGAGTGTAGGGTATAGAGTGTAGGGTATAGAGTGTAGAGTGTAGGGTATAGAGTGTAGGGTATAGAGTGTAGGGTATAGAGTGTAGGGCATAGAGTGTAGGGTATAGAGTGTAGGGTATAGAGTGTAGAGTGTAGGGTATAGAGTGTAGGGTATAGAGTGTAGGGTATAGAGTGTAGAGTGTAGGGTATAGAGTGTAGGGTATAGAGTGTAGGGTATAGAGTGTAGAGTGTAGGGTATATAGTGTAGGGTATAGAGTGTAGGGTATAGAGTGTAGAGTGTAGGGTATAGAGTGTAGGGTATAGAGTGTAGGGTATAGAGTGTAGGGTATAGAGTGTAGGGCATAGAGTGTAGGGTATAGAGTGTAGGGTATAGAGTGTAGAGTGTAGGGTATAGAGTGTAGGGTATAGAGTGTAGGGTATAGAGTGTAGAGTGTAGGGTATAGAGTGTAGGGTATAGAGTGTAGAGTGTAGGGTATAGAGTGTAGGGTATAGAGTGTAGGGTATAGAGTGTAGGGCATAGAGTGTAGGGTATAGAGTGTAGGGTATAGAGTGTAGAGTGTAGGGTATAGAGTGTAGGGTATAGAGTGTAGAGTGTCGGGATTAGAGTGTAGGGTATAGAGTGTAGGATGTAGAGTGTAGGGTATAGAGTGTAGAGTGTAGGGTATAGAGTGTATGGTATAGAGTGTAGAGTATAGAGTGTAGGGTGTAGAGTGTAGGGTATAGAGTGTAGGGTATAGAGTGTAGGGTATAGAGTGTAAGGTATAGAGTGTAGGGTGTAGAGTGTAGGGTATAGAGTGTAGGGTATAGAGTGTAGGGTATAGAGTGTATGGTATAGAGTGTAGAGTGTAGGATATAGAGTGTAGGGTATAGAGTGTAGAGTGTAGGGTATAGAGTGTAGGGTATAGAGTGTAGGGTATAGAGTGTAGAGTGTAGGGATTAGAGTGTAGGGTATAGAGTGTAGGGTATAGAGTGTAGAGTGTAGAGTATAGAGTGTAGGGTATAGAGTGTAGAGTGTAGGGTATAGAGTGTAGGGTATAGAGTGTAGGGTATAGAGTGTAGAGTGTAGGGTATAGAGTGTAGGGTATAGAGTGTAGGGTATAGAGTGTAGAGTGTAGGGTATAGAGTGTAGGTTATAGAGTGTAGGGTATAGAGTGTAGGGTATAGCGTGTAGGGTATAGAGTGTAGAGTGTAGGGTATAGAGTGTAGGGTATAGAGTGTAGGGTATAGAGTGTAGGGTATAGAGTGGAGGGTATAGAGTGTAGAGTGTAGAGTATAGAGTGTAGAGTGTAGGGTATAGAGTGTAAGGAATAGAGTGTAGGGTATAGAGTGTAGGGTATAGAGTGTAGAGTGTAGGGTATAGAGTGTAGAGTGTAGGGTATAGAGTGTATGGTATAGAGTGTAGGGTATAGAGTGTAGGGTGTAGAGTGTTGGGTATAGAGTGTAGGGTATAGAGTGTAGGGTATAGAGTGTAGGGTATAGAGTGTAGGGAATAGAGTGTAGAGTGTAGGGTATAGAGTGTAGAGTGTAGGGATTAGAGTGTAGGGTATAGAGTGTAGGGTATAGAGTGTAGAGTGTAGGGTATAGAGTGTAGGGTATAGAGTGTAGGGTATAGAGTGTAGGGCATAGAGTGTAGGGTATAGAGTGTAGGGTATAGAGTGTAGAGTGTATGGTATAGAGTGTAGGGTATAGAGTGTAGGGTATAGAGTGTAGAGTGTAGGGTATAGAGTGTAGGGTATAGAGTGTAGGGTATAGAGTGTAGGGTATAGAGTGTAGGGCATAGAGTGTAGGGTATAGAGTGTAGGGTATAGAGTGTAGAGTGTAGGGTATAGAGTGTAGGGTATAGAGTGTAGGGTATAGAGTGTAGGGCATAGAGTGTAGGGTATAGAGTGTAGAGTGTAGGGTATAGAGTGTAGGGTATAGAGTGTAGGGTATAGAGTGTAGGGTATAGAGTGTAGGGCATAGAGTGTAGGGTATAGAGTGTAGGGTATAGAGTGTAGGGTATAGAGTGTAGGGTATAGAGTGTAGAGTGTAGGGTATAGAGTGTAGGGTATAGAGTGTAGGGTAGAGAGTGTAGGGTAGAGAGTGTAGAGTGTAGGGTATAGAGTGTAGGGTATAGAGTGTAGAGTGTAGGGATTAGAGTGTAGGGTATAGAGTGTAGGGTGTAGAGTGTAGGGCATAGAGTGTAGACTGTAGGGTATAGAGTGTAGGGTATAGAGTGTAGGGTGTAGAGTGTAGGGTATAGAGTGTAGGGTATAGAGTGTAGGGAATAGAGTGTTGAGTGTAAGGTATAGAGTGTAGAGTGTAGGGCATAGAGTGTAGAGTGTAGGGTATCGAGTCTAGGGTATAGAGTGTAGGGTATAGAGTGTAGGGTATAGAGTGTAGATTATAGAGTGTAGAGTGTAGGGTATAGAGTTTAGAGTGTAGGGCATAGAGTGTAGAGTGTAGGGTATAGAGTGTAGGGTATAGAGTGTAGGGTATAGAGTGTAGGGTCTAGAGTGTAGAGTGTAGGGTATAGAGTGTAGAGTGTAGGGTATAGAGTGTAGGGTATAGAGTGTAGGGTATAGAGTGTAGAGTGTAGGGATTAGAGTGTAGGGTATAGAGTGTAGGGTGTAGGGTATAGAGTGTATGGTATAGAGTGTAGGGTATAGAGTGTAGGGTGAAGAGTGTAGGGTATAGAGTGTAGGGTACAGAGTGTAGGGTATAGAGTGTAGGGTATAGAGTGTAGGGAATAGAGTGTAGAGTGTAGGGTATAGAGTGTAGGGTATAGAGTGTAGGGTATAGAGTGTAGAGTGTAGGGTATATAGTGTAGGGTATAGAGTGTAGGGTATAGAGTGTAGGGCATAGAGTGTAGGGTATAGAGTGTAGGGTATAGAGTGTAGAGTGTAGGGTATAGAGTGTAGGGTATAGAGTGTAGGGTATAGAGTGTAGGGTATAGAGTGTAGAGTGTAGGGTATAGAGTGTAGGGTATAGAGTGTAGGGTATAGAGTGTAGGGTATAGAGTGTAGGGCATAGAGTGTAGGGTATAGAGTGTAGGGTATAGAGTGTAGAGTGTAGGGTATAGAGTGTAGGGCATAGAGTGTAGGGTATAGAGTGTAGAGTGTAGGGTATAGAGTGTAGGGTATAGAGTGTAGAGTGTAGGGTATAGAGTGTAGGGTATAGAGTGTAGGGTATAGAGTGTAGGGCATAGAGTGTAGGGTATAGAGTGTAGGGTATAGAGTGTAGAGTGTAGGGTATAGAGTGTAGGGTATAGAGTGTAGGGTATAGAGTGTAGAGTGTAGGGTATAGAGTGTAGGGTATAGAGTGTAGGGTATAGAGTGTAGAGTGTAGGGTATATAGTGTAGGGAATAGAGTGTAGGGTATAGAGTGTAGAGTGTAGGGTATAGAGTGTAGGGTATAGAGTGTAGGGTATAGAGTGTAGGGTATAGAGTGTAGGGCATAGAGTGTAGGGTATAGAGTGTAGGGTATAGAGTGTAGAGTGTAGGGTATAGAGTGTAGGGTATAGAGTGTAGGGTATAGAGTGTAGAGTGTAGGGTATAGAGTGTAGGGTATAGAGTGTAGAGTGTAGGGTATAGAGTGTAGGGTATAGAGTGTAGGGTATAGAGTGTAGGGCATAGAGTGTAGGGTATAGAGTGTAGGGTATAGAGTGTAGAGTGTAGGGTATAGAGTGTAGGGTATAGAGTGTAGAGTGTCGGGATTAGAGTGTAGGGTATAGAGTGTAGGATGTAGAGTGTAGGGTATAGAGTGTAGAGTGTAGGGTATAGAGTGTATGGTATAGAGTGTAGAGTATAGAGTGTAGGGTGTAGAGTGTAGGGTATAGAGTGTAGGGTATAGAGTGTAGGGTATAGAGTGTAAGGTATAGAGTGTAGGGTGTAGAGTGTAGGGTATAGAGTGTAGGGTATAGAGTGTAGGGTATAGAGTGTATGGTATAGAGTGTAGAGTGTAGGATATAGAGTGTAGGGTATAGAGTGTAGAGTGTAGGGTATAGAGTGTAGGGTATAGAGTGTAGGGTATAGAGTGTAGAGTGTAGGGATTAGAGTGTAGGGTATAGAGTGTAGAGTGTAGAGTATAGAGTGTAGGGTATAGAGTGTAGAGTGTAGGGTATAGAGTGTAGGGTATAGAGTGTAGGGTATAGAGTGTAGAGTGTAGGGTATAGAGTGTAGGGTATAGAGTGTAGGGTATAGAGTGTAGAGTGTAGGGTATAGAGTGTAGGTTATAGAGTGTAGGGTATAGAGTGTAGGGCATAGAGTGTAGGGTATAGAGTGTAGGGTGTAGAGTGTAGGGTATAGCGTGTAGGGTATAGAGTGTAGAGTGTAGGGTATAGAGTGTAGGGTATAGAGTGTAGGGTATAGAGTGTAGGGTATAGAGTGGAGGGTATAGAGTGTAGAGTGTAGAGTATAGAGTGTAGAGTGTAGGGTATAGAGTGTAAGGTATAGAGTGTAGGGTATAGAGTGTAGGGTATAGAGTGTAGAGTGTAGGGTATAGAGTGTAGGGTATAGAGTGTATGGTATAGAGTGTAGGGTATAGAGTGTAGGGTGTAGAGTGTTGGGTATAGAGTGTAGGGTATAGAGTGTAGGGTATAGAGTGTAGGGTATAGAGTGTAGGGAATAGACTGTAGAGTGTAGGGTATAGAGTGTAGAGTGTAGGGATTAGAGTGTAGGGTATAGAGTGTAGGGTATAGAGTGTAGAGTGTAGGGTATAGAGTGTAGGGTATAGAGTGTAGGGTATAGAGTGTAGGGCATAGAGTGTAGGGTATAGAGTGTAGGGTATAGAGTGTAGGGTATAGAGTGTAGGGCATAGAGTGTAGGGTATAGAGTGTAGGGTATAGAGTGTAGAGTGTAGGGTATAGAGTGTAGGGCATAGAGTGTAGGGTATAGAGTGTAGAGTGTAGGGTATAGAGTGTAGGGTATAGAGTGTAGAGTGTAGGGTATAGAGTGTAGGGTATAGAGTGTAGGGTATAGAGTGTAGGGCATAGAGTGTAGGGTATAGAGTGTAGGGTATAGAGTGTAGAGTGTAGGGTATAGAGTGTAGGGTATAGAGTGTAGGGTATAGAGTGTAGAGTGTAGGGTATAGTGTGTAGGGTATAGAGTGTAGGGTATAGAGTGTAGAGTGTAGGGTATATAGTGTAGGGTATAGAGTGTAGGGTATAGAGTGTAGAGTGTAGGGTATAGAGTGTAGGGTATAGAGTGTAGGGTATAGAGTGTAGGGTATAGAGTGTAGGGCATAGAGTGTAGGGTATAGAGTGTAGGGTATAGAGTGTAGAGTGTAGGGTATAGAGTGTAGGGTATAGAGTGTAGGGTATAGAGTGTAGAGTGTAGGGTATAGAGTGTAGGGTATAGAGTGTAGAGTGTAGGGTATAGAGTGTAGGGTATAGAGTGTAGGGTATAGAGTGTAGGGCATAGAGTGTAGGGTATAGAGTGTAGGGTATAGAGTGTAGAGTGTAGGGTATAGAGTGTAGGGTATAGAGTGTAGAGTGT
Source organism: Ranitomeya imitator (assembly GCF_032444005.1). Taxonomy (NCBI): domain Eukaryota; kingdom Metazoa; phylum Chordata; class Amphibia; order Anura; family Dendrobatidae; genus Ranitomeya; species Ranitomeya imitator. Next base: position 777,771 of record NW_027194015.1, read on the forward strand.
CGGGATTAGAGTGTAGGGTATAGAGTGTAGGATGTAGAGTGTAGGGTATAGAGTGTAGAGTGTAGGGTATAGAGTGTATGGTATAGAGTGTAGAGTATAGAGTGTAGGGTGTAGAGTGTAGGGTATAGAGTGTAGGGTATAGAGTGTAAGGTATAGAGTGTAGGGTGTAGAGTGTAGGGTATAGAGTGTAGGGTATAGAGTGTAGGGTATAGAGTGTATGGTATAGAGTGTAGAGTGTAGGATATAGAGTGTAGGGTATAGAGTGTAGAGTGTAGGGTATAGAGTGTAGGGTATAGAGTGTAGGGTATAGAGTGTAGAGTGTAGGGATTAGAGTGTAGGGTATAGAGTGTAGGGTATAGAGTGTAGAGTGTAGAGTATAGAGTGTAGGGTATAGAGTGTAGAGTGTAGGGTATAGAGTGTAGGGTATAGAGTGTAGGGTATAGAGTGTAGAGTGTAGGGTATAGAGTGTAGGGTATAGAGTGTAGGGTATAGAGTGTAGAGTGTAGGGTATAGAGTGTAGGTTATAGAGTGTAGGGTATAGAGTGTAGGGCATAGAGTGTAGGGTATAGAGTGTAGGGTGTAGAGTGTAGGGTATAGCGTGTAGGGTATAGAGTGTAGAGTGTAGGGTATAGAGTGTAGGGTATAGAGTGTAGGGTATAGAGTGTAGGGTATAGAGTGGAGGGTATAGAGTGTAGAGTGTAGAGTATAGAGTGTAGAGTGTTGGGTATAGAGTGTAAGGTATAGAGTGTAGGGTATAGAGTGTAGGGTATAGAGTGTAGAGTGTAGGGTATAGAGTGTAGGGTATAGAGTGTATGGTATAGAGTGTAGGGTATAGAGTATAGGGTGTAGAGTGTTGGGTATAGAGTGTAGGGTATAGAGTGTAGGGTATAGAGTGTAGGGTATAGAGTGTAGGGAATAGAGTGTAGAGTGTAGGGTATAGAGTGTAGAGTGTAGGGATTAGAGTGTAGGGTATAGAGTGTAGGGTATAGAGTGTAGAGTGTAGGGTATAGAGTGTAGGGTATAGAGTGTAGGGTATAGAGTGTAGGGCATAGAGTGTAGGGTATAGAGTGTAGGGTATAGAGTGTAGAGTGTATGGTATAGAGTGTAGGGTATAGAGTGTAGGGTATAGAGTGTAGAGTGTAGGGTATAGAGTGTAGGGTATAGAGTGTAGGGTATAGAGTGTAGGGTATAGAGTGTAGGGCATAGAGTGTAGGGTATAGAGTGTAGGGTATAGAGTGTAGAGTGTAGGGTATAGAGTGTAGGGTATAGAGTGTAGGGTATAGAGTGTAGGGCATAGAGTGTAGGGTATAGAGTGTAGAGTGTAGGGTATAGAGTGTAGGGTATAGAGTGTAGGGTATAGAGTGTAGGGTATAGAGTGTAGGGCATAGAGTGTAGGGTATAGAGTGTAGGGTATAGAGTGTAGAGTGTAGGGTATAGAGTGTAGGGTATAGAGTGTAGAGTGTAGGGTATAGAGTGTAGGGTATAGAGTGTAGGGTAGAGAGTGTAGGGTAGAGAGTGTAGAGTGTAGGGTATAGAGTGTAGGGTATAGAGTGTAGAGTGTAGGGATTAGAGTGTAGGGTATAGAGTGTAGGGTGTAGAGTGTAGGGCATAGAGTGTAGACTGTAGGGTATAGAGTGTAGGGTATAGAGTGTAGGGTGTAGAGTGTAGGGTATAGAGTGTAGGGTATAGAGTGTAGGGAATAGAGTGTTGAGTGTAAGGTATAGAGTGTAGAGTGTAGGGCATAGAGTGTAGAGTGTAGGGTATCGAGTCTAGGGTATAGAGTGTAGGGTATAGAGTGTAGGGTATAGAGTGTAGGGTATAGAGTGTAGATTATAGAGTGTAGAGTGTAGGGTATAGAGTTTAGAGTGTAGGGCATAGAGTGTAGAGTGTAGGGTATAGAGTGTAGGGTATAGAGTGTAGGGTATAGAGTGTAGGGTCTAGAGTGTAGAGTGTAAGGTATAGAGTGTAGAGTGTAGGGTATAGAGTGTAGGGTATAGAGTGTAGGGTATAGAGTGTAGAGTGTAGGGATTAGAGTGTAGGGTATAGAGTGTAGGGTGTAGGGTATAGAGTGTATGGTATAGAGTGTAGGGTATAGAGTGTAGGGTGAAGAGTGTAGGGTATAGAGTGTAGGGTACAGAGTGTAGGGTATAGAGTGTAGGGTATAGAGTGTAGGGAATAGAGTGTAGAGTGTAGGGTATAGAGTGTAGGGTATAGAGTGTAGGGAATAGAGTGTAGAGTGTAGGGTATATAGTGTAGGGTATAGAGTGTAGGGTATAGAGTGTAGGGCATAGAGTGTAGGGTATAGAGTGTAGGGTATAGAGTGTAGAGTGTAGGGTATAGAGTGTAGGGTATAGAGTGTAGGGTATAGAGTGTAGGGTATAGAGTGTAGAGTGTAGGGTATAGAGTGTAGGGTATAGAGTGTAGGGTATAGAGTGTAGGGTATAGAGTGTAGGGCATAGAGTGTAGGGTATAGAGTGTAGGGTATAGAGTGTAGAGTGTAGGGTATAGAGTGTAGGGCATAGAGTGTAGGGTATAGAGTGTAGAGTGTAGGGTATAGAGTGTAGGGTATAGAGTGTAGGGTATAGAGTGTAGAGTGTAGGGTATAGAGTGTAGGGTATAGAGTGTAGGGTATAGAGTGTAGGGCATAGAGTGTAGGGTATAGAGTGTAGGGTATAGAGTGTAGAGTGTAGGGTATAGAGTGTAGGGTATAGAGTGTAGGGTATAGAGTGTAGAGTGTAGGGTATAGAGTGTAGGGTATAGAGTGTAGGGTATAGAGTGTAGAGTGTAGGGTATATAGTGTAGGGTATAGAGTGTAGGGTATAGAGTGTAGAGTGTAGGGTATAGAGTGTAGGGTATAGAGTGTAGGGTATAGAGTGTAGGGTATAGAGTGTAGGGCATAGAGTGTAGGGTATAGAGTGTAGGGTATAGAGTGTAGAGTGTAGGGTATAGAGTGTAGGGTATAGAGTGTAGGGTATAGAGTGTAGAGTGTAGGGTATAGAGTGTAGGGTATAGAGTGTAGAGTGTAGGGTATAGAGTGTAGGGTATAGAGTGTAGGGTATAGAGTGTAGGGCATAGAGTGTAGGGTATAGAGTGTAGGGTATAGAGTGTAGAGTGTAGGGTATAGAGTGTAGGGTATAGAGTGTAGAGTGTAGGGTATAGAGTGTAGAGTGTAGGGTATAGAGTGTAGGGTATAGAGTGTAGGGTAGAGAGTGTAGGGTAGAGAGTGTAGAGTGTAGGGTATAGAGTGTAGGGTATAGAGTGTAGAGTGTAGGGATTAGAGTGTAGGGTATAGAGTGTAGGGTGTAGAGTGTAGGGCATAGAGTGTAGAGTGTAGGGTATAGAGTGTAGGGTATAGAGTGTAGGGTATAGAGTGTAGGGTATAGAGTGTAGAGTATAGAGTGTAGAGTGTAGGGTATAGAGTGTAGAGTGTAGGGCATAGAGTGTAGAGTGTAGGGTATAGAGTGTAGGGTATAGAGTGTAGGGTATAGAGTGTAGGGAATAGAGTGTTGAGTGTAAGGTATAGAGTGTAGAGTGTAGGGCATAGAGTGTAGGGTATCGAGTCTAGGGTATAGAGTGTAGGGTATAGAGTGTAGGGTATAGAGTGTAGGGTATAGAGTGTAGATTATAGAGTGTAGAGTGTAGGGTATAGAGTTTAGAGTGTAGGGCATAGAGTGTAGAGTGTAGGGTATAGAGTGTAGGGTATAGAGTGTAGGGTATAGAGTGTAGGGTCTAGAGTGTAGAGTGTAGGGTATAGAGTGTAGAGTGTAGGGTATAGAGTGTAGGGTATAGAGTGTAGGGTATAGAGTGTAGAGTGTAGGGATTAGAGTGTAGGGTATAGAGTGTAGGGTGTAGGGTATAGAGTGTATGGTATAGAGTGTAGGGTATAGAGTGTAGGGTGAAGAGTGTAGGGTATAGAGTGTAGGGTACAGAGTGTAGGGTATAGAGTGTAGGGTATAGAGTGTAGGGAATAGAGTGTAGAGTGTAGGGTATAGAGTGTAGGGTATAGAGTGTAGGGTATAGAGTGTAGAGTGTAGGGTATATAGTGTAGGGTATAGAGTGTAGGGTATAGAGTGTAGGGCATAGAGTGTAGGGTATAGAGTGTAGGGTATAGAGTGTAGAGTGTAGGGTATAGAGTGTAGGGTATAGAGTGTAGGGTATAGAGTGTAGGGTATAGAGTGTAGAGTGTAGGGTATAGAGTGTAGGGTATAGAGTGTAGGGTATAGAGTGAAGGGTATAGAGTGTAGGGCATAGAGTGTAGGGTATAGAGTGTAGGGTATAGAGTGTAGAGTGTAGGGTATAGAGTGTAGGGCATAGAGTGTAGGGTATAGAGTGTAGAGTGTAGGGTATAGAGTGTAGGGTATAGAGTGTAGGGTATAGAGTGTAGAGTGTAGGGTATAGAGTGTAGGGTATAGAGTGTAGGGTATAGAGTGTAGGGCATAGAGTGTAGGGTATAGAGTGTAGGGTATAGAGTGTAGGGTATAGAGTGTAGAGTGTAGGGTATAGAGTGTAGGGTATAGAGTGTAGGGTATAGAGTGTAGAGTGTAGGGTATATAGTGTAGGGTATAGAGTGTAGGGTATAGAGTGTAGAGTGTAGGGTATAGAGTGTAGGGTATAGCGTGTAGGGTATAGAGTGTAGGGTATAGAGTATAGGGCATAGAGTGTAGGGTATAGAGTGTAGGGTATAGAGTGTAGAGTGTAGGGTATAGAGTGTAGGGTATAGAGTGTAGGGTATAGAGTGTAGAGTGTAGGGTGTAGAGTGTAGGGTATAGAGTGTAGAGTGTAGGGTATAGAGTGTAGGGTATAGAGTGTAGGGTATAGAGTGTAGGGCATAGAGTGTAGGGTATAGAGTGTAGGGTATAGAGTGTAGAGTGTAGGGTATAGAGTGTAGGGTATAGAGTGTAGAGTGTAGGGTATAGAGTGTAGAGTGTAGGGTATAGAGTGTAGGGTATAGAGTGTAGGGTAGAGAGTGTAGGGTAGAGAGTGTAGAGTGTAGGGTATAGAGTGTAGGGTATAGAGTGTAGAGTGTAGGGATTAGAGTGTAGGGTATAGAGTGTAGGGTGTAGAGTGTAGGGCATAGAGTGTAGAGTGTAGGGTATAGAGTGTAGGGTATAGAGTGTAGGGTATAGAGTGTAGGGTATAGAGTGTAGAGTATAGAGTGTAGAGTGTAGGGTATAGAGTGTAGAGTGTAGGGCATAGAGTGTAGAGTGTAGGGTATAGAGTGTAGGGTATAGAGTGTAGGGCATAGAGTGTAGAGTGTAGGGTATAGAGTGTAGGGTATAGAGTGTAGGGTATAGAGTGTAGGGTATAGAGTGTAGAGTATAGAGTGTAGAGTGTAGGGTATAGAGTGTAGAGTGTAGGGCATAGAGTGTAGAGTGTAGGGTATAGAGTGTAGGGTATAGAGTGTAGGGTATAGAGTGTAGGGTATAGAGTGTAGAGTGTAGGGTATAGAGTGTAGGGTATAGAGTGTAGGGTATAGAGTGTAGCGTGTAGGGATTAGAGTGTAGGGTATAGAGTGTAGGGTGTAGAGTGTAGGGCATAGAGTGTAGAGTGTAGGGTATAGAGTGTATGGTATAGAGTGTAGGGTATAGAGTGTAGGGTGTAGAGTGTAGGGTATAGAGTGTAGGGTATAGAGTGTAGGGTATAGAGTGTAGGGAATAGAGTGTAGAGTGTAGGGTATAGAGTGTAGGGTATAGAGTGTAGGGTATAGAGTGTAGAGTGTAGGGTGTAGAGTGTAGGGTATAGAGTGTAGGGTATAGAGTGTAGGGCATAGAGTGTAGGGTATAGAGTGTAGGGTATAGAGTGTAGAGTGTAGGGTATAGAGTGTAGGGCATAGAGTGTAGGGTATAGAGTGTAGAGTGTAGGGTATAGAGTGTAGGGTATAGAGTGTAGGGTATAGAGTGTAGAGTGTAGGGTATAGAGTGTAGGGTATAGCGTGTAGGGTATAGAGTGTAGGGTATAGAGTATAGGGCATAGAGTGTAGGGTATAGAGTGTAGGGTATAGAGTGTAGAGTGTAGGGTATAGAGTGTAGGGTATAGAGTGTAGGGTATAGAGTGTAGGGTATAGAGTGTAGAGTGTAGGGTATAGAGTGTAGGGTATAGAGTGTAGGGTATAGAGTGTAGGGCATAGAGTGTAGGGTATAGAGTGTAGGGTATAGAGTGTAGAGTGTAGGGTATAGAGTGTAGGGCATAGAGTGTAGGGTATAGAGTGTAGAGTGTAGGGTATAGAGTGTAGGGTATAGAGGGTAGGGTATAGAGTGTAGAGTGTAGGGTATAGAGTGTAGGGTATAGAGTGTAGGGTACAGAGTGTAGGGTATAGAGTGTAGGGCATAGAGTGTAGGGTATAGAGTGTAGAGTGTAGGGTATAGAGTGTAGGGTATAGAGTGTAGGGTGTAGAGTGTAGGGTATAGAGTGTAGGGTATAGAGTGTAGGGAATAGAGTGTAGAGTGTAGGGTATAGAGTGTAGAGTGTAGGGATTAGAGTGTAGGGTATAGAGTGTAGGGTATAGAGTGTAGAGTGTAGGGTATAGAGTGTAGGGTATAGAGTGTAGGGCATAGAGTGTAGGGTATAGAGTGTAGGGTATAGAGTGTAGAGTGTATGGTATAGAGTGTAGGGTATAGAGTGTAGGGTATAGAGTGTAGAGTGTAGGGTATAGAGTGTAGGGTATAGAGTGTAGGGTATAGAGTGTAGGGTATAGAGTGTAGGGCATAGAGTGTAGGGTATAGAGTGTAGGGTATAGAGTGTAGAGTGTAGGGTATAGAGTGTAGGGTATAGAGTGTAGGGTATAGAGTGTAGGGCATAGAGTGTAGGGTATAGAGTGTAGAGTGTAGGGTATAGAGTGTAGGGTATAGAGTGTAGGGTATAGAGTGTAGGGTATAGAGTGTAGGGCATAGAGTGTAGGGTATAGAGTGTAGAGTGTAGGGTATAGAGTGTAGGGTATAGAGTGTAGAGTGTAGGGTATAGAGTGTAGGGTATAGAGTGTAGGGTAGAGAGTGTAGGGTAGAGAGTGTAGAGTGTAGGGTATAGAGTGTAGGGTATAGAGTGTAGAGTGTAGGGATTAGAGTGTAGGGTATAGAGTGTAGGGTGTAGAGTGTAGGGCATAGAGTGTAGACTGTAGGGTATAGAGTGTAGGGTATAGAGTGTAGGGTGTAGAGTGTAGGGTATAGAGTGTAGGGTATAGAGTGTAGGGAATAGAGTGTTGAGTGTAAGGTATAGAGTGTAGAGTGTAGGGCATAGAGTGTAGAGTGTAGGGTATCGAGTCTAGGGTATAGAGTGTAGGGTATAGAGTGTAGGGTATAGAGTGTAGGGTATAGAGTGTAGATTATAGAGTGTAGAGTGTAGGGTATAGAGTTTAGAGTGTAGGGCATAGAGTGTAGAGTGTAGGGTATAGAGTGTAGGGTATAGAGTGTAGGGTATAGAGTGTAGGGTCTAGAGTGTAGAGTGTAGGGTATAGAGTGTAGAGTGTAGGGTATAGAGTGTAGGGTATAGAGTGTAGGGTATAGAGTGTAGAGTGTAGGGATTAGAGTGTAGGGTATAGAGTGTAGGGTGTAGGGTATAGAGTGTATGGTATAGAGTGTAGGGTATAGAGTGTAGGGTGAAGAGTGTAGGGTATAGAGTGTAGGGTACAGAGTGTAGGGTATAGAGTGTAGGGTATAGAGTGTAGGGAATAGAGTGTAGGGTATAGAGTGTAGGGTATAGAGTGTAGGGTATAGAGTGTAGAGTGTAGGGTATATAGTGTAGGGTATAGAGTGTAGGGTATAGAGTGTAGGGCATAGAGTGTAGGGTATTGAGTGTAGGGTATAGAGTGTAGAGTGTAGGGTATAGAGTGTAGGGTATAGAGTGTAGGGTATAGAGTGTAGGGTATAGAGTGTAGAGTGTAAGGTATAGAGTGTAGAGTGTAGGGTATAGAGTGTAGGGTATAGAGTGTACAGTGTAGGGATTAGAGTGTAGGGTATAGAGTGTAGGGTGTAGAGTGTAGGGTATCTAGTGAAGAGTGTAGGGTATAGAGTGTAGGGTATAGAGTGTAGGGTATAGAGTGTAGGGTATAGAGTGCAGGGTATATAGTGTAGAGTGTAGGGTATAGAGTGTAGAGTGTAGGGTATAGAGTGTAGGGTATAGAGTGTAGGGTATAGAGTGTAGGGTATATACAGATGATCAGGTTTTTAAATACATCAGATAGGGATTGCATACATTAGTTAGGACTGCTCTGATAAGGGTATACCGTGAAGATTGGTAGAGCAGCTTAGTATACATTTTTTGCAAAAAACGTATCAACCAAATACCCTGTTTTTTACATCTTTTACTAGCACTTGCGGATTACTGCAACATTTTTTCAAACTGAGTGTTTTTGGTTTTACTATTCTCTTTTGTGTCTTCAGGTTTCTTGGTGGTGTGTGAACATGATCATACAGACTTGTTCACTGTGCAAGTAGCCCATGTGTTCCTGTTTCCATAATTGTTCTCTTGTGTCTACAAGACTGGGGAGTTCCACCACTCCTCTTGGGCTATCTGCACAAAAGCTGTTCTACCCTGTATGCACACATGGATTTTTCCTCTCTGAACCCTGTTCACACAGGTTATATACAGATGATCAGGTTTTTAAATACATCAGATAGGGATTGCATACATTAGTTAGGACTGCTCTGATAAGGGTATACCGTGAAGATTGGTAGAGCAGCTTAGTATACATTTTTTGCAAAAAACGTATCAACCAAATACCCTGTTTTTTTACATCTTTTACTAGCACTTGCGGATTACTGCAACATTTTTTCAAACTGAGTGTTTTTGGTTTTACTATTCTCTTTTGTGTCTTCAGGTTTCTTGGTGGTGTGTGAACATGATCATACAGACTTGTTCACTGTGCAAGTAGCCCATGTGTTCCTGTTTCCATAATTGTTCTCTTGTGTCTACAAGACTGGGGAGTTCCACCACTCCTCTTGGGCTATCTGCACAAAAGCTGTTCTACCCTGTATGCACACATGGATTTTTCCTCTCTGAACCCTGTTCACACAGGTTATATACAGATGATCAGGTTTTTAAATACATCAGATAGGGATTGCATACATTAGTTAGGACTGCTCTGATAAGGGTATACCGTGAAGATTGGTAGAGCAGCTTAGTATACATTTTTTGCAAAAAACGTATCAACCAAATACCCTGTTTTTTACATCTTTTACTAGCACTTGCGGATTACTGCAACATTTTTTCAAACTGAGTGTTTTTGGTTTTACTATTCTCTTTTGTGTCTTCAGGTTTCTTGGTGGTGTGTGAACATGATCATACAGACTTGTTCACTGTGCAAGTAGCCCATGTGTTCCTGTTTCCATGTAGGGTATAGAGTGTAGAGTGTAGGGTATAGAGTGTATGGTATAGAGTGTAGGGTATAGAGTGTAGGGTGTAGAGTGTAGGGTATAGAGTGTAGGGTATAGAGTGTAGGGTATAGAGTGTAGGGTATAGAGTGTAGGGAATAGAGTGTAAAGTGTAAGGTATAGAGTGTAGAGTGTAGGGTATAGAGTGTAGGGTATAGACTGTAGGGTATAGAGTGTAGGGTATAGAGTGTAGGGTATAGATTGTAGAGTGTAGGCTATAGAGTGTAGGGTATAGAGTGTAGATTGTAGGGTATAGAGTGTAGGGTATAGAGTGTAGGGTATAGAGTGTAGAGTGTAGGGTATAGTGTGTAGGGTATAGAGTGCAGGGTGTAGAGTGTAGGGTATAGAGTGTAGGGTATAGAGTGTAGAGTGTAGGGTATAGAGTGTATGCTATAGAGTGTATGGTGTAGAGTGTATGGTATAGAGTGTAGGGTATAGAGTGTAGAGTGTATGGTATAGAGTGTAGGGTATAGAGTGTAGGGTATAAAGTGTAGGGTATAGAGTGTAGGGTATAGAGTGCAGGGTATAGAGTGTAGGGTAGAGAGGGTAGAGTGTAGGGTATAGAGTGTAGGGTATAGAGTGTAGGGTATAGAGTGTAGAGTGTAGGGATTAGAGTGTAGGGTATAGAGTGTAGGGTGTAGAGTGTAGGGTATAGAGTGTAGAGTGTAGGGTATAGAGTGTATGGTATAGAGTGTAGGGTATAGGGTGTAGAGTGTAGGGTATAGAGTGTAGGGTATAGAGTGTAGGGTATAGAGTGTAGGGTATAGAGTGTGGGGAATAGAGTGTAGAGTGTAAGGTATAGAGTGTAGAGTGTAGGGTATAGAGTGTAGGGTATAGAGTGTAGAGTGTAGGGATTAGAGTGTAGGGTATAGAGTGTAGGGTGTAGAGTGTAGGGTATAGAGTGTAGAGTGTAGGGTATAGAGTGTATGGTATAGAGTGTAGGGTATAGAGTGTAGGGTGTAGAGTGTAGGGTATAGAGTGTAGGGTATAGAGTGTAGGGTATAGAGTGTAGGGTATAGAGTGTAGGGAATAGAGTGTAAAGTGTAAGGTATAGAGTGTGGAGTGTAGGGTATAGAGTGTAGGGTATAGACTGTAGGGTATAGAGTGTAGGGTATAGAGTGTAGGGTATAGATTGTAGAGTGTGGGCTATAGAGTGTAGGGTATAGAGTGTAGATTGTAGGGTATAGAGTGTAGGGTATAGAGTGTAGGGTATAGAGTGTAGGGTATAGAGTGTAGAGTGTAGGGTATAGTGTGTAGGGTATAGAGTGCAGGGTGTAGAGTGTAGGGTATAGAGTGTAGGGTGTAGAGTGTAGGGTATAGAGTGTATGCTATAGAGTGTATGGTGTAGAGTGTATGGTATAGAGTGTAGGGTATAGAGTGTAGAGTGTATGGTATAGAGTGTAGGGTATAGAGTGTAGGGTATAGAGTGTATGTTATAGAGTGTAGGGTATAGAGTGTAGGGTAGAGAGTGTAGAGTGTATGGTATAGAGTGTAGGGTATAGAGTGTAGGGTATAGAGTGTAGAGTGTCGGGATTAGAGTGTAGGGTATAGAGTGTAGGATGTAGAGTGTAGGGTATAGAGTGTAGAGTGTAGGGTATAGAGTGTATGGTATAGAGTGTAGAGTATAGAGTGTAGGGTGTAGAGTGTAGGGTATAGAGTGTAGGGTATAGAGTGTAGGGTATAGAGTGTAAGGTATAGAGTGTAGGGTGTAGAGTGTAGGGTATAGAGTGTAGGGTATAGAGTGTAGGGTATAGAGTGTATGGTATAGAGTGTAGAGTGTAGGATATAGAGTGTAGGGTATAGAGTGTAGAGTGTAGGGTATAGAGTGTAGGGTATAGAGTGTAGGGTATAGAGTGTAGAGTGTAGGGATTAGAGTGTAGGGTATAGAGTGTAGGGTATAGAGTGTAGAGTGTAGAGTATAGAGTGTAGGGTATAGAGTGTAGAGTGTAGGGTATAGAGTGTAGGGTATAGAGTGTAGGGTATAGAGTGTAGGGTATAGAGTGTAGAGTGTAGGGTATAGAGTGTAGGGTATAGAGTGTAGGGTATAGAGTGTAGAGTGTAGGGTATAGAGTGTAGGTTATAGAGTGTAGGGTATAGAGTGTAGGGCATAGAGTGTAGGGTATAGAGTGTAGGGTGTAGAGTGTAGGGTATAGCGTGTAGGGTATAGAGTGTAGAGTGTAGGGTATAGAGTGTAGGGTATAGAGTGTAGGGTATAGAGTGTAGGGTATAGAGTATACAACTCCTTCTGGGAACTATGGAACCACATGGGCACCAAAGACAAGAAAAACAACAACCATATCCAAAATGGCAACCTCTGGCTCCAATACTTCAGAGACCTCTATAAAGACATTCCAAAGGAAGGACTAAGCCAAGAACAGGAAAACATAATGGCGAAACTAAAAGCAATGGAGGAAAAAATCAAAAACTTCCAAAACCCGGTGGATACACCTATAACTCTACAGGAAGTAACCGAGAGACTCTCCTCCATAAGATGTAGAAAAGCCGGTGGCCTGGATGGAATCCTACCAGAAATGCTGAAGTACAGCCCACCAGAAATACAGGCTGCAATGGTTAAACTCTTCAATATTGTACTGAGTGCCGGCTACTTCCCTCGTACCTGGAACCAAGGCCTCATCACACCCATCCACAAGAGTGGGGACAGGTATGACCCAGCTAACTACAGAGGCATATGCGTCAGCAGCAACCTGGGAAAACTGTTCAACAGTATCCTGAACAAGAGGATCTTCACCTTCCTCACCGAGCACAACGTCCTCAACAAGAGCCAAGCAGGGTTCATGCCAAACCACCGCACCACTGACCACATCTATACTTTGCACAGCCTCATTCAGAGACACGTCTACAATACAAAGAATGGGAAGATATACGCCTGCTTTGTGGACTTTAAAAAGGCTTTTGATTCAGTGTGGCACCCGGGCTTATTCCTGAAACTGCTGGAGAGTGGAATAGGAGGAAAGACCTACGATGTCATCAAAAGCTCCTACACCGAGAACAGCTGCAGCGTGAGTGTGAGCGGCAAAAGAACGGCTTTTTTCCAGCAGAGCCGCGGAGTAAGACAAGGCTGCAGCCTAAGCCCAACGCTCTTCAACATCTACATCAACGAGCTGGCTACCGCCCTGGAATCCTCCTCAGCACCAGGTCTCACCCTCCACGACGCCCAGGTGAAATTCCTGCTGTATGCAGATGACCTGCTGCTGCTGTCACCAACCGAGAAAGGCCTCCAGGACAACCTGAAAATCCTAGAGAAATTCAGCTCCACCTGGGCCCTACCGGTCAACCTAAAGAAAACCAACACCATGGTGTTCCAGAGGAGAAAGAGAAGATCAGACCAACACCCATCATTTATCCTCAACAACTGCGACCTCACAGGAACGGACAAATACACCTACCTGGGCCTAGAGATTCACCGGTCAGGGAACTTCAAACAAGCCATAGAGACCCTGAAAGACAAGGCCTGCAAAACCTTCTATGCCATCCGAAGGACACTCTACCATCTGAAGCCACCAGTGAGGGTCTGGCTAAAAATCTTCGACTCCATCATCGCCCCAATCCTCCTGTATGGCAGCGAAGTCTGGGGTCCTCACACCTACCCAGACTGGTCAAAGTGGGACTCCAGTCCAACAGAAATATTCCACCTGGAATTCTGCAAGCACCTTCTCCAGGTCCATCGGAGCACCTCCAACAGTGCTTGTCGGGCCGAGCTGGGCAGATTCCCTCTACACCTAACAGTTCTAAAGAGGGCGCTGTCATTCCGGGCTCACCTGCATAGGAGCAATCCAAGCTCCCACCACCATAAAGCCCTGATACATGAAGGTGAAACAGAAAAACCAGAACCCCCGGAACAGCCCAGCCAAACCCAACCGGAGCAGAACACCAATCACAACAACCTGACAAAAGCCGGAATTAGGAAGATGGCAGATGAAGGCCAGGAGAGGTATGTCAGTGACTGGAAGAATGATATCATCAGCTCACAGAAACTGACCATGTACCGGAGCCTACAGAGAGACTACAGACTGGCCCCCTATCTGGAGAAACTCCCGGACCCCAGAGACCGCCAGATCCTGAGCCGATATAGACTCAGTGCCCACAGTCTGGCCATCGAATGTGGCCGACACAGGCAGAGCTACAAGCCCAGGGAGGAAAGACTGTGCCAACACTGTGATCAGGAGGCCATAGAGGACGAAACCCACTTCCTGCTACACTGCTCCAAATACTCAGCAGTGAGGGACACTCACTTCAGGAGACTCTCACATCTCTTCCCAGACTTCATCACCATGAAGGAGGAAGAGAAAACATATATCTTGCTGGGAGAAGAAGAGAGAGCGGTGGAGATAGCAGCGCGGTATGTGAGCGAATGCCATAGACTGCGAGAAAGAGAACTATGATGCCATGGACTATAGCCCCCAACCTGGATCTGCCCCATCCACCTCCCCTATGCCATGGACTATAGCCCCCACAATGGACCTGCCCCATCCACCTCCCCTATGCCATGGACTATAGCCCCCAACCTGAACCTGCCCCATCCACCTCCCCTATGCCATGGACTATAGCCCCCAACCTGGATCTGCCCCATCCACCTCCCCTATGCCATGGACTATAGCCCCCAACCTGGATCTGCCCCATCCACCTCCCCCCACAGCTCCTACCCAACATCCCCTCAGTCCCTATCCCTATTGCCTCTATACACTTGCTTTGGCAAAACTGATGTGTATTTGGTCCTGCCAATAAAGCTTCTTTGAATCTTGAATCTTGAATCTAGAGTGGAGGGTATAGAGTGTAGAGTGTAGAGTATAGAGTGTAGAGTGTAGGGTATAGAGTGTAAGGTATAGAGTGTAGGGTATAGAGTGTAGGGTATAGAGTGTAGAGTGTAGGGTATAGAGTGTAGAGTGTAGGGTATAGAGTGTATGGTATAGAGTGTAGGGTATAGAGTGTAGGGTGTAGAGTGTTGGGTATAGAGTGTAGGGTATAGAGTGTAGGGTATAGAGTGTAGGGAATAGAGTGTAGAGTGTAGGGTATAGAGTGTAGAGTGTAGGGATTAGAGTGTAGGGTATAGAGTGTAGGGTATAGAGTGTAGAGTGTAGGGTATAGAGTGTAGGGTATAGAGTGTAGGGTATAGAGTGTAGAGTGTATGGTATAGAGTGTAGGGTATAGAGTGTAGGGTATAGAGTGTAGAGTGTAGGGTATAGAGTGTAGGGTATAGAGTGTAGGGTATAGAGTGTAGGGTATAGAGTGTAGGGTATAGAGTGTAGGGTATAGAGTGTAGGGCATAGAGTGTAGGGTATAGAGTGTAGGGTATAGAGTGTAGAGTGTAGGGTATAGAGTGTAGGGTATAGAGTGTAGGGTATAGAGTGTAGGGCATAGAGTGTAGGGTATAGAGTGTAGAGTGTAGGGTATAGAGTGTAGGGTATAGAGTGTAGGGTATAGAGTGTAGGGTATAGAGTGTAGGGCATAGAGTGTAGGGTATAGAGTGTAGGGTATAGAGTGTAGAGTGTAGGGTATAGAGTGTAGGGTATAGAGTGTAGAGTGTAGGGTATAGAGTGTAGGGTATAGAGTGTAGGGTAGAGAGTGTAGGGTAGAGAGTGTAGAGTGTAGGGTATAGAGTGTAGGGTATAGAGTGTAGAGTGTAGGGATTAGAGTGTAGGGTATAGAGTGTAGGGTGTAGAGTGTAGGGCATAGAGTGTAGACTGTAGGGTATAGAGTGTAGGGTATAGAGTGTAGGGTGTAGAGTGTAGGGTATAGAGTGTAGGGTATAGAGTGTAGGGAATAGAGTGTTGAGTGTAAGGTATAGAGTGTAGAGTGTAGGGCATAGAGTGTAGAGTGTAGGGTATCGAGTCTAGGGTATAGAGTGTAGGGTATAGAGTGTAGGGTATAGAGTGTAGGGTATAGAGTGTAGATTATAGAGTGTAGAGTGTAGGGTATAGAGTTTAGAGTGTAGGGCATAGAGTGTAGAGTGTAGGGTATAGAGTGTAGGGTATAGAGTGTAGGGTATAGAGTGTAGGGTCTAGAGTGTAGAGTGTAGGGTATAGAGTGTAGAGTGTAGGGTATAGAGTGTAGGGTATAGAGTGTAGGGTATAGAGTGTAGAGTGTAGGGATTAGAGTGTAGGGTATAGAGTGTAGGGTGTAGGGTATAGAGTGTATGGTATAGAGTGTAGGGTATAGAGTGTAGGGTGAAGAGTGTAGGGTATAGAGTGTAGGGTACAGAGTGTAGGGTATAGAGTGTAGGGTATAGAGTGTAGGGAATAGAGTGTAGAGTGTAGGGTATAGAGTGTAGGGTATAGAGTGTAGGGTATAGAGTGTAGAGTGTAGGGTATATAGTGTAGGGTATAGAGTGTAGGGTATAGAGTGTAGGGCATAGAGTGTAGGGTATAGAGTGTAGGGTATAGAGTGTAGAGTGTAGGGTATAGAGTGTAGGGTATAGAGTGTAGGGTATAGAGTGTAGGGTATAGAGTGTAGAGTGTAGGGTATAGAGTGTAGGGTATAGAGTGTAGGGTATAGAGTGTAGGGTATAGAGTGTAGGGCATAGAGTGTAGGGTATAGAGTGTAGGGTATAGAGTGTAGAGTGTAGGGTATAGAGTGTAGGGCATAGAGTGTAGGGTATAGAGTGTAGAGTGTAGGGTATAGAGTGTAGGGTATAGAGTGTAGAGTGTAGGGTATAGAGTGTAGGGTATAGAGTGTAGGGTATAGAGTGTAGGGCATAGAGTGTAGGGTATAGAGTGTAGGGTATAGAGTGTAGAGTGTAGGGTATAGAGTGTAGGGTATAGAGTGTAGGGTATAGAGTGTAGAGTGTAGGGTATAGAGTGTAGGGTATAGAGTGTAGAGTGTAGGGTATATAGTGTAGGGTATAGAGTGTAGGGTATAGAGTGTAGAGTGTAGGGTATAGAGTGTAGGGTATAGAGTGTAGGGTATAGAGTGTAGGGTATAGAGTGTAGGGCATAGAGTGTAGGGTATAGAGTGTAGGGTATAGAGTGTAGAGTGTAGGGTATAGAGTGTAGGGTATAGAGTGTAGGGTATAGAGTGTAGAGTGTAGGGTATAGAGTGTAGGGTATAGAGTGTAGAGTGTAGGGTATAGAGTGTAGGGTATAGAGTGTAGGGTATAGAGTGTAGGGCATAGAGTGTAGGGTATAGAGTGTAGGGTATAGAGTGTAGAGTGTAGGGTATAGAGTGTAGGGTATAGAGTGTAGAGTGTCGGGATTAGAGTGTAGGGTATAGAGTGTAGGATGTAGAGTGTAGGGTATAGAGTGTAGAGTGTAGGGTATAGAGTGTATGGTATAGAGTGTAGAGTATAGAGTGTAGGGTGTAGAGTGTAGGGTATAGAGTGTAGGGTATAGAGTGTAGGGTATAGAGTGTAAGGTATAGAGTGTAGGGTGTAGAGTGTAGGGTATAGAGTGTAGGGTATAGAGTGTAGGGTATAGAGTGTATGGTATAGAGTGTAGAGTGTAGGATATAGAGTGTAGGGTATAGAGTGTAGAGTGTAGGGTATAGAGTGTAGGGTATAGAGTGTAGGGTATAGAGTGTAGAGTGTAGGGATTAGAGTGTAGGGTATAGAGTGTAGGGTATAGAGTGTAGAGTGTAGAGTATAGAGTGTAGGGTATAGAGTGTAGAGTGTAGGGTATAGAGTGTAGGGTATAGAGTGTAGGGTATAGAGTGTAGGGTATAGAGTGTAGAGTGTAGGGTATAGAGTGTAGGGTATAAAGTGTAGGGTATAGAGTGTAGAGTGTAGGGTATAGAGTGTAGGTTATAGAGTGTAGGGTATAGAGTGTAGGGCATAGAGTGTAGGGTATAGAGTGTAGGGTGTAGAGTGTAGGGTATAGCGTGTAGGGTATAGAGTGTAGAGTGTAGGGTATAGAGTGTAGGGTATAGAGTGTAGGGTATAGAGTGTAGGGTATAGAGTGGAGGGTATAGAGTGTAGAGTGTAGAGTATAGAGTGTAGAGTGTAGGGTATAGAGTGTAAGGTATAGAGTGTAGGGTATAGAGTGTAGGGTATAGAGTGTAGAGTGTAGGGTATAGAGTGTAGAGTGTAGGGTATAGAGTGTATGGTATAGAGTGTAGGGTATAGAGTGTAGGGTGTAGAGTGTTGGGTATAGAGTGTAGGGTATAGAGTGTAGGGTATAGAGTGTAGGGTATAGAGTGTAGGGAATAGAGTGTAGAGTGTAGGGTATAGAGTGTAGAGTGTAGGGATTAGAGTGTAGGGTATAGAGTGTAGGGTATAGAGTGTAGAGTGTAGGGTATAGAGTGTAGGGTATAGAGTGTAGGGTATAGAGTGTAGGGCATAGAGTGTAGGGTATAGAGTGTAGGGTATAGAGTGTAGAGTGTATGGTATAGAGTGTAGGGTATAGAGTGTAGGGTATAGAGTGTAGAGTGTAGGGTATAGAGTGTAGGGTATAGAGTGTAGGGTATAGAGTGTAGGGTATAGAGTGTAGGGCATAGAGTGTAGGGTATAGAGTGTAGGGTATAGAGTGTAGAGTGTAGGGTATAGAGTGTAGGGTATAGAGTGTAGGGTATAGAGTGTAGGGCATAGAGTGTAGGGTATAGAGTGTAGAGTGTAGGGTATAGAGTGTAGGGTATAGAGTGTAGGGTATAGAGTGTAGGGTATAGAGTGTAGGGCATAGAGTGTAGGGTATAGAGTGTAGGGTATAGAGTGTAGAGTGTAGGGTATAGAGTGTAGGGTATAGAGTGTAGATTGTAGGGTATAGAGTGTAGGGTATAGAGTGTAGGGTAGAGAGTGTAGGGTAGAGAGTGTAGAGTGTAGGGTATAGAGTGTAGGGTATAGAGTGTAGAGTGTAGGGATTAGAGTGTAGGGTATAGAGTGTAGGGTGTAGAGTGTAGGGCATAGAGTGTAGACTGTAGGGTATAGAGTGTAGGGTATAGAGTGTAGGGTGTAGAGTGTAGGGTATAGAGTGTAGGGTATAGAGTGTAGGGAATAGAGTGTTGAGTGTAAGGTATAGAGTGTAGAGTGTAGGGCATAGAGTGTAGAGTGTAGGGTATCGAGTCTAGGGTATAGAGTGTAGGGTATAGAGTGTAGGGTATAGAGTGTAGGGTATAGAGTGTAGATTATAGAGTGTAGAGTGTAGGGTATAGAGTTTAGAGTGTAGGGCATAGAGTGTAGAGTGTAGGGTATAGAGTGTAGGGTATAGAGTGTAGGGTATAGAGTGTAGGGTCTAGAGTGTAGAGTGTAGGGTATAGAGTGTAGAGTGTAGGGTATAGAGTGTAGGGTATAGAGTGTAGGGTATAGAGTGTAGAGTGTAGGGATTAGAGTGTAGGGTATAGAGTGTAGGGTGTAGGGTATAGAGTGTATGGTATAGAGTGTAGGGTATAGAGTGTAGGGTGAAGAGTGTAGGGTATAGAGTGTAGGGTACAGAGTGTAGGGTATAGAGTGTAGGGTATAGAGTGTAGGGAATAGAGTGTAGAGTGTAGGGTATAGAGTGTAGGGTATAGAGTGTAGGGTATAGAGTGTAGACTGTCGGGTATATAGTGTAGGGTATAGAGTGTAGGGTATAGAGTGTAGGGCATAGAGTGTAGGGTATAGAGTGTAGGGTATAGAGTGTAGAGTGTAGGGTATAGAGTGTAGGGTATAGAGTGTAGGGTATAGAGTGTAGGGTATAGAGTGTAGAGTGTAGGGTATAGAGTGTAGGGTATAGAGTGTAGGGTATAGAGTGTAGGGTATAGAGTGTAGGGCATAGAGTGTAGGGTATAGAGTGTAGGGTATAGAGTGTAGAGTGTAGGGTATAGAGTGTAGGGCATAGAGTGTAGGGTATAGAGTGTAGAGTGTAGGGTATAGAGTGTAGGGTATAGAGTGTAGGGTATAGAGTGTAGAGTGTAGGGTATAGAGTGTAGGGTATGGAGTGTAGGGTATAGAGTGTAGGGCATAGAGTGTAGGGTATAGAGTGTAGGGTATAGAGTGTAGAGTGTAGGGTATAGAGTGTAGGGTATAGAGTGTAGGGTATAGAGTGTAGAGTGTAGGGTATAGAGTGTAGGGTATAGAGTGTAGGGTATAGAGTGTAGAGTGTAGGGTATATAGTGTAGGGTATAGAGTGTAGGGTATAGAGTGTAGAGTGTAGGGTATAGAGTGTAGGGTATAGAGTGTAGGGTATAGAGTGTAGGGTATAGAGTGTAGGGCATAGAGTGTAGGGTATAGAGTGTAGGGTATAGAGTGAAGAGTGTAGGGTATAGAGTGTAGGGTATAGAGTGTAGGGTATAGAGTGTAGAGTGTAGGGTATAGAGTGTAGGGTATAGAGTGTAGAGTGTAGGGTATAGAGTGTAGGGTATAGAGTGTAGGGTATAGAGTGTAGGGCATAGAGTGTAGGGTATAGAGTGTAGGGTATAGAGTGTAGAGTGTAGGGTATAGAGTGTAGGGTATAGAGTGTAGAGTGTAGGGTATAGAGTGTAGAGTGTAGGGTATAGAGTGTAGGGTATAGAGTGTAGGGTAGAGAGTGTAGGGTAGAGAGTGTAGAGTGTAGGGTATAGAGTGTAGGGTATAGAGTGTAGAGTGTAGGGATTAGAGTGTAGGGTATAGAGTGTAGGGTGTAGAGTGTAGGGCATAGAGTGTAGAGTGTAGGGTATAGAGTGTAGGGTATAGAGTGTAGGGTATAGAGTGTAGGGTATAGAGTGTAGAGTATAGAGTGTAGAGTGTAGGGTATAGAGTGTAGAGTGTAGGGCATAGAGTGTAGAGTGTAGGGTATAGAGTGTAGGGTATAGAGTGTAGGGCATAGAGTGTAGAGTGTAGGGTATAGAGTGTAGGGTATAGAGTGTAGGGTATAGAGTGTAGAGTATAGAGTGTAGAGTGTAGGGTATAGAGTGTAGAGTGTAGGGCATAGAGTGTAGAGTGTAGGGTATAGAGTGTAGGGTATAGAGTGTAGGGTATAGAGTGTAGGGTATAGAGTGTAGAGTGTAGGGTATAGAGTGTAGGGTATAGAGTGTAGGGTATAGAGTGTAGAGTGTAGGGATTAGAGTGTAGGGTATAGAGTGTAGGGTGTAGAGTGTAGGGCATAGAGTGTAGAGTGTAGGGTATAGAGTGTATGGTATAGAGTGTAGGGTATAGAGTGTAGGGTGTAGAGTGTAGGGTATAGAGTGTAGGGTATAGAGTGTAGGGTATAGAGTGTAGGGAATAGAGTGTAGAGTGTAGGGTATAGAGTGTAGGGTATAGAGTGTAGGGCATAGAGTGTAGAGTGTAGGGTATAGAGTGTAGGGTATAGAGTGTAGGGTATAGAGTGTAGGGCATAGAGTGTAGGGTATAGAGTGTAGGGTATAGAGTGTAGAGTGTAGGGTATAGAGTGTAGGGTATAGAGTGTAGGGTATAGAGTGTAGGGTATAGAGTGTAGAGTGTAGGGTATAGAGTGTAGGGTATAGAGTGTAGGGTATAGAGTGTAGGGCATAGAGTGTAGGGTATAGAGTGTAGGGTATAGAGTGTAGAGTGTAGGGTATAGAGTGTAGGGCATAGAGTGTAGGGTATAGAGTGTAGAGTGTAGGGTATAGAGTGTAGGGTATAGAGGGTAGGGTATAGAGTGTAGAGTGTAGGGTATAGAGTGTAGGGTATAGAGTGTAGGGTACAGAGTGTAGGGTATAGAGTGTAGGGCATAGAGTGTAGGGTATAGAGTGTAGGGTATAGAGTGTAGAGTGTAGGGTATAGAGTGTAGGGTATAGAGTGTAGGGTGTAGAGTGTAGGGTATAGAGTGTAGGGTATAGAGTGTAGGGTATAGAGTGTAGGGAATAGAGTGTAGAGTGTAGGGTATAGAGTGTAGGGTATAGAGTGTAGGGTATAGAGTGTAGAGTGTAGGGTATAGAGTGTAGGGTATAGAGTGTAGGGTATAGAGTGTAGGGCATAGAGTGTAGGGTATAGAGTGTAGGGTATAGAGTGTAGAGTGTAGGGTATAGAGTGTAGGGTATAGAGTGTAGGGTATAGAGTGTAGGGTATAGAGTGTAGGGTATAGAGTGTAGGGTATAGAGTGTAGGGTATAGAGTGTAGGGCATAGAGTGTAGGGTATAGAGTGTAGGGTATAGAGTGTAGAGTGTAGGGTATAGAGTGTAGGGCATAGATTGTAGGGTATAGAGTGTAGAGTGTAGGGTATAGAGTGTAGGGTATAGAGGGTAGGGTATAGAGTGTAGAGTGTAGGGTATAGAGTGTAGGGTATAGAGTGTAGGGTACAGAGTGTAGGGTATAGAGTGTAGGGCATAGAGTGTAGGGTATAGAGTGTAGGGTATAGAGTGTAGAGTGTAGGGTATAGAGTGTAGGGTATAGAGGGTAGGGTATAGAGTGTAGAGTGTAGGGTATAGAGTGTAGGGTATAGAGTGTAGGGTACAGAGTGTAGGGTATAGAGTGTAGGGCATAGAGTGTAGGGTATAGAGTGTAGAGTATAGAGTGTAGAGTGTACGGTATAGAGTGTAGGGTATAGAGTGTAGGGTATAGAGTGTAGGGCATAGAGTGTAGGGTATAGAGTGTAGGGTATAGAGTGTAGAGTGTAGGGTATAGAGTGTAGGGCATAGATTGTAGGGTATAGAGTGTAGAGTGTAGGGTATAGAGTGTAGGGTATAGAGGGTAGGGTATAGAGTGTAGAGTGTAGGGTATAGAGTGTAGGGTATAGAGTGTAGGGTACAGAGTGTAGGGTATAGAGTGTAGGGCATAGAGTGTAGGGTATAGAGTGTAGGGTATAGAGTGTAGAGTGTAGGGTATAGAGTGTAGGGTATAGAGGGTAGGGTATAGAGTGTAGAGTGTAGGGTATAGAGTGTAGGGTATAGAGTGTAGGGTACAGAGTGTAGGGTATAGAGTGTAGGGCATAGAGTGTAGGGTATAGAGTGTAGAGTATAGAGTGTAGAGTGTACGGTATAGAGTGTAGGGTATAGAGTGTAGGGTATAGAGTGTAGGGCATAGAGTGTAGGGTATAGAGTGTAGGGTGTAGAGTGTAGGGTATAGAGTGTAGGGTATAGAGTGTAGAGTGTAGGGTATAGAGTGTAGGGTATAGAGTGTAGGGTATAGAGTGTAGGGTATAGAGTGTAGGGTATAGAGTGGAGGGTATAGAGTGTAGAGTGTAGAGTATAGAGTGTAGAGTGTAGGGTATAGAGTGTAAGGTATAGAGTGTAGGGTATAGAGTGTAGGGTGTAGAGTGTAGGGTATAGAGTGTAGAGTGTAGGGTATAGAGTGTATGGTATAGAGTGTAGGGTATAGAGTGTAGGGTGTAGAGTGTTGGGTATAGAGTGTAGGGTATAGAGTGTAGGGTATAGAGTGTAGGGTATAGAGTGTAGGGAATAGAGTGTAGAGTGTAGGGTATAGAGTGTAGAGTGTAGGGATTAGAGTGTAGGGTATAGAGTGTAGGGTATAGAGTGTAGGGTATAGAGTGTAGGGTATAGAGTGTAGGGTATAGAGTGTAGGGAATAGAGTGTAGAGTGTAGGGTATAGAGTGTAGAGTGTAGGGATTAGAGTGTAGGGTATAGAGTGTAGGGTATAGAGTGTAGAGTGTAGGGTATAGAGTGTAGGGTATAGAGTGTAGGGTATAGAGTGTAGGGCATAGAGTGTAGGGTATAGAGTGTAGGGTATAGAGTGTAGAGTGTATGGTATAGAGTGTAGGGTATAGAGTGTAGGGTATAGAGTGTAGAGTGTAGGGTATAGAGTGTAGGGTATAGAGTGTAGGGTATAGAGTGTAGGGCATAGAGTGTAGGGTATAGAGTGTAGGGTATAGAGTGTAGAGTGTAGGGTATAGAGTGTAGGGTATAGAATGTAGGGTATAGAGTGTAGGGCATAGAGTGTAGGGTATAGAGTGTAGAGTGTAGGGTATAGAGTGTAGGGTATAGAGTGTAGGGTATAGAGTGTAGGGTATAGAGTGTAGGGCATAGAGTGTAGGGTATAGAGTGTAGGGTATAGAGTGTAGAGTGTAGGGTATAGAGTGTAGGGTATAGAGTGTAGAGTGTAGGGTATAGAGTGTAGGGTATAGAGTGTAGGGTAGAGAGTGTAGGGTAGAGAGTGTAGAGTGTAGGGTATAGAGTGTAGGGTATAGAGTGTAGAGTGTAGGTATTAGAGTGTAGGGTATAGAGTGTAGGGTGTAGAGTGTAGGGCATAGAGTGTAGACTGTAGGGTATAGAGTGTAGGGTATAGAGTGTAGGGTGTAGAGTGTAGGGTATAGAGTGTAGGGTATAGAGTGTAGGGAATAGAGTGTTGAGTGTAAGGTATAGAGTGTAGAGTGTAGGGCATAGAGTGTAGAGTGTAGGGTATCGAGTCTAGGGTATAGAGTGTAGGGTATAGAGTGTAGGGTATAGAGTGTAGGGTATAGAGTGTAGATTATAGAGTGTAGAGTGTAGGGTATAGAGTTTAGAGTGTAGGGCATAGAGTGTAGAGTGTAGGGTATAGAGTGTAGGGTATAGAGTGTAGGGTATAGAGTGTAGGGTCTAGAGTGTAGAGTGTAGGGTATAGAGTGTAGAGTGTAGGGTGTAGAGTGTAGGGTATAGAGTGTAGGGTATAGAGTGTAGAGTGTAGGGATTAGAGTGTAGGGTATAGAGTGTAGGGTGTAGGGTATAGAGTGTATGGTATAGAGTGTAGGGTATAGAGTGTAGGGTGAAGAGTGTAGGGTATAGAGTGTAGGGTACAGAGTGTAGGGTATAGAGTGTAGGGTATAGAGTGTAGGGAATAGAGTGTAGAGTGTAGGGTATAGAGTGTAGGGTATAGAGTGTAGGGTATAGAGTGTAGAGTGTAGGGTATATAGTGTAGGGTATAGAGTGTAGGGTATAGAGTGTAGGGCATAGAGTGTAGGGTATAGAGTGTAGGGTATAGAGTGTAGAGTGTAGGGTATAGAGTGTAGGGTATAGAGTGTAGGGTATAGAGTGTAGGGTATAGAGTGTAGAGTGTAGGGTATAGAGTGTAGGGTATAGAGTGTAGGGTATAGAGTGTAGGGCATAGAGTGTAGGGTATAGAGTGTAGGGTATAGAGTGTAGAGTGTAGGGTATAGAGTGTAAGGCATAGAGTGTAGGGTATAGAGTGTAGAGTGTAGGGTATAGAGTGTAGGGTATAGAGTGTAGGGTATAGAGTGTAGAGTGTAGGGTATAGAGTGTAGGGTATAGAGTGTAGGGTATAGAGTGTAGGGCATAGAGTGTAGGGTATAGAGTGTAGGGTATAGAGTGTAGAGTGTAGGGTATAGAGTGTAGGGTATAGAGTGTAGGGTATAGAGTGTAGAGTGTAGGGTATAGAGTGTAGGGTATAGAGTGTAGGGTATAGAGTGTAGAGTGTAGGGTATATAGTGTAGGGTATAGAGTGTAGGGTATAGAGTGTAGAGTGTAGGGTATAGAGTGTAGGGTATAGAGTGTAGGGTATAGAGTGTAGGGTATAGAGTGTAGGGCATAGAGTGTAGGGTATAGAGTGTAGGGTATAGAGTGTAGAGTGTAGGGTATAGAGTGTAGGGTATAGAGTGTAGGGTATAGAGTGTAGAGTGTAGGGTATAGAGTGTAGGGTATAGAGTGTAGAGTGTAGGGTATAGAGTGTAGGGTATAGAGTGTAGGGTATAGAGTGTAGGGCATAGAGTGTAGGGTATAGAGTGTAGGGTATAGAGTGTAGAGTGTAGGGTATAGAGTGTAGGGTATAGAGTGTAGAGTGTAGGGTATAGAGTGTAGAGTGTAGGGTATAGAGTGTAGGGTATAGAGTGTAGGGTAGAGAGTGTAGGGTAGAGAGTGTAGAGTGTAGGGTATAGAGTGTAGGGTATAGAGTGTAGAGTGTAGGGATTAGAGTGTAGGGTATAGAGTGTAGGGTGTAGAGTGTAGGGCATAGAGTGTAGAGTGTAGGGTATAGAGTGTAGGTTATAGAGTGTAGGGTATAGAGTGTAGGGTATAGAGTGTAGAGTATAGAATGTAGAGTGTAGGGTATAGAGTGTAGAGTGTAGGGCATAGAGTGTAGAGTGTAGGGTATAGAGTGTAGGGTATAGAGTGTAGGGCATAGAGTGTAGAGTGTAGGGTATAGAGTGTAGGGTATAGAGTGTAGGGTATAGAGTGTAGGGTATAGAGTGTAGAGTATAGAGTGTAGAGTGTAGGGTATAGAGTGTAGAGTGTAGGGCATAGAGTGTAGAGTGTAGGGTATAGAGTGTAGGGTATAGAGTGTAGGGTATAGAGTGTAGGGTATAGAGTGTAGAGTGTAGGGTATAGAGTGTAGGGTATAGAGTGTAGGGTATAGAGTGTAGAGTGTAGGGATTAGAGTGTAGGGTATAGAGTGTAGGGTGTAGAGTGTAGGGCATAGAGTGTAGAGTGTAATGTATAGAGTGTATGGTATAGAGTGTAGGGTATAGAGTGTAGGGTGTAGAGTGTAGGGTATAGAGTGTAGGGTATAGAGTGTAGGGTATAGAGTGTAGGGAATAGAGTGTAGAGTGTAGGGTATAGAGTGTAGGGTATAGAGTGTAGGGTATAGAGTGTAGAGTGTAGGGTATAGAGTGTAGGGTATAGAGTGTAGGGTATAGAGTGTAGGGCATAGAGTGTAGGGTATAGAGTGTAGGGTATAGAGTGTAGAGTGTAGGGTATAGAGTGTAGGGTATAGAGTGTAGGGTATAGAGTGTAGGGTATAGAGTGTAGAGTGTAGGGTATAGAGTGTAGGGTATAGAGTGTAGGGTATAGAGTGTAGGGCATAGAGTGTAGGGTATAGAGTGTAGGGTATAGAGTGTAGAGTGTAGGGTATAGAGTGTAGGGCATAGAGTGTAGGGTACAGAGTGTAGAGTGTAGGGTATAGAGTGTAGGGTATAGAGGGTAGGGTATAGAGTGTAGAGTGTAGGGTATAGAGTGTAGGGTATAGAGTGTAGGGTACAGAGTGTAGGGTATAGAGTGTAGGGCATAGAGTGTAGGGTATAGAGTGTAGGGTATAGAGTGTAGAGTGTAGGGTATAGAGTGTAGGGTATAGAGTGTAGGGTGTAGAGTGTAGGGTATAGAGTGTAGGGTATAGAGTGTAGGGTATAGAGTGTAGGGAATAGAGTGTAGAGTGTAGGGTATAGAGTGTAGGGTATAGAGTGTAGGGTATAGAGTGTAGAGTGTAGGGTATAGAGTGTAGGGTATAGAGTGTAGGGTATAGAGTGTAGGGCATAGAGTGTAGGGTATAGAGTGTAGGGTATAGAGTGTAGAGTGTAGGGTATAGAGTGTAGGGTATAGAGTGTAGGGTATAGAGTGTAGGGTATAGAGTGTAGAGTGTAGGGTATAGAGTGTAGGGTATAGAGTGTAGGGTATAGAGTGTAGGGCATAGAGTGTAGGGTATAGAGTGTAGGGTATAGAGTGTAGAGTGTAGGGTATAGAGTGTAGGGCATAGAGTGTAGGGTATAGAGTGTAGAGTGTAGGGTATAGAGTGTAGGGTATAGAGGGTAGGGTATAGAGTGTAGAGTGTAGGGTATAGAGTGTAGGGTATAGAGTGTAGGGTACAGAGTGTAGGGTATAGAGTGTAGGGCATAGAGTGTAGGGTATAGAGTGTAGGGTATAGAGTGTAGAGTGTAGGGTATAGAGTGTAGGGTATAGAGTGTAGGGTATAGAGTGTAGAGTGTAGGGTATAGAGTGTAGGGTATAGAGTGTAGAGTATAGAGTGTAGAGTGTACGGTATAGAGTGTAGGGTATAGAGTGTAGGGTATAGAGTGTAGGGCATAGAGTGTAGGGTATAGAGTGTAGGGTGTAGAGTGTAGGGTATAGAGTGTAGGGTATAGAGTGTAGAGTGTAGGGTATAGAGTGTAGGGTATAGAGTGTAGGGTATAGAGTGTAGGGTATAGAGTGTAGGGTATAGAGTGTAGAGTGTAGGGTATAGAGTGTAGGGTATAGAGTGTAGGGCATAGAGTGTAGGGTATAGAGTGTAGGGTATAGAGTGTAGGGTATAGAGTGTACAGTGTAGGGTATAGAGTGTAGAGTGTAGGGTATAGAGTGTATGGTATAGAGTGTAGGGTATAGAGTGTAGGGCATAGAGTGTAGGGTATAGAGTGTAGGGTATAGAGTGTAGAGTGTAGGGTATAGAGTGTAGGGTATAGAGTGTAGGGTATAGAGTGTAGGGTATAGAGTGTAGGGTATAGAGTGTAGGGCATAGAGTGTAGGGTATAGAGTGTAGGGTATAGAGTGTAGAGTGTAGGGTATAGAGTGTAGGGTATAGAGTGTAGGGTATAGAGTGTAGGGTATAGAGTGTAGAGTGTAGGGTATAGAGTGTAGGGTATAGAGTGTAGGGTATAGATTGTAGGGTATAGAGTGTAGGGCATAGAGTGTAGGGTATAAAGTGTAGGGTATAGAGTGTAGATTGTAGGGTATAGAGTGTAGGGCATAGAGTGTAGGGTATAGAGTGTAGAGTGTAGGGTATAGAGTGTAGGGTATAGAGTGTAGAGTGTAGGGTATAGAGTGTAGGGTATAGAGTGTAGGGTATAGAGTGTAGGGTATAGAGTGTAGGGCATAGCGTGTAGGGTATAGAGTGTAGGGTATAGAGTGTAGAGTGTAGGGTATAGAGTGTAGGGTATAGAGTGTAGGGTATAGAGTGTAGAGTGTAGGGTATAGAGTGTAGGGTATAGAGTGTAGGGTATAGAGTGTAGAGTGTAGGGTATATAGTGTAGGGTATAGAGTGTAGGGTATAGAGTGTAGAGTGTAGGGTATAGAGTGTAGGGTATAGAGTGTAGGGTATAGAGTGTAGGGTATAGAGTGTAGGGCATAGAGTGTAGGGTATAGAGTGTAGGGTATAGAGTGTAGGGTATAGAGTGTAGAGTGTAGGGTATAGAGTGTAGGGTATAGAGTGTAGGGTATAGAGTGTAGAGTGTAGGGTATAGAGTGTAGGGTATAGAGTGTAGAGTGTAGGGTATAGAGTGTAGGGTATAGAGTGTAGGGTATAGAGTGTAGGGCATAGAGTGTAGGGTATAGAGTGTAGGGTATAGAGTGTAGAGTGTAGGGTATAGAGTGTAGGGTATAGAGTGTAGAGTGTAGGGTATAGAGTGTAGAGTGTAGGGTATAGAGTGTAGGGTATAGAGTGTAGGGTAGAGAGTGTAGGGTAGAGAGTGTAGAGTGTAGGGTATAGAGTGTAGGGTATAGAGTGTAGAGTGTAGGGATTAGAGTGTAGGGTATAGAGTGTAGGGTGTAGAGTGTAGGGCATAGAGTGTAGAGTGTAGGGTATAGAGTGTAGGGTATAGAGTGTAGGGTATAGAGTGTAGGGTATAGAGTGTAGAGTATAGAGTGTAGAGTGTAGGGTATAGAGTGTAGAGTGTAGGGCATAGAGTGTAGAGTGTAGGGTATAGAGTGTAGGGTATAGAGTGTAGGGTATAGAGTGTAGGGTATAGAGTGTAGAGTGTAGGGTATAGAGTGTAGGGTATAGAGTGTAGGGTATAGAGTGTAGAGTGTAGGGATTAGAGTGTAGGGTATAGAGTGTAGGGTGTAGAGTGTAGGGCATAGAGTGTAGAGTGTAGGGTATAGAGTGTATGGTATAGAGTGTAGGGTATAGAGTGTAGGGTGTAGAGTGTAGGGTATAGAGTGTAGGGTATAGAGTGTAGGGTATAGAGTGTAGGGAATAGAGTGTAGAGTGTAGGGTATAGAGTGTAGGGTATAGAGTGTAGGGTATAGAGTGTAGAGTGTAGGGTATAGAGTGTAGGGTATAGAGTGTAGGGTATAGAGTGTAGGGCATAGAGTGTAGGGTATAGAGTGTAGGGTATAGAGTGTAGAGTGTAGGGTATAGAGTGTAGGGTATAGAGTGTAGGGTATAGAGTGTAGGGTATAGAGTGTAGAGTGTAAGGTATAGAGTGTAGGGTATAGAGTGTAGGGTATAGAGTGTAGAGTGTAGGGTATAGAGTGTAGGGTATAGAGTGTAGGGTATAGAGTGTAGGGTATAGAGTGTAGGGCATAGCGTGTAGGGTATAGAGTGTAGGGTATAGAGTGTAGAGTGTAGGGTATAGAGTGTAGGGTAGTGGTCCTCTCTCTACATTCTGCATAAACTTTAAACTATTCTCTCTGATTTCTATAACTTCACTACAAAACATGTCAGCGTCCTAAAAAGCTCATCATTCATCTCAGATTAACGTGAGCATTCTAATGAGATCAAATATGTCCTATCTGGGATACATATTTACAGAGAAAACCCTACTTCTTTACCAGATGGAGTTAGAAACTCGTGTTTCATGAGATGTGTAGCTACACCGAGTGGGACTACGAATATATATTTTCGTATTTCTAGCTTAAATCGTTTGCCTAATATCTAACAAAAACTAAACAAAGAATCTTTCATGGATTTTTGGAGCCATTTTTCCTGTTCTAGCTGGACAAAGCTTACACAGGAAATGCCAGTCGTAAATTCCGTTCGGCCATAAAACTTCTAACCCCCACACTCTCTGAGAAGGAAAGCCAGGAATTTGCAGCTACAACTGTTACTCCAAGAAGGGGGGGCTTAGCCCACACAGGCTAGAGAACTACTTATGATATTTCATACCATATCGTGACACCTCCCCCTTTTGGTGTGCGCTAGGGAGGCAGGACCTGATGGTTCTCCTCCATGCGCACCTCAGCAGGTTCACCCTGGTGGGCCAACCCATCACCATTGCCATGATCTGGCTCCATGGTGCCTTCGCCTACCCGGTTTTCCAGGTAGTGAACCTCCCTCATGCCCATCTGACACTTTCCCGGCTTGATAGTCAGTCCTGCTTGGGGAATTCGCCTGAGCACCTCCTCGAGATGCTGCAGGTGTTCCTTCCAGGAGGGACTGAAGATGGCAATGTCATCCAAGTACGCCACGGCGTACGTCTCCAGTCCCTGAAGCAGGCGGTTGACCATCCGCTGGAAAGTGGCAGGGGCATTCTTCATGCCGAAGGGCATGACCGTGGACTCGTACAGTCCAAAGGGTGTGATAAAGGCGGACTTCTCCTGCGCCTCAGGGCTCAGGGGAATCTGCCAGTATCCTCGACTCAGATCCATTATTGTCAGGTATTTTGCGCCAGCTAACTTCTCAAGCAGCTCCTCGATGCGCGGCATTGGGTGCGCATCCGAGGCTGTGATGGCGTTGAGCCCCCTGTAGTCCACGCAGAACCGTGTGGTCCGGTCCTTCTTTGGCACGAGGACTACAGGCGATGCCCACGCGCTCTTTGACCGTCGAATCACCCCCAGCTGTAACATCTCATCGATCTCTTGGCGCATAGTCTGCTGCACCTGGTCAGAGATTCGATAGGGTGTTCGCCGTAGTGGGGCGTGATTCCCGGTGTCCACCTCGTGGACGGCTAACTCAGTCCTCCCAGGTCGGTTGGAGAACACGACCCGGAAAGGTTCCAGTGTGGTTTGCAACTGTACCCGCTGGGGTTCAGTTAACGAGGCGCTTACCTCCACATCCTCGATGGACCCATTGGCCTTGGCTTGGGCCAGCATGTCCAGGAGGGTGTCTTCCTCACCGTCTTCGGGCAAGCTGCAGACCGGGAGGACGAAAGGTTCACGTTCGTGATGAGCCTTCATCATGTTGACGTGAAAGGCCTTTCGCCTACCCCGAGCGTGGTCAAGCGTGACCACGTAAGTGACCGGGTTGAGCTGTTGGTGGACGACGTACGGGCCCTCCCAGGCTGCCTGAAGCTTATCCGTTGGTACGGGGACCAGCACCCACACCTTTTGACCCACGTGGTAGGTCCGCTCCCGGGCGTTCTGGTCGTACCAGTGCTTCTGATCAGCCTGAGCCTGCGTCATGTTGTCATGCACCAACTGCGTCAAGGTCTGCATCTTGTCACGGAAGCGCATGACATACTCCACTATGGACACTTCAGAAGGGTTCGGCTCCTCTTCCCAGGAATCTCTTACCAACCCAAGGGGTCCCCGGACTCGCACTGGGTCAGGATTCACACCGTGACCGTCACCCCTACGTCACGGATCAGGGTGACTTTAGGCCAACAGACGGCTATCACATGTGCAGGGGGGCTTATCTTAGTTATCCCTCCACTGCTAACAATGTGATGAAAAACCACACACAAGGCTATTGACCTCTTAGTTTACAGCAGGGGCTTATTCTAGGTATCCCACTGCTTTTCTATATACCACGAACTGCAGGGATTTATGTATATCCCGCTTACAGTTCCTCTTAACACTTGCAGCTCTCTGGCGCCCCCTTACTCTCAGGTCAGATTAGGTACTGCACCCTGGGTAATTAGTCGCCAGAAAGGCTGCCTGCTATGTACTGGCTATTGGGCACGCTGCAGCGACGCGATAACTACTCCCACTCAGGCAGGAACAATAATTATTAAAGCCGCAGCCGCTACCACATAACCCAAAAGTCTGCACACTATCGGTTTCACTGCCACCAGCTTCGATTAAACGGGTCCGAAGCTAACCCAACACAACAGTAACAGTAGCGTATTTCACTTCAGAAGACTGGGTAAGTGTAGAGCATGGAGAACTGAACTAACATATAATAGTATGTCCCCTTAAAAATAATTAGGCCGTGCTTTATCAAAAATAGTTTATAAAGATGTTACAAATGAGACAATTGCAAATATGTACATGGGTAATTATAACATAAAGGGAATAAATGAGAAAAGATAACACTCACATATTAAAAGCATTGCAGGCATCCAGGCTAGTGCAGTTTCCATACATCCCAGTCCATGGGATGTACTCAGCTCTTCCAGGACAATAGGACAAAGCCGTCCAGAAGGAGAAATCAGCAAAAAGTGACTCCTCAGAGCCTGCCAGACACTTAAAACATTAAGGCTGTGACATCACAGAAAGGCTGGCTTATCCAGACCCTCCTCTCTCTACATTCTGCCTAAACTTTAAACTATTCTCTCTGATTTCTATAACTTCACTACAAAACATGTCAGCGTCCTAAAAAGCTCATCATTCATCTCAGATTAACGTGAGCATTCTAATGAGATCAAATATGTCCTATCTGGGATACATATTTACAGAGAAAACCCTACTTCTTTACCAGATGGAGTTAGAAACTCGTGTTTCATGAGATGTGTAGCTACACCGAGTGGGACTACGAATATATATTTTCGTATTTCTAGCTTAAATCGTTTGCCTAATATCTAACAAAAACTAAACAAAGAATCTTTCATGGATTTTTGGAGCCATTTTTCCTGTTCTAGCTGGACAAAGCTTACACAGGAAATGCCAGTCGTAAATTCCGTTCGGCCATAAAACTTCTAACCCCCACACTCTCTGAGAAGGAAAGCCAGGAATTTGCAGCTACAATTGTTACTCCAAGAAGGGGGGGCTTAGCCCACACAGGCTAGAGAACTACTTATGATATTTCATACCATATCGTGACACCTCCCCCTTTTGGTGTGCGCTAGGGAGGCAGTACCCCACGGTATGCCTCCATGGGCACCTCAGTAGGTTCACCCTGGCGGGAGAGTCCATCTGCATTCCCATGCTCTTTGCCCGTTTTATGTTCAATGGTGAAGTCAAACTGCTGAAGGGCAAGGCTCCAGCGTAGCAACCTGCCGTTGGTTCCACACATGGCGTTTAGCCAGCGCAGAGGGTTGTGGTCGGTCACCACAGTGAAGGTGTGACCGTACAAGTAGGGCTGCAAGCGCTGCAGGGCCCAGACTATGGCCAGGCACTCCTTCTCGATGGTGGAGTAGGCCACTTCCCTCGGCAAAAGTTTCCGACTCAGGTATAACACGGGGTGCTCTTGGTCCTCCGAGTCAACCTGGCTGAGTACAGCACCAAGGCCAAACTCGCTGGCGTCGGTCTGCACCAAGAACGGTCGACTGCTGTCGACTGCTTTCAACACAGGGGCGTTGCACAGTGCGGTTTTCAACGCCTTGAAAGCCCCCTCACAGCCATCTGTCCAGTTGACGATGTGGGGTAGCTTCTTCCTGGTGAGGTCCGTCAAAGGTTTTGCCAGGCTACTATAGTGCGGTACGAAGCGCCTATAGTACCCTGCAGTGCCCAAGAAGGACATCACCTGTTTCTTGGTCACGGGAGTGGGCCAGTTCACGATCGCGCCCACTTTCTCCGGCTCTGGCTTCAGGGTGCCTCCGCCTACCCGGTGTCCTAGGTAGTGAACCTCCCTCTTGCCCATCTGACACTTCCCCGGCTTGATAGTCAGTCCTGCTTGGTGAATCCGCCTGAGCACCTCCTCGAGATGCTGCAGGTGTTCCTTCCAGGAGGGACTGAAGATGGCAATGTCATCCAAGTACGCCACGGCGTACGTCTCCAGTCCCTGAAGCAGGCGGTTGACCATCCGCTGGAAAGTGGCAGGGGCATTCTTCATGCCGAAGGGCATGACCGTGGACTCGTACAGTCCAAAGGGTGTGATAAAGGCGGACTTCTCCTGCGCCTCAGGGCTCAGGGGAATCTGCCAGTATCCTCGACTCAGATCCATTATTGTCAGGTATTTTGCGCCAGCTAACTTCTCAAGCAGCTCCTCGATGCGCGGCATTGGGTGCGCATCCGAGGCTGTGATGGCGTTGAGCCCCCTGTAGTCCACGCAGAACCGGGTGGTCCGGTCCTTCTTTGGCACGAGAACTACAGGCGATGCCCACGCGCTCTTTGACCGTCGAATCACCCCCAGCTGTAACATCTCATCGATCTCTTGGCGCATAGTCTGCTGCACCTGGTCAGAGATTCGATAGGGTGTTCGCCGTAGTGGGGCGTGATTCCCGGTGTCCACCTCGTGGACGGCTAACTCAGTCCTCCCAGGTCGGTTGGAGAATACGACCCGGAAGGGTTCCAGTGTGGTTTGCAACTGCACCCGCTGGGGTTCAGTTAACGAGGCGCTTACCTCCACATCCTCGATGGACCCATTGGCCTTGGCTTGGGCCAGCAAGTCCAGGAGGGTGTCTTCCTCACCGTTTTCGGGCAAGCTGCAGACCGGTAGGACGAAAGGTTCACGTTCGTGATGAGCCTTCATCATGTTGACGTGAAAGGCCTTTCGCCTACCCCGAGCGTGGTCAAGCGTGACCACGTATGTGACCGGGTTGAGCTGTTGGTGGACGACGTACGGGCCCTCCCAGGCTGCCTGAAGCTTATCCGTTGGTACGGGGACCAGCACCCACACCTTTTGACCCACGTGGTAGGTCCGCTCCCGGGCGTTCTGGTCGTACCAGTGCTTCTGATCAGCCTGAGCCTGCGTCATGTTGTCATGCACCAACTGCGTCAAGGTCTGCATCTTGTCACGGAAGCGCATGACATACTCCACTATGGACACTTCAGAAGGGTTCGGCTCCTCTTCCCAGGATTCTCTTACCAACCCAAGGGGTCCCCGGACTCGCCTGCCGTACAGGAGCTCGAAGGGGGAGAACCCCGTCGAGGCCTGCGGAACCTCTCGGTAAGCGAACAGCAGGTGTGGGAGGTACCGCTCCCAGTCGCGCCCTTGAGTCTCAACCAGCATGCGTAGCATCTGTTTGAGGGTACCATTGAAGCGTTCACACAAGCCATTGGTCTGTGGGTGGTACGCACTCGATACCAGGTGCTTCACCTGCATTTTCTTACAGAGAGCCTCCATTAGGCGAGACATAAATTGGGTCCCTTGATCAGTAAGCATTTCCCTGGGAAATCCTACACGTGAAAAGATGGCCAACAGGGCATCCGCCACCTTATCTGCCCTAGTTGACGACAGAGCTACTGCCTCTGGGTACCGGGTAGCATAGTCTACCACAGTAAGGATGTATTGCTTTCCAGAGCTGCTGGGGACGGCCAGCGGGCCCACAATGTCCACCGCGATCCTCTGGAAAGGCTCCTCTATCACTGGCAAAGGGATCAGGGGAGCCTTAAGAGCAGGCCCTGCCTTCCCCACTCTTTGACAGGTGACACAGGAGCGGCAGTAGTTTGACACATCTGTCCCCATCTTAGGCCAATAGAAGTGTTGAGACAGCCGGGCCTTAGTTTTGCTGATCCCCAAGTGTCCAGCTAGCGGGATCTCATGGGCAATCCGCAACAACTCACCCCGGAATTGCTGCGGGACGACCAGCTGTCTTTCCCTCAACCACTCCTTTTGTGATTCTCCGGGTACTGTCTCCCGGTATAACCTTCCTCGTTCCCAGAACACCCTCTCCTTATCAGTCACGGAGGTGGGCGTCTCGGCGAGTTGTCTCAAACTCTCTAGGCTCGCATCTGTGTGCAGAGCGGCCTGAAACTCCTGGCTAGGGGAAGCCAAAAGCGACGTCAGGGTCCCTTCCCCACGGGAACCCTCTTGGACCTGCTCTGGGTCCACCTCTGGTTCAGTCACAGTGATGACTGAGGAGGGTCCGGAAGGCAGACAGTTATCTGCGTTCCGGGCACTCTGACTGCGGGTGACAGCAGCTACATAGGCTGTCTCCCCGGGGGTTTCTACAGGCCCATCAGCCGGCGCTGCTATGGGCTCTACCTCCCCATCCACCCCCAACACTCCAGGGGCTGTGCTACTTATGGGCCAGTTACCTTCCTCGGTGGCACTGGTCACTTTCATGGCGTCACCTTCCTCACGGTTCCCATGCATCTCCCCATTTCCTGTAGCACCGACACTTGCCCCTGTTAGGGGTTCCTCAGCCGTCTCACTCCGCAGAGCGACGTGGCTGGGCACACCTGTACCTATGGACACATTAACCTTCACAAAAAAATCATTATCAGGTTCAGCTGGCACAGGTACAACATTTTCACCATCAATCCTAGGGAAAAAATCATTAGTAGATGCATCAACACAAGATAAAGCATGGTCAGGTAACACATGCGATTTCCCATCATCATCATCATCAGGGTTAACTTTACCCTCATTAGTAGATTGGGGAGGGGTGTCAGGAACGTAGTATGCATACATCCTCCCCAAATCAGTCCCCAACAAAACATCAGTGGGCAAATTATCAGACAGCCCCACTTCCTTCACCCCGCTCCCAGCACCCCAATCAATAAAAACCCGGGCCATTGGTAAGGGACAGCTGATGCCCCCAATCCCAGTGACAGTTAGGGTTTTCCCCGGAATGATTTCTTCAGGGGCCGCCAGTTCGGGTCGGATGAGGGTTCGTTCAGCCCCGGTGTCCTTGAGGCCTGTAGCAACATGGCCTCCCACAGTGACGGGCTGTACGTTGTCACACACCCTCCCAACCACACCACCCACAAAAAGAACTGCTGCATTAGGCCCTGGGGCCTTGGCTGGGGGGTTCTTCGGCCTGTCTGGACAGAAGGTACTGATATGCCCAGGCCGCTTGCAGGTGTGACACGTGCGAGGTTCGGTGGTAGGTCTGGTGCTGTTGGCCACAGGGCCAGGACCTCGGGTGTGCTGGCTGGCAGGGGTACTGGCGTTGGTTGCAGGCTTACCCCCTCTCCAGCTGGTGGTGACTGGCTTCCGCGCTTCCGATCTACGGTTGGCCTCATAGGCATCGGCAATCTGCGCTGCTTTCGTCACGTCTTTGGGTTCTCTGTCCATCACGAACTGTCGCACCTCAGCTGGGCAAAGATGAAAAAACTGGTCTTTGATCATCAGGTCTCGCAGCTGTGCAAAGGTGGTCACTGACAGTCCTTGGGTCCACTGGTCAAAGTGGGTCCCCAGTCCATGCACCACATCACTGTAACTGTCGTGTGGGCCACGTTGGAGGGTCCGGAACTTTCTACGGTACACCTCGGGTGTAAGCTGGTACTTGGCTATCAGGGCCTGCTTGATGGCCTCATAGTCACCATCTTGTTCTTGAGGGAGGGCAGCAAACGCCTCCAGAGCTTTACCTTTCAGCCCTGGTGTCAGGTATCGGGCCCATTCATCTGTAGGCAGCTGGTACTGCCTGCAGGCTTTCTCAAAGGCCCGCAGAAAAGTGTCCAAATCTCCGTCCTTCTCCATAACAGGAAAGTGATCAGGCCGGGGCTTCGGTGTCTGAGCGCTGCTAGGCTCACGGTTGGTCTGAGACAACCCCTGCATTTGCAGTCGGGCTAACTGCAGCTGGTACTCCCGCTCAGCTTGCCGCTCGGCTCGCTGGGCCTCTCTCTCAGCTCGGGCCTCTCTCTCGGCTCGCTCCTGGTATTGCTGGATCAGCTGCAGACGTCTCTCATGGTCGTCAATGGGGAATTCTTTCAAGGCCGCCTGCAGGTGGGGGTCCAATTCGCCCGGATTGCTAACAGGGCCAGCATTCAGTGGTTGGACCTCTGCTGCAGCACCATGTTCGCTGGTGCTGGCTTCTGCGGCCTCTGAGCTCTGAGATTGGTCTCGAGCGGCTTCCCATTGCACCAGATCTGCGACCAGTTGGGCTTTGTTTTTGCTTGCAAAGTCAATGTGCTGTGTCTTGCATAAGGCAACAAGGGTGTCTCTGGTCTGCTGCTCATAAAAGGTTTCTCCCAGCCCAACCATGGTTGCCAAATAAAAGATAGGATAGAAAAACGAAGAGAAAGGGAGGGGATAATTACCAGTACACAATTGTCTCACAACTAAAAAGCACTGAGTTCGTTCTCCAAACTTATTTGCGCAGAGTCCTCGCAAGAACTTTCTGCAAGTTTTTAGTGAGAGGAATGATTACTCAAACCAAATCACTAATGCTCTAAGATATCCCACCGCCTTGCCACCAATTGTCACGATTCCCCTGACCGCTGTCACCACTGGGTCAGGATTCACACCGTGACCGTCACCCCTACGTCACGGATCAGGGTGACTTTAGGCCAACAGACGGCTATCACATGTGCAGGGGGGCTTATCTTAGTTATCCCTCCACTGCTAACAATGTGATGAAAAACCACACACAAGGCTATTGACCTCTTAGTTTACAGCAGGGGCTTATTCTAGGTATCCCACTGCTTTTCTATATACCACGAACTGCAGGGATTTATGTATATCCCGCTTACAGTTCCTCTTAACACTTGCAGCTCTCTGGCGCCCCCTTACTCTCAGGTCAGATTAGGTACTGCACCCTGGGTAATTAGTCGCCAGAAAGGCTGCCTGCTATGTACTGGCTATTGGGCACGCTGCAGCGACGCGATAACTACTCCCACTCAGGCAGGAACAATAATTATTAAAGCCGCAGCCGCTACCACATAACCCAAAAGTCTGCACACTATCGGTTTCACTGCCACCAGCTTCGATTAAACGGGTCCGAAGCTAACCCAACACAACAGTAACAGTAGCGTATTTCACTTCAGAAGACTGGGTAAGTGTAGAGCATGGAGAACTGAACTAACATATAATAGTATGTCCCCTTAAAAATAATTAGGCCGTGCTTTATCAAAAATAGTTTATAAAGATGTTACAAATGAGACAATTGCAAATATGTACATGGGTAATTATAACATAAAGGGAATAAATGAGAAAAGATAACACTCACATATTAAAAGCATTGCAGGCATCCAGGCTAGTGCAGTTTCCATACATCCCAGTCCATGGGATGTACTCAGCTCTTCCAGGACAATAGGACAAAGCCGTCCAGAAGGAGAAATCAGCAAAAAGTGACTCCTCAGAGCCTGCCAGACACTTAAAACATTAAGGCTGTGACATCACAGAAAGGCTGGCTTATCCAGACCCTCCTCTCTCTACATTCTGCCTAAACTTTAAACTATTCTCTCTGATTTCTATAACTTCACTACAAAACATGTCAGCGTCCTAAAAAGCTCATCATTCATCTCAGATTAACGTGAGCATTCTAATGAGATCAAATATGTCCTATCTGGGATACATATTTACAGAGAAAACCCTACTTCTTTACCAGATGGAGTTAGAAACTCGTGTTTCATGAGATGTGTAGCTACACCGAGTGGGACTACGAATATATATTTTCGTATTTCTAGCTTAAATCGTTTGCCTAATATCTAACAAAAACTAAACAAAGAATCTTTCATGGATTTTTGGAGCCATTTTTCCTGTTCTAGCTGGACAAAGCTTACACAGGAAATGCCAGTCGTAAATTCCGTTCGGCCATAAAACTTCTAACCCCCACACTCTCTGAGAAGGAAAGCCAGGAATTTGCAGCTACAATTGTTACTCCAAGAAGGGGGGGCTTAGCCCACACAGGCTAGAGAACTACTTATGATATTTCATACCATATCGTGACAGTAGGGTATAGAGTGTAGAGTGTAGGGTATAGAGTGTAGGGTATAGAGTGTAGGGTATAGAGTGTAGGGTATAGAGTGTAGAGTGTAAGGTATAGAGTGTAGGGTATAGAGTGTAGGGTATAGAGTGTAGAGTGTAGGGTATAGAGTGTAGGGTATAGAGTGTAGGGTATAGAGTGTAGGGTATAGAGTGTAGGGCATAGCGTGTAGGGTATAGAGTGTAGGGTATAGAGTGTAGAGTGTAGGGTATAGAGTGTAGGGTATAGAGTGTAGGGTATAGAGTGTAGAGTGTAGGGTATAGAGTGTAGGGTATAGAGTGTAGGGTATAGAGTGTAGAGTGTAGGGTATATAGTGTAGGGTATAGAGTGTAGGGTATAGAGTGTAGAGTGTAGGGTATAGAGTGTAGGGTATAGAGTGTAGGGCATAGAGTGTAGGGCATAGAGTGTAGGGTATAGAGTGTAGGGTATAGAGTGTAGAGTGTAGGGTATAGAGTGTAGGGTATAGAGTGTAGGGTATAGAGTGTAGAGTGTAGGGTATAGAGTGTAGGGTATAGAGTGTAGAGTGTAGGGTATAGAGTGTAGGGTATAGAGTGTAGGGTATAGAGTGTAGGGCATAGAGTGTAGGGTATAGAGTGTAGGGTATAGAGTGTAGAGTGTAGGGTATAGAGTGTAGGGTATAGAGTGTAGAGTGTAGGGTATAGAGTGTAGAGTGTAGGGTATAGAGTGTAGGGTATAGAGTGTAGGGTAGAGAGTGTAGGGTAGAGAGTGTAGAGTGTAGGGTATAGAGTGTAGGGTATAGAGTGTAGAGTGTAGGGATTAGAGTGTAGGGTATAGAGTGTAGGGTGTAGAGTGTAGGGCATAGAGTGTAGAGTGTAGGGTATAGAGTGTAGGGTATAGAGTGTAGGGTATAGAGTGTAGAGTATAGAGTGTAGAGTGTAGGGTATAGAGTGTAGAGTGTAGGGCATAGAGTGTAGAGTGTAGGGTATAGAGTGTAGGGTATAGAGTGTAGGGTATAGAGTGTAGGGTATAGAGTGTAGAGTGTAGGGTATAGAGTGTAGGGTATAGAGTGTAGGGTATAGAGTGTAGAGTGTAGGGATTAGAGTGTAGGGTATAGAGTGTAGGGTGTAGAGTGTAGGGCATAGAGTGTAGAGTGTAGGGTATAGAGTGTATGGTATAGAGTGTAGGGTATAGAGTGTAGGGTGTAGAGTGTAGGGTATAGAGTGTAGGGTATAGAGTGTAGGGTATAGAGTGTAGGGAATAGAGTGTAGAGTGTAGGGTATAGAGTGTAGGGTATAGAGTGTAGGGTATAGAGTGTAGAGTGTAGGGTATAGAGTGTAGGGTATAGAGTGTAGGGTATAGAGTGTAGGGCATAGAGTGTAGGGTATAGAGTGTAGGGTATAGAGTGTAGAGTGTAGGGTATAGAGTGTAGGGTATAGAGTGTAGGGTATAGAGTGTAGGGTATAGAGTGTAGAGTGTAGGGTATAGAGTGTAGGGTATAGAGTGTAGGGTATAGAGTGTAGGGCATAGAGTGTAGGGTATAGAGTGTAGGGTATAGAGTGTAGAGTGTAGGGTATAGAGTGTAGGGCATAGAGTGTAGGGTATAGAGT
The DNA here is from genome assembly GCF_032444005.1 of Ranitomeya imitator. Classification (NCBI taxonomy): domain Eukaryota; kingdom Metazoa; phylum Chordata; class Amphibia; order Anura; family Dendrobatidae; genus Ranitomeya; species Ranitomeya imitator. The sequence goes on from NW_027194015.1 coordinate 818,622, forward strand.
GTAGAGTGTAGGGTATAGAGTGTAGGGTATAGAGTGTAGGGTATAGAGTGTAGAGTGTAGGGTATAGAGTGTAGGGTATAGAGTGTAGGGTACAGAGTGTAGGGTATAGAGTGTAGGGCATAGAGTGTAGGGTATAGAGTGTAGGGTATAGAGTGTAGAGTGTAGGGTATAGAGTGTAGGGTATAGAGTGTAGGGTATAGAGTGTAGAGTGTAGGGTATAGAGTGTAGGGTATAGAGTGTAGAGTATAGAGTGTAGAGTGTAGGGTATAGAGTGTAGGGTATAGAGTGTAGGGTATAGAGTGTAGGGCATAGAATGTAGGGTATAGAGTGTAGGGTGTAGAGTGTAGGGAATAGAGTGTAGGATATAGAGTGTAGAGTGTAGGGTATAGAGTGTAGGGTATAGAGTGTAGGGTATAGAGTGTAGGGTATAGAGTGTAGAGTGTAGGGTATAAAGTGTAGAGTGTAGGGTATAGAGTGTAGGGTATAGAGTGTAGGGTATAGAGTGTAGGGTATAGAGTGTACAGTGTAGGGTATAGAGTGTAGAGTGTAGGGTATAGAGTGTATGGTATAGAGTGTAGGGTATAGAGTGTAGGGTGTAGAGTGTAGGGTATAGAGTGTAGGGTATAGAGTGTACAGTGTAGGGTAGAGAGTGTAGAGTGTAGGGTATAGAGTGTAGGGTATAGAGTGTAGAGTGTAGGGATTAGAGTGTAGGGTATAGAGTGTAGGGTATAGAGTGTAGGGTATAGAGTGTAGAGTATAGAGTGTAGAGTGTAGGGTATAGAGTGTAGAATGTAGGGCATAGAGTGTAGAGTGTAGGGTATAGAGTGTAGGGTATAGAGTGTAGGGTAAAGAGTGTAGGGTATAGAGTGTAGAGTGTAGGGTATAAAGTGTAGGGTATAGAGTGTAGGGTATAGAGTGTAGAGTGTAGGGATTAGAGTGTAGGGTATAGAGTGTAGGGTGTAGAGTGTAGGGAATAGAGTGTAGAGTGTAGGGTATAGAGTGTATGGTATAGAGTGTAGGGTATAGAGTGTAGGGTGTAGAGTGTAGGGTATAGAGTGTAGGGTATAGAGTGTAGAGTGTAGGGTATAGAGTGTAGGGTATAGAGTGTAGGGTATAGAGTGTAGAGTGTAGGGTATAGAGTGTAGGGTATAGAGTATAGGGTATAGAGTGTAGGGCATAGAGTGTAGGGTATAGAGTGTAGGGTATAGAGTGTAGAGTGTAGGGTATAGAGTGTAGGGTATAGAGTGTAGGGTATAGAGTGTAGGGTATAGAGTGTAGGGTATAGAGTGTAGGGCATAGAGTGTAGGGTATAGAGTGTAGGGTATAGAGTGTAGAGTGTAGGGTATAGAGTGTAGGGCATAGAGTGTAGGGTATAGAGTGTAGAGTGTAGGGTATAGAGTGTAGGGTATAGAGTGTAGGGTATAGAGTGTAGAGTGTAGGGTATAGAGTGTAGGGTATAGAGTGTAGGGTATAGAGTGTAGGGTATAGAGTGTAGGGCATAGAGTGTAGGGTATAGAGTGTAGGGTATAGAGTGTAGAGTGTAGGGTATAGAGTGTAGGGTATAGAGTGTAGGGTATAGAGTGTAGAGTGTAGAATATAGAGTGTAGGGTATAGAGTGTAGAGTGTAGAGTGTAGGGTATAGAGTGTAGGGTATAGAGTGTAGGGTATAGAGTGTAGGGTATAGAGTGTAGGGTATAGAGTGTAGGGTATAGAGTGTAGGGCATAGAGTGTAGGGTATAGAGTGTAGGGTGTAGAGTGTAGGGTATAGAGTGTAGGGTATAGAGTGTAGGGTATAGAGTGTAGGGTATAGAGTGTAGGGTATAGAGTGTACAGTGTAGGGTATAGAGTGTAGAGTGTAGGGTATAGAGTGTATGGTATAGAGTGTAGGGTATAGAGTGTAGGGTGTAGAGTGTAGGGTATAGAGTGTAGGGTATAGAGTGTACAGTGTAGGGTAGAGAGTGTAGAGTGTAGGGTATAGAGTGTAGAGTGTAGAGTGTAGGGATTAGAGTGTAGGGTATAGAGTGTAGGGTGTAGAGTGTAGGGCATAGAGTGTAGAGTGTAGGGTATAGAGTGTAGGGTATAGAGTGTAGGGTATAGAGTGTAGGGTATAGAGTGTAGAGTATAGAGTGTAGAGTGTAGGGTATAGAGTGTAGAATGTAGGGCATAGAGTGTAGAGTGTAGGGTATAGAGTGTAGGGTATAGAGTGTAGGGTATAGAGTGTAGGGTATAGAGTGTAGAGTGTAGGGATTAGAGTGTAGGGTATAGAGTGTAGGGTGTAGAGTGTAGGGCATAGAGTGTAGAGTGTAGGGTATAGAGTGTATGGTATAGAGTGTAGGGTATAGAGTGTAGGGTGTAGAGTGTAGGGTATAGAGTGTAGGGTATAGAGTGTAGGGTATAGAGTGTAGGGTATAGAGTGTAGGGAATAGAGTGTAGAGTGTAGGGTATAGAGTGTAGGGTATAGAGTGTAGGGTATAGAGTGTAGAGTGTAGGGTATAGAGTGTAGGGTATAGAGTGTAGGGTATAGAGTGTAGGGCATAGAGTGTAGGGTACAGAGTGTAGGGTATAGAGTGTAGAGTGTAGGGTATAGAGTGTAGGGTATAGAGTGTAGGGTATAGAGTGTAGGGTATAGAGTGTAGAGTGTAGGGTATAGAGTGTAGGGTATAGAGTGTAGGGTATAGAGTGTAGGGTATAGAGTGTAGGGCATAGAGTGTAGGGTATAGAGTGTAGGGTATAGAGTGTAGAGTGTAGGGTATAGAGTGTAGGGCATAGAGTGTAGGGTATAGAGTGTAGAGTGTAGGGTATAGAGTGTAGGGTATAGAGTGTAGGGTATAGAGTGTAGAGTGTAGGGTATAGACTGTAGGGTATAGAGTGTAGGGTATAGAGTGTAGGGTATAGAGTGTAGGGCATAGAGTGTAGGGTATAGAGTGTAGGGTATAGAGTGTAGAGTGTAGGGTATAGAGTGTAGGGTATAGAGTGTAGGGTATAGAGTGTAGAGTGTAGGGTATAGAGTGTAGGGTATAGAGTGTAGAGTATAGAGTGTAGAGTGTAGGGTATAGAGTGTAGGGTATAGAGTGTAGGGTATAGAGTGTAGGGCATAGAGTGTAGGGTATAGAGTGTAGGGTGTAGAGTGTAGGGTATAGAGTGTAGGGTATAGAGTGTAGAGTGTAGGGTATAGAGTGTAGGGTATAGAGTGTAGGGTATAGAGTGTAGGGTATAGAGTGTAGGGTATAGAGTGTAGGGAATAGAGTGTAGAGTGTAGGGTATAGAGTGTAGAGTGTAGGGATTAGAGTGTAGGGTATAGAGTGTAGGGTATAGAGTGTAGAGTGTAGGGTATAGAGTGTAGGGTATAGAGTGTAGGGTATAGAGTGTAGAGTGTATGGTATAGAGTGTAGGGTATAGAGTGTAGGGTATAGAGTGTAGAGTGTAGGGTATAGAGTGTAGGGTATAGAGTGTAGGGTATAGAGTGTAGGGTATAGAGTGTAGGGCATAGAGTGTAGGGTATAGAGTGTAGGGTATAGAGTGTAGAGTGTAGGGTATAGAGTGTAGGGTATAGAGTGTAGGGTATAGAGTGTAGAGTGTAGGGTATAGAGTGTAGGGTATAGAGTGTAGAGTGTAGGGTATAGAGTGTAGGGTATAGAGTGTAGGGTATAGAGTGTAGGGCATAGAGTGTAGGGTATAGAGTGTAGGGTATAGAGTGTAGAGTGTAGGGTATAGAGTGTAGGGTATAGAGTGTAGAGTGTAGGGTATAGAGTGTAGAGTGTAGGGTATAGAGTGTAGGGTATAGAGTGTAGGGTAGAGAGTGTAGGGTAGAGAGTGTAGAGTGTAGGGTATAGAGTGTAGGGTATAGAGTGTAGAGTGTAGGGATTAGAGTGTAGGGTATAGAGTGTAGGGTGTAGAGTGTAGGGCATAGAGTGTAGACTGTAGGGTATAGAGTGTAGGGTATAGAGTGTAGGGTGTAGAGTGTAGGGTATAGAGTGTAGGGTATAGAGTGTAGGGAATAGAGTGTTGAGTGTAAGGTATAGAGTGTAGAGTGTAGGGCATAGAGTGTAGAGTGTAGGGTATCGAGTCTAGGGTATAGAGTGTAGGGTATAGAGTGTAGGGTATAGAGTGTAGGGTATAGAGTGTAGATTATAGAGTGTAGAGTGTAGGGTATAGAGTTTAGAGTGTAGGGCATAGAGTGTAGAGTGTAGGGTATAGAGTGTAGGGTATAGAGTGTAGGGTATAGAGTGTAGGGTCTAGAGTGTAGAGTGTAGGGTATAGAGTGTAGAGTGTAGGGTATAGAGTGTAGGGTATAGAGTGTAGGGTATAGAGTGTAGAGTGTAGGGATTAGAGTGTAGGGTATAGAGTGTAGGGTGTAGGGTATAGAGTGTATGGTATAGAGTGTAGGGTATAGAGTGTAGGGTGAAGAGTGTAGGGTATAGAGTGTAGGGTACAGAGTGTAGGGTATAGAGTGTAGGGTATAGAGTGTAGGGAATAGAGTGTAGAGTGTAGGGTATAGAGTGTAGGGTATAGAGTGTAGGGTATAGAGTGTAGAGTGTAGGGTATAGAGTGTAGGGTATAGAGTGTAGGGTATAGAGTGTAGGGCATAGAGTGTAGGGTATAGAGTGTAGGGTATAGAGTGTAGAGTGTAGGGTATAGAGTGTAGGGTATAGAGTGTAGGGTATAGAGTGTAGGGTATAGAGTGTAGAGTGTAGGGTATAGAGTGTAGGGTATAGAGTGTAGGGTATAGAGTGTAGGGTATAGAGTGTAGGGCATAGAGTGTAGGGTATAGAGTGTAGGGTATAGAGTGTAGAGTGTAGGGTATAGAGTGTAGGGCATAGAGTGTAGGGTATAGAGTGTAGAGTGTAGGGTATAGAGTGTAGGGTATAGAGTGTAGGGTATAGAGTGTAGAGTGTAGGGTATAGAGTGTAGGGTATAGAGTGTAGGGTATAGAGTGTAGGGTATAGAGTGTAGGGCATAGAGTGTAGGGTATAGAGTGTAGAGTGTAGGGTATAGAGTGTAGGGTATAGAGTGTAGGGTATAGAGTGTAGGGTATAGAGTGTAGGGCATAGAGTGTAGGGTATAGAGTGTAGGGTATAGAGTGTAGAGTGTAGGGTATAGAGTGTAGGGTATAGAGTGTAGGGTATAGAGTGTAGAGTGTAGGGTATAGAGTGTAGGGTATAGAGTGTAGAGTATAGAGTGTAGAGTGTAGGGTATAGAGTGTAGGGTATAGAGTGTAGGGTATAGAGTGTAGGGCATAGAGTGTAGGGTATAGAGTGTAGGGTGTAGAGTGTAGGGTATAGAGTGTAGGGTATAGAGTGTAGGGTATAGAGTGTAGGGTATAGAGTGTAGGGTATAGAGTGTACAGTGTAGGGTATAGAGTGTAGAGTGTAGGGTATAGAGTGTATGGTATAGAGTGTAGGGTATAGAGTGTAGGGTGTAGAGTGTAGGGTATAGAGTGTAGGGTATAGAGTGTACAGTGTAGGGTAGAGAGTGTAGAGTGTAGGGTATAGAGTGTAGGGTATAGAGTGTAGAGTGTAGGGATTAGAGTGTAGGGTATAGAGTGTAGGGTGTAGAGTGTAGGGCATAGAGTGTAGAGTGTAGGGTATAGAGTGTAGGGTATAGAGTGCAGGGTATAGAGTGTAGGGTATAGAGTGTAGAGTATAGAGTGTAGAGTGTAGGGTATAGAGTGTAGAATGTAGGGCATAGAGTGTAGAGTGTAGGGTATAGAGTGTAGGGTATAGAGTGTAGGGTATAGAGTGTAGGGTATAGAGTGTAGAGTGTAGGGTATAGAGTGTAGGGTATAGAGTGTAGGGTATAGAGTGTAGAGTGTAGGGATTAGAGTGTAGGGTATAGAGTGTAGGGTGTAGAGTGTAGGGCATAGAGTGTAGAATGTAGGGTATAGAGTGTATGGTATAGAGTGTAGGGTATAGAGTGTAGGGTGTAGAGTGTAGGGTATAGAGTGTAGGGTATAGAGTGTAGGGTATAGAGTGTAGGGTATAGAGTGTAGGGAATAGAGTGTAGAGTGTAGGGTATAGAGTGTAGGGTATAGAGTGTAGGGTATAGAGTGTAGAGTGTAGGGTATAGAGTGTAGGGTATAGAGTGTAGGGTATAGAGTGTAGGGCATAGAGTGTAGGGTATAGAGTGTAGGGTATAGAGTGTAGAGTGTAGGGTATAGAGTGTAGGGTATAGAGTGTAGGGTATAGAGTGTAGAGTGTAGGGTATAGAGTGTAGGGTATAGAGTGTAGGGTATAGAGTGTAGGGTATAGAGTGTAGGGCATAGAGTGTAGGGTATAGAGTGTAGGGTATAGAGTGTAGAGTGTAGGGTATAGAGTGTAGGGCATAGAGTGTAGGGTATAGAGTGTAGAGTGTAGGGTATAGAGTGTAGGGTATAGAGTGTAGGGTATAGAGTGTAGAGTGTAGGGTATAGAGTGTAGGGTATAGAGTGTAGGGTATAGAGTGTAGGGTATAGAGTGTAGGGCATAGAGTGTAGGGTATAGAGTGTAGGGTATAGAGTGTAGAGTGTAGGGTATAGAGTGTAGGGTATAGAGTGTAGGGTATAGAGTGTAGAGTGTAGGGTATAGAGTGTAGGGTATAGAGTGTAGAGTATAGAGTGTAGAGTGTAGGGTATAGAGTGTAGGGTATAGAGTGTAGGGCATAGAGTGTAGGGTATAGAGTGTAGGGTGTAGAGTGTAGGGTATAGAGTGTAGGGTATAGAGTGTAGAGTGTAGGGTGTAGAGTGTAGGGTATAGAGTGTAGGGTATAGAGTGTAGGGTATAGAGTGTAGGGTATAGAGTGTAGGGAATAGAGTGTAGAGTGTAGGGTATAGAGTGTAGAGTGTAGGGATTAGAGTGTAGGGTGTAGAGTGTAGGGTATAGAGTGTAGAGTGTAGGGTATAGAGTGTAGGGTAGAGAGTGTAGGGTAGAGAGTGTAGAGTGTAGGGTATAGAGTGTAGGGTATAGAGTGTAGAGTGTAGGGATTAGAGTGTAGGGTATAGAGTGTAGGGTGTAGAGTGTAGGGCATAGAGTGTAGACTGTAGGGTATAGAGTGTAGGGTATAGAGTGTAGGGTGTAGAGTGTAGGGTATAGAGTGTAGGGTATAGAGTGTAGGGAATAGAGTGTTGAGTGTAAGGTATAGAGTGTAGAGTGTAGGGCATAGAGTGTAGAGTGTAGGGTATCGAGTCTAGGGTATAGAGTGTAGGGTATAGAGTGTAGGGTATAGAGTGAAGGGTATAGAGTGTAGATTATAGAGTGTAGAGTGTAGGGTATAGAGTTTAGACTGTAGGGCATAGAGTGTAGAGTGTAGGGTATAGAGTGTAGGGTATAGAGTGTAGGGTATAGAGTGTAGGGTCTAGAGTGTAGAGTGTAGGGTATAGAGTGTAGAGTGTAGGGTATAGAGTGTAGGGTATAGAGTGTAGAGTGTAGGGATTAGAGTGTAGGGTATAGAGTGTAGGGTGTAGGGTATAGAGTGTATGGTATAGAGTGTAGGGTATAGAGTGTAGGGTGAAGAGTGTAGGGTATAGAGTGTAGGGTACAGAGTGTAGGGTATAGAGTGTAGGGTATAGAGTGTAGGGAATAGAGTGTAGAGTGTAGGGTATAGAGTGTAGGGTATAGAGTGTAGGGTATAGAGTGTAGAGTGTAGGGTATAGAGTGTAGGGTATAGAGTGTAGGGTGTAGAGTGTAGGGCATAGAGTGTAGGGTATAGAGTGTAGGGTATAGAGTGTAGAGTGTAGGGTATAGAGTGTAGGGTATAGAGTGTAGGGTATAGAGTGTAGGGTATAGAGTGTAGAGTGTAGGGTATAGAGTGTAGGGTATAGAGTGTAGGGTATAGAGTGTAGGGTATAGAGTGTAGGGTATAGAGTGTAGGGTATAGAGTGTAGGGTATAGAGTGTAGAGTGTAGGGTATAGAGTGTAGGGCATAGAGTGTAGGGTATAGAGTGTAGAGTGTAGGGTATAGAGTGTAGGGTATAGAGTGTAGGGTATAGAGTGTAGAGTGTAGGGTATAGAGTGTAGGGTATAGAGTGTAGGGTATAGAGTGTAGGGTATAGAGTGTAGGGCATAGAGTGTAGGGTATAGAGTGTAGAGTGTAGGGTATAGAGTGTAGGGTATAGAGTGTAGGGTATAGAGTGTAGGGTATAGAGTGTAGGGCATAGAGTGTAGGGTATAGAGTGTAGGGTATAGAGTGTAGAGTGTAGGGTATAGAGTGTAGGGTATAGAGTGTAGGGTATAGAGTGTAGAGTGTAGGGTATAGAGTGTAGGGTATAGAGTGTAGAGTATAGAGTGTAGAGTGTAGGGTATAGAGTGTAGGGTATAGAGTGTAGGGTATAGAGTGTAGGGCATAGAGTGTAGGGTATAGAGTGTAGGGTGTAGAGTGTAGGGTATAGAGTGTAGGGTATAGAGTGTAGGGTATAGAGTGTAGGGTATAGAGTGTAGGGTATAGAGTGTACAGTGTAGGGTATAGAGTGTAGAGTGTAGGGTATAGAGTGTATGGTATAGAGTGTAGGGTATAGAGTGTAGGGTGTAGAGTGTAGGGTATAGAGTGTAGGGTATAGAGTGTACAGTGTAGGGTAGAGAGTGTAGAGTGTAGGGTATAGAGTGTAGGGTATAGAGTGTAGAGTGTAGGGATTAGAGTGTAGGGTATAGAGTGTAGGGTGTAGAGTGTAGGGCATAGAGTGTAGAGTGTAGGGTATAGAGTGTAGGGTATAGAGTGTAGGGTATAGAGTGTAGGGTATAGAGTGTAGAGTATAGAGTGTAGAGTGTAGGGTATAGAGTGTAGAATGTAGGGCATAGAGTGTAGAGTGTAGGGTATAGAGTGTAGGGTATAGAGTGTAGGGTATAGAGTGTAGGGTATAGAGTGTAGAGTGTAGGGTATAGAGTGTAGGGTATAGAGTGTAGGGTATAGAGTGTAGAGTGTAGGGATTAGAGTGTAGGGTATAGAGTGTAGGGTGTAGAGTGTAGGGCATAGAGTGTAGAGTGTAGGGTATAGAGTGTATGGTATAGAGTGTAGGGTATAGAGTGTAGGGTGTAGAGTGTAGGGTATAGAGTGTAGGGTATAGAGTGTAGGGTATAGAGTGTAGGGTATAGAGTGTAGGGAATAGAGTGTAGAGTGTAGGGTATAGAGTGTAGGGTATAGAGTGTAGGGTATAGAGTGTAGAGTGTAGGGTATAGAGTGTAGGGTATAGAGTGTAGGGTATAGAGTGTAGGGCATAGAGTGTAGGGTATAGAGTGTAGGGTATAGAGTGTAGAGTGTAGGGTATAGAGTGTAGGGTATAGAGTGTAGGGTATAGAGTGTAGAGTGTAGGGTATAGAGTGTAGGGTATAGAGTGTAGGGTATAGAGTGTAGGGTATAGAGTGTAGGGCATAGAGTGTAGGGTATAGAGTGTAGGGTATAGAGTGTAGAGTGTAGGGTATAGAGTGTAGGGCATAGAGTGTAGGGTATAGAGTGTAGAGTGTAGGGTATAGAGTGTAGGGTATAGAGTGTAGGGTATAGAGTGTAGAGTGTAGGGTATAGAGTGTAGGGTATAGAGTGTAGGGTATAGAGTGTAGGGTATAGAGTGTAGGGCATAGAGTGTAGGGTATAGAGTGTAGGGTATAGAGTGTAGAGTGTAGGGTATAGAGTGTAGGGTATAGAGTGTAGGGTATAGAGTGTAGAGTGTAGGGTATAGAGTGTAGGGTATAGAGTGTAGAGTATAGAGTGTAGAGTGTAGGGTATAGAGTGTAGGGTATAGAGTGTAGGGTATAGAGTGTAGGGCATAGAGTGTAGGGTATAGAGTGTAGGGTGTAGAGTGTAGGGTATAGAGTGTAGGGTATAGAGTGTAGAGTGTAGGGTGTAGAGTGTAGGGTATAGAGTGTAGGGTATAGAGTGTAGGGTATAGAGTGTAGGGTATAGAGTGTAGGGAATAGAGTGTAGAGTGTAGGGTATAGAGTGTAGAGTGTAGGGATTAGAGTGTAGGGTGTAGAGTGTAGGGTATAGAGTGTAGAGTGTAGGGTATAGAGTGTAGGGTATAGAGTGTAGGGTATAGAGTGTAGAGTGTATGGTATAGAGTGTAGGGTATAGAGTGTAGGGTATAGAGTGTAGAGTGTAGGGTATAGAGTGTAGGGTATAGAGTGTAGGGTATAGAGTGTAGGGTATAGAGTGTAGGGCATAGAGTGTAGGGTATAGACTGTAGGGTATAGAGTGTAGAGTGTAGGGTATAGAGTGTAGGGTATAGAGTGTAGGGTATAGAGTGTAGAGTGTAGGGTATAGAGTGTAGGGTATAGAGTGTAGAGTGTAGGGTATAGAGTGTAGGGTATAGAGTGTAGGGTATAGAGTGTAGGGCATAGAGTGTAGGGTATAGAGTGTAGAGTGTAGGGTATAGAGTGTAGGGTATAGAGTGTAGAGTGTAGGGTATAGAGTGTAGAGTGTAGGGTATAGAGTGTAGGGTATAGAGTGTAGGGTAGAGAGTGTAGGGTAGAGAGTGTAGAGTGTAGGGTATAGAGTGTAGGGTATAGAGTGTAGAGTGTAGGGATTAGAGTGTAGGGTATAGAGTGTAGGGTGTAGAGTGTAGGGCATAGAGTGTAGACTGTAGGGTATAGAGTGTAGGGTATAGAGTGTAGGGTGTAGAGTGTAGGGTATAGAGTGTAGGGTATAGAGTGTAGGGAATAGAGTGTTGAGTGTAAGGTATAGAGTGTAGAGTGTAGGGCATAGAGTGTAGAGTGTAGGGTATCGAGTCTAGGGTATAGAGTGTAGGGTATAGAGTGTAGGGTATAGAGTGTAGATTATAGAGTGTAGAGTGTAGGGTATAGAGTTTAGAGTGTAGGGCATAGAGTGTAGAGTGTAGGGTATAGAGTGTAGGGTATAGAGTGTAGGGTATAGAGTGTAGGGTATAGAGTGTAGAGTGTAGGGTATAGAGTGTAGAGTGTAGGGTATAGAGTGTAGGGTATAGAGTGTAGGGTATAGAGTGTAGAGTGTAGGGATTAGAGTGTAGGGTATAGAGTGTAGGGTGTAGGGTATAGAGTGTATGGTATAGAGTGTAGGGTATAGAGTGTAGGGTGAAGAGTGTAGGGTATAGAGTGTAGGGTACAGAGTGTAGGGTATAGAGTGTAGGGTATAGAGTGTAGGGAATAGAGTGTAGAGTGTAGGGTATAGAGTGTAGGGTATAGAGTGTAGGGTATAGAGTGTAGAGTGTAGGGTATAGAGTGTAGGGTATAGAGTGTAGGGTATAGAGTGTAGGGCATAGAGTGTAGGGTATAGAGTGTAGGGTATAGAGTGTAGAGTGTAGGGTATAGAGTGTAGGGTATAGAGTGTAGGGTATAGAGTGTAGGAAATAGAGTGTAGAGTGTAGGGTATAGAGTGTAGGGTATAGAGTGTAGGGTATAGAGTGTAGGGCATAGAGTGTAGGGTATAGAGTGTAGGGTATAGAGTGTAGAGAGTAGGGTATAGAGTGTAGGGCATAGAGTGTAGGGTATAGAGTGTAGAGTGTAGGGTATAGAGTGTAGGGTATAGAGTGTAGGGTATAGAGTGTAGAGTGTAGGGTATAGAGTGTAGGGTATAGAGTGTAGGGTATAGAGTGTAGGGTATAGAGTGTAGGGCATAGAGTGTAGGGTATAGAGTGTAGGGTATAGAGTGTAGAGTGTAGGGTATAGAGTGTAGGGTATAGAGTGTAGGGTATAGAGTGTAGGGTATAGAGTGTAGAGTGTAGGGTATAGAGTGTAGGGTATAGAGTGTAGGGTATAGAGTGTAGAGTGTAGGGTATATAGTGTAGGGTATAGAGTGTAGGGTATAGAGTGTAGAGTGTAGGGTATAGAGTGTAGGGTATAGAGTGTAGGGTATAGAGTTTAGGGTATAGAGTGTAGGGCATAGAGTGTAGGGTATAGAGTGTAGGGTATAGAGTGTAGAGTGTAGGGTATAGAGTGTAGGGTATAGAGTGTAGGGTATAGAGTGTAGAGTGTAGGGTATAGAGTGTAGGGTATAGAGTGTAGAGTGTAGGGTATAGAGTGTAGGGTATAGAGTGTAGGGTATAGAGTGTAGGGCATAGAGTGTAGGGTATAGAGTGAAGGGTATAGAGTGTAGAGTGTAGGGTATAGAGTGTAGGGTATAGAGTGTAGAGTGTAGGGTATAGAGTGTAGAGTGTAGGGTATAGAGTGTAGGGTATAGAGTGTAGGGTAGAGAGTGTAGGGTAGAGAGTGTAGAGTGTAGGGTATAGAGTGTAGGGTATAGAGTGTAGAGTGTAGGGATTAGAGTGTAGGGTATAGAGTGTAGGGTGTAGAGTGTAGGGCATAGAGTGTAGAGTGTAGGGTATAGAGTGTAGGGTATAGAGTGTAGGGTATAGAGTGTAGGGTATAGAGTGTAGAGTATAGAGTGTAGAGTGTAGGGTATAGAGTGTAGAGTGTAGGGCATAGACTGTAGAGTGTAGGGTATAGAGTGTAGGGTATAGAGTGTAGGGTATAGAGTGTAGGGTATAGAGTGTAGAGTGTAGGGTATAGAGTGTAGGGTATAGAGTGTAGGGTATAGAGTGTAGAGTGTAGGGATTAGAGTGTAGGGTATAGAGTGTAGGGTGTAGAGTGTAGGGCATAGAGTGTAGAGTGTAGGGTATAGAGTGTATGGTATAGAGTGTAGGGTATAGAGTGTAGGGTGTAGAGTGTAGGGTATAGAGTGTAGGGTATAGAGTGTAGGGTATAGAGTGTAGGGAATAGAGTGTAGAGTGTAGGGTATAGAGTGTAGGGTATAGAGTGTAGGGTATAGAGTGTAGAGTGTAGGGTATAGAGTGTAGGGTATAGAGTGTAGGGTATAGAGTGTAGGGCATAGAGTGTAGGGTATAGAGTGTAGGGTATAGAGTGTAGAGTGTAGGGTATAGAGTGTAGGGCATAGAGTGTAGGGTATAGAGTGTAGAGTGTAGGGTATAGAGTGTAGGGTATAGAGGGTAGGGTATAGAGTGTAGAGTGTAGGGTATAGAGTGTAGGGTATAGAGTGTAGGGTACAGAGTGTAGGGTATAGAGTGTAGGGCATAGAGTGTAGGGTATAGAGTGTAGGGTATAGAGTGTAGAGTGTGGGGTATAGAGTGTAGGGTATAGAGTGTAGGGTGTAGAGTGTAGGGTATAGAGTGTAGGGTATAGAGTGTAGGGTATAGAGTGTAGGGAATAGAGTGTAGAGTGTAGGGTATAGAGTGTAGGGTATAGAGTGTAGGGTATAGAGTGTAGAGTGTAGGGTATAGAGTGTAGGGTATAGAGTGTAGGGTATAGAGTGTAGGGCATAGAGTGTAGGGTATAGAGTGTAGGGTATAGAGTGTAGAGTGTAGGGTATAGAGTGTAGGGTATAGAGTGTAGGGTATAGAGTGTAGGGTATAGAGTGTAGAGTGTAGGGTATAGAGTGTAGGGTATAGAGTGTAGGGTATAGAGTGTAGGGCATAGAGTGTAGGGTATAGAGTGTAGGGTATAGAGTGTAGAGTGTAGGGTATAGAGTGTAGGGCATAGAGTGTAGGGTATAGAGTGTAGAGTGTAGGGTATAGAGTGTAGGGTATAGAGGGTAGGGTATAGAGTGTAGAGTGTAGGGTATAGAGTGTAGGGTATAGAGTGAAGGGTACAGAGTGTAGGGTATAGAGTGTAGGGCATAGAGTGTAGGGTATAGAGTGTAGGGTATAGAGTGTAGAGTGTAGGGTATAGAGTGTAGGGTATAGAGTGTAGGGTATAGAGTGTAGAGTGTAGGGTATAGAGTGTAGGGTATAGAGTGTAGAGTATAGAGTGTAGAGTGTACGGTATAGAGTGTAGGGTATAGAGTGTAGGGTATAGAGTGTAGGGCATAGAGTGTAGGGTATAGAGTGTAGGGTGTAGAGTGTAGGGTATAGAGTGTAGGGTATAGAGTGTAGAGTGTAGGGTATAGAGTGTAGGGTATAGAGTGTAGGGTATAGAGTGTAGGGTATAGAGTGTAGGGTATAGAGTGTAGAGTGTAGGGTATAGAGTGTAGGGTATAGAGTGTAGGGCATAGAGTGTAGGGTATAGAGTGTAGGGTATAGAGTGTAGGGTATAGAGTGTACAGTGTAGGGTATAGAGTGTAGAGTGTAGGGTATAGAGTGTATGGTATAGAGTGTAGGGTATAGAGTGTAGGGCATAGAGTGTAGGGTATAGAGTGTAGGGTATAGAGTGTAGAGTGTAGGGTATAGAGTGTAGGGTATAGAGTGTAGGGTATAGAGTGTAGGGTATAGAGTGTAGGGCATAGAGTGTAGGGTATAGAGTGTAGGGTATAGAGTGTAGAGTGTAGGGTATAGAGTGTAGGGTATAGAGTGTAGGGTATAGAGTGTAGAGTGTAGGGTATAGAGTGTAGGGTATAGAGTGTAGGGTATAGAGTGTAGGGTATAGAGTGTAGGGCATAGAGTGTAGGGTATAGAGTGTAGGGTATAGAGTGTAGAGTGTAGGGTATAGAGTGTAGGGTATAGAGTGAAGGGTATAGAGTGTAGAGTGTAGGGTATAGAGTGTAGGGTATAGAGTGTAGGGTATAGAGTGTAGGGTATAGAGTGTAGGGTATAGAGTGTAGAGTGTAGGGTATAGAGTGTAGGGTATATAGTGTAGAGTGTAGGGTATAGAGTGTAGGGTATAGAGTGTAGGGTATAGAGTGTAGGGTATAGAGTGTAGGGCATAAAGTGTAGGGTATAGAGTGTAGGGTATAGAGTGTAGAGTGTAGGGTATAGAGTGTAGGGTATAGAGTGTAGGGTATAGAGTGTAGAGTGTAGGGTATAGAGTGTAGGGTATAGAGTGTAGGGTATAGAGTGTAGGGTATAGAGTGTAGGGCATAGAATGTAGGGTATAGAGTGTAGGGTATAGAGTGTAGAGTGTAGGGTATAGAGTGTAGAGTGTAGGGTATAGAGTGTAGGGTATAGAGTGTAGAGTGTAGGGTATAGAGTGTAGGGTATAGAGTGTAGGGTATAGAGTGTAGGGCATAGAGTGTAGGGTATAGAGTGTAGGGTATAGAGTGTAGAGTGTAGGGTATAGAGTGTAGGGCATAGAGTGTAGGGTATAGAGTGTAGAGTGTAGGGTATAGAGTGTAGGGTATAGAGTGTAGGGTATAGAGTGTAGAGTGTAGGGTATAGAGTGTAGGGTATAGAGTGTAGGGTATAGAGTGTAGGGTATAGAGTGTAGGGCATAGCGTGTAGGGTATAGAGTGTAGGGTATAGAGTGTAGAGTGTAGGGTATAGAGTGTAGGGTATAGAGTGTAGGGTATAGAGTGTAGGGTATAGAGTGTAGGGTATAGAGTGTAGGGTATAGAGTGTAGAGTGTAGGGTATATAGTGTAGGGTATAGAGTGTAGGGTATAGAGTGTAGAGTGTAGGGTATAGAGTGTAGGGTATAGAGTGTAGGGTATAGAGTGTAGGGTATAGAGTGTAGGGCATAGAGTGTAGGGTATAGAGTGTAGGGTATAGAGTGTAGGGTATAGAGTGTAGAGTGTAGGGTATAGAGTGTAGGGTATAGAGTGTAGGGTATAGAGTGTAGAGTGTAGGGTATAGAGTGTAGGGTATAGAGTGTAGAGTGTAGGGTATAGAGTGTAGGGTATAGAGTGTAGGGTATAGAGTGTAGGGCATAGAGTGTAGGGTATAGAGTGTAGGGTATAGAGTGTAGAGTGTAGGGTATAGAGTGTAGGGTATAGAGTGTAGAGTGTAGGGTATAGAGTGTAGAGTGTAGGGTATAGAGTGTAGGGTATAGAGTGTAGGGTAGAGAGTGTAGGGTAGAGAGTGTAGAGTGTAGGGTATAGAGTGTAGGGTATAGAGTGTAGAGTGTAGGGATTAGAGTGTAGGGTATAGAGTGTAGAGTGTAGGGTATAGAGTGTAGGGTATAGAGTGTAGGGTATAGAGTGTAGAGTATAGAGTGTAGAGTGTAGGGTATAGAGTGTAGAGTGTAGGGCATAGAGTGTAGAGTGTAGGGTATAGAGTGTAGGGTATAGAGTGTAGGGTATAGAGTGTAGGGTATAGAGTGTAGAGTGTAGGGTATAGAGTGTAGGGTATAGAGTGTAGGGTATAGAGTGTAGAGTGTAGGGATTAGAGTGTAGGGTATAGAGTGTAGGGTGTAGAGTGTAGGGCATAGAGTGTAGAGTGTAGGGTATAGAGTGTATGGTATAGAGTGTAGGGTATAGAGTGTAGGGTGTAGAGTGTAGGGTATAGAGTGTAGGGTATAGAGTGTAGGGTATAGAGTGTAGGGAATAGAGTGTAGAGTGTAGGGTATAGAGTGTAGGGTATAGAGTGTAGGGTATAGAGTGTAGAGTGTAGGGTATAGAGTGTAGGGTATAGAGTGTAGGGTATAGAGTGTAGGGCATAGAGTGTAGGGTATAGAGTGTAGGGTATAGAGTGTAGAGTGTAGGGTATAGAGTGTAGGGTATAGAGTGTAGGGTATAGAGTGTAGGGTATAAAGTGTAGAGTGTAGGGTATAGAGTGTAGGGTATAGAGTGTAGAGTGTAGGGTATATAGTGTAGGGTATAGAGTGTAGGGTATAGAGTGTAGAGTGTAGGGTATAGAGTGTAGGGTATAGAGTGTAGGGTATAGAGTGTAGGGTATAGAGTGTAGGGCATAGAGTGTAGGGTATAGAGTGTAGGGTATAGAGTGTAGGGTATAGAGTGTAGAGTGTAGGGTATAGAGTGTAGGGTATAGAGTGTAGGGTATAGAGTGTAGAGTGTAGGGTATAGAGTGTAGGGTATAGAGTGTAGAGTGTAGGGTATAGAGTGTAGGGTATAGAGTGTAGGGTATAGAGTGTAGGGCATAGAGTGTAGGGTATAGAGTGTAGGGTATAGAGTGTAGAGTGTAGGGTATAGAGTGTAGGGTATAGAGTGTAGAGTGTAGGGTATAGAGTGTAGAGTGTAGGGTATAGAGTGTAGGGTATAGAGTGTAGGGTAGAGAGTGTAGGGTAGAGAGTGTAGAGTGTAGGGTATAGAGTGTAGGGTATAGAGTGTAGAGTGTAGGGATTAGAGTGTAGGGTATAGAGTGTAGGGTGTAGAGTGTAGGGCATAGAGTGTAGAGTGTAGGGGTATAGAGTGTAGGGTATAGAGTGTAGGGTATAGAGTGTAGAGTATAGAGTGTAGAGTGTAGGGTATAGAGTGTAGAGTGTAGGGCATAGAGTGTAGAGTGTAGGGTATAGAGTGTAGGGTATAGAGTGTAGGGTATAGAGTGTAGGGTATAGAGTGTAGAGTGTAGGGTATAGAGTGTAGGGTATAGAGTGTAGGGTATATAGTGTAGAGTGTAGGGATTAGAGTGTAGGGTATAGAGTGTAGGGTGTAGAGTGTAGGGCATAGAGTGTAGAGTGTAGGGTATAGAGTGTATGGTATAGAGTGTAGGGTATAGAGTGTAGGGTGTAGAGTGTAGGGTATAGAGTGTAGGGTATAGAGTGTAGGGTATAGAGTGTAGGGAATAGAGTGTAGAGTGTAGGGTATAGAGTGTAGGGTATAGAGTGTAGGGTATAGAGTGTAGAGTGTAGGGTATAGAGTGTAGGGTATAGAGTGTAGGGTATAGAGTGTAGGGCATAGAGTGTAGGGTATAGAGTGTAGGGTATAGAGTGTAGAGTGTAGGGTATAGAGTGTAGGGTATAGAGTGTAGGGTATAAAGTGTAGAGTGTAGGGTATAGAGTGTAGGGTATAGAGTGTAGGGTATAGAGTGTAGGGCATAGAGTGTAGGGTATAGAGTGTAGGGTATAGAGTGTAGAGTGTAGGGTATAGAGTGTAGGGCATAGAGTGTAGGGTATAGAGTGTAGAGTGTAGGGTATAGAGTGTAGGGTATAGAGTGTAGGGTATAGAGTGTAGAGTGTAGGGTATAGAGTGTAGGGTATAGAGTGTAGGGTACAGAGTGTAGGGTATAGAGTGTAGGGCATAGAGTGTAGGGTATAGAGTGTAGGGTATAGAGTGTAGAGTGTAGGGTATAGAGTGTAGGGTATAGAGTGTAGAGTATAGAGTGTAGAGTGTAGGGTATAGAGTGTAGGGTATAGAGTGTAGGGTATAGAGTGTAGGGCATAGAGTGTAGGGTATAGAGTGTAGGGTGTAGAGTGTAGGGTATAGAGTGTAGGATATAGAGTGTAGAGTGTAGGGTATAGAGTGTAGGGTATAGAGTGTAGGGTATAGAGTGTAGGGTATAGAGTGTAGGGTATAGAGTGTAGAGTGTAGGGTATAAAGTGTAGAGTGTAGGGTATAGAGTGTAGGGTATAGAGTGTAGGGTATAGAGTGTAGGGCATAGAGTGTAGGGTATACAGTGTAGGGTATAGAGTGTAGAGTGTAGGGTATAGAGTGTAGGGTATAGAGTGTAGGGTATAGAGTGTAGGGTATAGAGTGTAGAGTGTAGGGTATAGAGTGTAGGGTATAGAGTGTAGGGCATAGAGTGTAGGGTATAGAGTGTAGAGTGTAGGGTATAGAGTGTAGGGCATAGAGTGTAGGGTATACAGTGTAGGGTATAGAGTGTAGAGTGTAGGGTATAGAGTGTAGGGTATAGAGTGTAGGGCATAGAGTGTAGGGTATAGAGTGTAGGGTATAGAGTGTAGAGTGTAGGGTATAGAGTGTAGGGCATAGAGTGTAGGGTATAGAGTGTAGAGTGTAGGGTATAGAGTGTAGGGTATAGAGTGTAGGGTATAGAGTGTAGAGTGTAGGGTATAGAGTGTAGGGTATAGAGTGTAGGGTATAGAGTGTAGGGTATAGAGTGTAGGGCATAGAGTGTAGGGTATAGAGTGTAGAGTGTAGGGTATAGAGTGTAGGGTATAGAGTGTAGGGTATAGAGTGTAGGGTATAGAGTGTAGGGCATAGAGTGTAGGGTATAGAGTGTAGGGTATAGAGTGTAGAGTGTAGGGTATAGAGTGTAGGGTATAGAGTGTAGGGTATAGAGTGTAGAGTGTAGGGTATAGAGTGTAGGGTATAGAGTGTAGAGTATAGAGTGTAGAGTGTAGGGTATAGAGTGTAGGGTATAGAGTGTAGGGTATAGAGTGTAGGGCATAGAGTGTAGGGTATAGAGTGTAGGGTGTAGAGTGTAGGGTATAGAGTGTAGGGTATAGAGTGTAGGGTATAGAGTGTAGGGTATAGAGTGTAGGGTATAGAGTGTACAGTGTAGGGTATAGAGTGTAGAGTGTAGGGTATAGAGTGTATGGTATAGAGTGTAGGGTATAGAGTGTAGGGTGTAGAGTGTAGGGTATAGAGTGTAGGGTATAGAGTGTACAGTGTAGGGTAGAGAGTGTAGAGTGTAGGGTATAGAGTGTAGGGTATAGAGTGTAGAGTGTAGGGATTAGAGTGTAGGGTATAGAGTGTAGGGTGTAGAGTGTAGGGCATAGAGTGTAGAGTGTAGGGTATAGAGTGTAGGGTATAGAGTGTAGGGTATAGAGTGTAGGGTATAGAGTGTAGAGTATAGAGTGTAGAGTGTAGGGTATAGAGTGTAGAATGTAGGGCATAGAGTGTAGAGTGTAGGGTATAGAGTGTAGGGTATAGAGTGTAGGGTATAGAGTGTAGAGTGTAGGGTATAGAGTGTAGGGTATAGAGTGTAGGGTATAGAGTGTAGAGTGTAGGGATTAGAGTGTAGGGTATAGAGTGTAGGGTGTAGAGTGTAGGGCATAGAGTGTAGAGTGTAGGGTATAGAGTGTATGGTATAGAGTGTAGGGTATAGAGTGTAGGGTGTAGAGTGTAGGGTATAGAGTGTAGGGTATAGAGTGTAGGGTATAGAGTGTAGGGTATAGAGTGTAGGGAATAGAGTGTAGAGTGTAGGGTATAGAGTGTAGGGTATAGAGTGTAGGGTATAGAGTGTAGAGTGTAGGGTATAGAGTGTAGGGTATAGAGTGTAGGGTATAGAGTGTAGGGCACAGAGTGTAGGGTATAGAGTGTAGGGTATAGAGTGTAGAGTGTAGGGTATAGAGCGTAGGGTATAGAGTGTAGGGTATAGAGTGTAGAGTGTAGGGTATAGAGTGTAGGGTATAGAGTGTAGGGTATAGAGTGTAGGGTATAGAGTGTAGGGCATAGAGTGTAGGGTATAGAGTGTAGGGTATAGAGTGTAGAGTGTAGGGTATAGAGTGTAGGGCATAGAGTGTAGGGTATAGAGTGTAGAGTGTAGGGTATAGAGTGTAGGGTATAGAGTGTAGAGTATAGAGTGTAGAGTGTAGGGTATAGAGTGTAGGGTATAGAGTGTAGGGTATAGAGTGTAGGGCATAGAGTGTAGGGTATAGAGTGTAGGGTGTAGAGTGTAGGGTATAGAGTGTAGGGTATAGAGTGTAGAGTGTAGGGTGTAGAGTGTAGGGTATAG
The DNA here is from genome assembly GCF_032444005.1 of Ranitomeya imitator. Taxonomy (NCBI): domain Eukaryota; kingdom Metazoa; phylum Chordata; class Amphibia; order Anura; family Dendrobatidae; genus Ranitomeya; species Ranitomeya imitator. Next base: position 838,815 of record NW_027194015.1, read on the forward strand.
AGTGTAGGGTATAGAGTGTAGGGTATAGAGTGTAGGGTATAGAGTGTAGGGAATAGAGTGTAGAGTGTAGGGTATAGAGTGTAGAGTGTAGGGATTAGAGTGTAGGGTATAGAGTGTAGGGTATAGAGTGTAGAGTGTAGGGTATAGAGTGTAGGGTATAGAGTGTAGGGTATAGAGTGTAGAGTGTATGGTATAGAGTGTAGGGTATAGAGTGTAGGGTATAGAGTGTAGAGTGTAGGGTATAGAGTGTAGGGTATAGAGTGTAGGGTATAGAGTGTAGGGTATAGAGTGTAGGGCATAGAGTGTAGGGTATAGAGTGTAGGGTATAGAGTGTAGAGTGTAGGGTATAGAGTGTAGGGTATAGAGTGTAGGGTATAGAGTGTAGAGTGTAGGGTATAGAGTGTAGGGTATAGAGTGTAGAGTGTAGGGTATAGAGTGTAGAGTATAGAGTGTAGGGTATAGAGTGTAGGGCATAGAGTGTAGGGTATAGAGTGTAGGGTATAGAGTGTAGAGTGTAGGGTATAGAGTGTAGGGTATAGAGTGTAGAGTGTAGGGTATAGAGTGTAGAGTGTAGGGTATAGAGTGTAGGGTATAGAGTGTAGGGTAGAGAGTGTAGGGTAGAGAGTGTAGAGTGTAGGGTATAGAGTGTAGGGTATAGAGTGTAGAGTGTAGGGATTAGAGTGTAGGGTATAGAGTGTAGGGTGTAGAGTGTAGGGCATAGAGTGTAGACTGTAGGGTATAGAGTGTAGGGTATAGAGTGTAGGGTGTAGAGTGTAGGGTATAGAGTGTAGGGTATAGAGTGTAGGGAATAGAGTGTTGAGTGTAAGGTATAGAGTGTAGAGTGTAGGGCATAGAGTGTAGAGTGTAGGGTATCGAGTCTAGGGTATAGAGTGTAGGGTATAGAGTGTAGGGTATAGAGTGTAGGGTATAGAGTGTAGATTATAGAGTGTAGAGTGTAGGGTATAGAGTTTAGAGTGTAGGGCATAGAGTGTAGAGTGTAGGGTATAGAGTGTAGGGTATAGAGTGTAGGGTATAGAGTGTAGGGTATAGAGTGTAGAGTGTAGGGTATAGAGTGTAGAGTGTAGGGTATAGAGTGTAGGGTATAGAGTGTAGGGTATAGAGTGTAGAGTGTAGGATTAGAGTGTAGGGTATAGAGTGTAGGGTGTAGGGTATAGAGTGTATGGTATAGAGTGTAGGGTATAGAGTGTAGGGTGAAGAGTGTAGGGTATAGAGTGTAGGGTACAGAGTGTAGGGTATAGAGTGTAGGGTATAGAGTGTAGGGAATATAGTGTAGAGTGTAGGGTATAGAGTGTAGGGTATAGAGTGTAGGGTATAGAGTGTAGAGTGTAGGGTATAGAGTGTAGGGTATAGAGTGTAGGGTATAGAGTGTAGGGCATAGAGTGTAGGGTATAGAGTGTAGGGTATAGAGTGTAGAGTGTAGGGTATAGAGTGTAGGGTATAGAGTGTAGGGTATAGAGTGTAGGAAATAGAGTGTAGAGTGTAGGGTATAGAGTGTAGGGTATAGAGTGTAGGGTATAGAGTGTAGGGTATAGAGTGTAGGGCATAGAGTGTAGGGTATAGAGTGTAGGGTATAGAGTGTAGAGAGTAGGGTATAGAGTGTAGGGCATAGAGTGTAGGGTATAGAGTGTAGAGTGTAGGGTATAGAGTGTAGGGTATAGAGTGTAGGGTATAGAGTGTAGAGTGTAGGGTATAGAGTGTAGGGTATAGAGTGTAGGGTATAGAGTGTAGGGTATAGAGTGTAGGGCATAGAGTGTAGGGTATAGAGTGTAGGGTATAGAGTGTAGAGTGTAGGGTATAGAGTGTAGGGTATAGAGTGTAGGGTATAGAGTGTAGAGTGTAGGGTATAGAGTGTAGGGTATAGAGTGTAGGGTATAGAGTGTAGAGTGTAGGGTATATAGTGTAGGGTATAGAGTGTAGGGTATAGAGTGTAGAGTGTAGGGTATAGAGTGTAGGGTATAGAGTGTAGGGTATAGAGTGTAGAGTGTAGGGTATAGAGTGTAGGGTATAGAGTGTAGAGTGTAGGGTATAGAGTGTAGGGTATAGAGTGTAGGGTATAGAGTGTAGGGCATAGAGTGTAGGGTATAGAGTGAAGGGTATAGAGTGTAGAGTGTAGGGTATAGAGTGTAGGGTATAGAGTGTAGAGTGTAGGGTATAGAGTGTAGAGTGTAGGGTATAGAGTGTAGGGTATAGAGTGTAGGGTAGAGAGTGTAGGGTAGAGAGTGTAGAGTGTAGGGTATAGAGTGTAGGGTATAGAGTGTAGAGTGTAGGGATTAGAGTGTAGGGTATAGAGTGTAGGGTGTAGAGTGTAGGGCATAGAGTGTAGAGTGTAGGGTATAGAGTGTAGAGTGTAGGGTATAGAGTGTAGGGTATAGAGTGTAGGGTAGAGAGTGTAAGGTAGAGAGTGTAGAGTGTAGGGTATAGAGTGTAGGGTATAGAGTGTAGAGTGTAGGGTATAGAGTGTAGGGTATAGAGTGTAGGGTATAGAGTGTAGAGTGTAGGGTATAGAGTGTAGGGTATAGAGTGTAGAGTATAGAGTGTAGAGTGTAGGGTATAGAGTGTAGGGTATAGAGTGTAGGGTATAGAGTGTAGGGCATAGAGTGTAGGGTATAGAGTGTAGGGTGTAGAGTGTAGGGTATAGAGTGTAGGATATAGAGTGTAGAGTGTAGGGTATAGAGTGTAGGGTATAGAGTGTAGGGTATAGAGTGTAGGGTATAGAGTGTAGGGTATAGAGTGTAGAGTGTAGGGTATAAAGTGTAGAGTGTAGGGTATAGAGTGTAGGGTATAGAGTGTAGGGTATAGAGTGTAGGGCATAGAGTGTAGGGTATAGAGTGTAGGGTATAGAGTGTAGAGTGTAGGGTATAGAGTGTAGGGTATAGAGTGTAGGGTATAGAGTGTAGGGTATAGAGTGTAGAGTGTAGGGTATAGAGTGTAGGGTATAGAGTGTAGGGTATAGAGTGTAGGGTATAGAGTGTAGGGCATAGAGTGTAGGGTATAGAGTGTAGGGTATAGAGTGTAGAGTGTAGGGTATAGAGTGTAGGGCATAGAGTGTAGGGTATAGAGTGTAGAGTGTAGGGTATAGAGTGTAGGGTATAGAGTGTAGGGTATAGAGTGTAGAGTGTAGGGTATAGAGTGTAGGGTATAGAGTGTAGGGTATAGAGTGTAGGGTATAGAGTGTAGGGCATAGAGTGTAGGGTATAGAGTGTAGAGTGTAGGGTATAGAGTGTAGGGTATAGAGTGTAGGGTATAGAGTGTAGGGTATAGAGTGTAGGGCATAGAGTGTAGGGTATAGAGTGTAGGGTATAGAGTGTAGAGTGTAGGGTATAGAGTGTAGGGTATAGAGTGTAGGGTATAGAGTGTAGAGTATAGAGTGTAGAGTGTAGGGTATAGAGTGTAGGGTATAGAGTGTAGAGTATAGAGTGTAGAGTGTAGGGTATAGAGTGTAGGGTATAGAGTGTAGGGTATAGAGTGTAGGGCATAGAGTGTAGGGTATAGAGTGTAGGGTGTAGAGTGTAGGGTATAGAGTGTAGGGTATAGAGTGTAGGGTATAGAGTGTAGGGTATAGAGTGTAGGGTATAGAGTGTACAGTGTAGGGTATAGAGTGTAGAGTGTAGGGTATAGAGTGTATGGTATAGAGTGTAGGGTATAGAGTGTAGGGTGTAGAGTGTAGGGTATAGAGTGTAGGGTATAGAGTGTACAGTGTAGGGTAGAGAGTGTAGAGTGTAGGGTATAGAGTGTAGGGTATAGAGTGTAGAGTGTAGGGATTAGAGTGTAGGGTATAGAGTGTAGGGTGTAGAGTGTAGGGCATAGAGTGTAGAGTGTAGGGTATAGAGTGTAGGGTATAGAGTGTAGGGTATAGAGTGTAGGGTATAGAGTGTAGAGTATAGAGTGTAGAGTGTAGGGTATAGAGTGTAGAATGTAGGGCATAGAGTGTAGAGTGTAGGGTATAGAGTGTAGGGTATAGAGTGTAGGGTATAGAGTGTAGAGTGTAGGGTATAGAGTGTAGGGTATAGAGTGTAGGGTATAGAGTGTAGAGTGTAGGGATTAGAGTGTAGGGTATAGAGTGTAGGGTGTAGAGTGTAGGGCATAGAGTGTAGAGTGTAGGGTATAGAGTGTATGGTATAGAGTGTAGGGTATAGAGTGTAGGGTGTAGAGTGTAGGGTATAGAGTGTAGGGTATAGAGTGTAGGGTATAGTGTGTAGGGTATAGAGTGTAGGGAATAGAGTGTAGAGTGTAGGGTATAGAGTGTAGGGTATAGAGTGTAGGGTATAGAGTGTAGAGTGTAGGGTATAGAGTGTAGGGTATAGAGTGTAGGGTATAGAGTGTAGGGCATAGAGTGTAGGGTATAGAGTGTAGGGTATAGAGTGTAGAGTGTAGGGTATAGAGTGTAGGGTATAGAGTGTAGGGTATAGAGTGTAGAGTGTAGGGTATAGAGTGTAGGGTATAGAGTGTAGGGTATAGAGTGTAGGGTATAGAGTGTAGGGCATAGAGTGTAGGGTATAGAGTGTAGGGTATAGAGTGTAGAGTGTAGGGTATAGAGTGTAGGGCATAGAGTGTAGGGTATAGAGTGTAGAGTGTAGGGTATAGAGTGTAGGGTATAGAGTGTAGGGTATAGAGTGAAGAGTGTAGGGTATAGAGTGTAGGGTATAGAGTGTAGGGTATAGAGTGTAGGGTATAGAGTGTAGGGCATAGAGTGTAGGGTATAGAGTGTAGGGTATAGAGTGTAGAGTGTAGGGTATAGAGTGTAGGGTATAGAGTGTAGGGTATAGAGTGTAGAGTGTAGGGTATAGAGTGTAGGGTATAGAGTGTAGAGTATAGAGTGTAGAGTGTAGGGTATAGAGTGTAGGGTATAGAGTGTAGGGTATAGAGTGTAGGGCATAGAGTGTAGGGTATAGAGTGTAGGGTGTAGAGTGTAGGGTATAGAGTGTAGGGTATAGAGTGTAGAGTGTAGGGTGTAGAGTGTAGGGTATAGAGTGTAGGGTATAGAGTGTAGGGTATAGAGTGTAGGGTATAGAGTGTAGGGAATAGAGTGTAGAGTGTAGGGTATAGAGTGTAGAGTGTAGGGATTAGAGTGTAGGGTATAGAGTGTAGGGTATAGAGTGTAGAGTGTAGGGTATAGAGTGTAGGGTATAGAGTGTAGGGTATAGAGTGTAGAGTGTATGGTATAGAGTGTAGGGTATAGAGTGTAGGGTATAGAGTGTAGAGTGTAGGGTATAGAGTGTAGGGTATAGAGTGTAGGGTATAGAGTGTAGGGTATAGAGTGTAGGGCATAGAGTGTAGGGTATAGAGTGTAGGGTATAGAGTGTAGAGTGTAGGGTATAGAGTGTAGGGTATAGAGTGTAGGGTATAGAGTGTAGAGTGTAGGGTATAGAGTGTAGGGTATAGAGTGTAGAGTGTAGGGTATAGAGTGTAGGGTATAGAGTGTAGGGTATAGAGTGTAGGGCATAGAGTGTAGGGTATAGAGTGTAGGGTATAGAGTGTAGAGTGTAGGGTATAGAGTGTAGGGTATAGAGTGTAGAGTGTAGGGTATAGAGTGTAGAGTGTAGGGTATAGAGTGTAGGGTATAGAGTGTAGGGTAGAGAGTGTAGGGTAGAGAGTGTAGAGTGTAGGGTATAGAGTGTAGGGTATAGAGTGTAGAGTGTAGGGATTAGAGTGTAGGGTATAGAGTGTAGGGTGTAGAGTGTAGGGCATAGAGTGTAGACTGTAGGGTATAGAGTGTAGGGTATAGAGTGTAGGGTGTAGAGTGTAGGGTATAGAGTGTAGGGTATAGAGTGTAGGGAATAGAGTGTTGAGTGTAAGGTATAGAGTGTAGAGTGTAGGGCATAGAGTGTAGAGTGTAGGGTATCGAGTCTAGGGTATAGAGTGTAGGGTATAGAGTGTAGGGTATAGAGTGTAGGGTATAGAGTGTAGATTATAGAGTGTAGAGTGTAGGGTATAGAGTTTAGAGTGTAGGGCATAGAGTGTAGAGTGTAGGGTATAGAGTGTAGGGTAAAGAGTGTAGGGTATAGAGTGTAGGGTATAGAGTGTAGAGTGTAGGGTATAGAGTGTAGAGTGTAGGGTATAGAGTGTAGGGTATAGAGTGTAGGGTATAGAGTGTAGAGTGTAGGGATTAGAGTGTAGGGTATAGAGTGTAGGGTGTAGGGTATAGAGTGTATGGTATAGAGTGTAGGGTATAGAGTGTAGGGTGAAGAGTGTAGGGTATAGAGTGTAGGGTACAGAGTGTAGGGTATAGAGTGTAGGGTATAGAGTGTAGGGAATAGAGTGTAGAGTGTAGGGTATAGAGTGTAGGGTATAGAGTGTAGGGTATAGAGTGTAGAGTGTAGGGTATAGAGTGTAGGGTATAGAGTGTAGGGTATAGAGTGTAGGGCATAGAGTGTAGGGTATAGAGTGTAGGGTATAGAGTGTAGAGTGTAGGGTATAGAGTGTAGGGTATAGAGTGTAGGGTATAGAGTGTAGGAAATAGAGTGTAGAGTGTAGGGTATAGAGTGTAGGGTATAGAGTGTAGGGTATAGAGTGTAGGGTATAGAGTGTAGGGCATAGAGTGTAGGGTATAGAGTGTAGGGTATAGAGTGTAGAGAGTAGGGTATAGAGTGTAGGGCATAGAGTGTAGGGTATAGAGTGTAGAGTGTAGGGTATAGAGTGTAGGGTATAGAGTGTAGGGTATAGAGTGTAGAGTGTAGGGTATAGAGTGTAGGGTATAGAGTGTAGGGTATAGAGTGTAGGGTATAGAGTGTAGGGCATAGAGTGTAGGGTATAGAGTGTAGGGTATAGAGTGTAGAGTGTAGGGTATAGAGTGTAGGGTATAGAGTGTAGGGTATAGAGTGTAGAGTGTAGGGTATAGAGTGTAGGGTATAGAGTGTAGGGTATAGAGTGTAGAGTGTAGGGTATATAGTGTAGGGTATAGAGTGTAGGGTATAGAGTGTAGAGTGTAGGGTATAGAGTGTAGGGTATAGAGTGTAGGGTATAGAGTTTAGGGTATAGAGTGTAGGGCATAGAGTGTAGGGTATAGAGTGTAGGGTATAGAGTGTAGAGTGTAGGGTATAGAGTGTAGGGTATAGAGTGTAGGGTATAGAGTGTAGAGTGTAGGGTATAGAGTGTAGGGTATAGAGTGTAGAGTGTAGGGTATAGAGTGTAGGGTATAGAGTGTAGGGTATAGAGTGTAGGGCATAGAGTGTAGGGTATAGAGTGAAGGGTATAGAGTGTAGAGTGTAGGGTATAGAGTGTAGGGTATAGAGTGTAGAGTGTAGGGTATAGAGTGTAGAGTGTAGGGTATAGAGTGTAGGGTATAGAGTGTAGGGTAGAGAGTGTAGGGTAGAGAGTGTAGAGTGTAGGGTATAGAGTGTAGGGTATAGAGTGTAGAGTGTAGGGATTAGAGTGTAGGGTATAGAGTGTAGGGTGTAGAGTGTAGGGCATAGAGTGTAGAGTGTAGGGTATAGAGTGTAGGGTATAGAGTGTAGGGTATAGAGTGTAGGGTATAGAGTGTAGAGTATAGAGTGTAGAGTGTAGGGTATAGAGTGTAGAGTGTAGGGCATAGACTGTAGAGTGTAGGGTATAGAGTGTAGGGTATAGAGTGTAGGGTATAGAGTGTAGGGTATAGAGTGTAGAGTGTAGGGTATAGAGTGTAGGGTATAGAGTGTAGGGTATAGAGTGTAGAGTGTAGGGATTAGAGTGTAGGGTATAGAGTGTAGGGTGTAGAGTGTAGGGCATAGAGTGTAGAGTGTAGGGTATAGAGTGTATGGTATAGAGTGTAGAGTATAGAGTGTAGGGTGTAGAGTGTAGGGTATAGAGTGTAGGGTATAGAGTGTAGGGTATAGAGTGTAGGGTATAGAGTGTAGAGTATAGAGTGTAGAGTGTAGGGTATAGAGTGTAGAGTGTAGGGCATAGACTGTAGAGTGTAGGGTATAGAGTGTAGGGTATAGAGTGTAGGGTATAGAGTGTAGGGTATAGAGTGTAGAGTGTAGGGTATAGAGTGTAGGGTATAGAGTGTAGGGTATAGAGTGTAGAGTGTAGGGATTAGAGTGTAGGGTATAGAGTGTAGGGTGTAGAGTGTAGGGCATAGAGTGTAGAGTGTAGGGTATAGAGTGTATGGTATAGAGTGTAGAGTATAGAGTGTAGGGTGTAGAGTGTAGGGTATAGAGTGTAGGGTATAGAGTGTAGGGTATAGAGTGTAGGGAATAGAGTGTAGAGTGTAGGGTATAGAGTGTAGGGTATAGAGTGTAGGGTATAGAGTGTAGAGTGTAGGGTATAGAGTGTAGGGTATAGAGTGTAGGGTATAGAGTGTAGGGCATAGAGTGTAGGGTATAGAGTGTAGGGTATAGAGTGTAGAGTGTAGGGTATAGAGTGTAGGGTATAGAGTGTAGGGTATAGAGTGTAGAGTGTAGGGTATAGAGTGTAGGGTATAGAGTGTAGGGTATAGAGTGTAGGGCATAGAGTGTAGGGTATAGAGTGTAGGGTATAGAGTGTAGAGTGTAGGGTATAGAGTGTAGGGCATAGAGTGTAGGGTATAGAGTGTAGAGTGTAGGGTATAGAGTGTAGGGTATAGAGGGTAGGGTATAGAGTGTAGAGTGTAGGGTATAGAGTGTAGGGTATAGAGTGTAGGGTACAGAGTGTAGGGTATAGAGTGTAGGGCATAGAGTGTAGGGTATAGAGTGTAGGGTATAGAGTGTAGAGTGTGGGGTATAGAGTGTAGGGTATAGAGTGTAGGGTGTAGAGTGTAGGGTATAGAGTGTAGGGTATAGAGTGTAGGGTATAGAGTGTAGGGAATAGAGTGTAGGGTGTAGGGTATAGAGTGTAGGGTATAGAGTGTAGGGTATAGAGTGTAGAGTGTAGGGTATAGAGTGTAGGGTATAGAGTGTAGGGTATAGAGTGTAGGGCATAGAGTGTAGGGTATAGAGTGTAGGGTATAGAGTGTAGAGTGTAGGGTATAGAGTGTAGGGTATAGAGTGTAGGGTATAGAGTGTAGGGTATAGAGTGTAGAGTGTAGGGTATAGAGTGTAGGGTATAGAGTGTAGGGTATAGAGTGTAGGGCATAGAGTGTAGGGTATAGAGTGTAGGGTATAGAGTGTAGAGTGTAGGGTATAGAGTGTAGGGCATAGAGTGTAGGGTATAGAGTGTAGAGTGTAGGGTATAGAGTGTAGGGTATAGAGGGTAGGGTATAGAGTGTAGAGTGTAGGGTATAGAGTGTAGGGTATAGAGTGTAGGGTACAGAGTGTAGGGTATAGAGTGTAGGGCATAGAGTGTAGGGTATAGAGTGTAGGGTATAGAGTGTAGAGTGTAGGGTATAGAGTGTAGGGTATAGAGTGTAGGGTATAGAGTGTAGAGTGTAGGGTATAGAGTGTAGGGTATAGAGTGTAGAGTATAGAGTGTAGAGTGTACGGTATAGAGTGTAGGGTATAGAGTGTAGGGTATAGAGTGTAGGGCATAGAGTGTAGGGTATAGAGTGTAGGGTGTAGAGTGTAGGGTATAGAGTGTAGGGTATAGAGTGTAGAGTGTAGGGTATAGAGTGTAGGGTATAGAGTGTAGGGTATAGAGTGTAGGGAATAGAGTGTAGAGTGTAGGGTATAGAGTGTAGGGTATAGAGTGTAGGGCATAGAGTGTAGGGTATAGAGTGTAGGGTATAGAGTGTAGGGTATAGAGTGTACAGTGTAGGGTATAGAGTGTAGAGTGTAGGGTATAGAGTGTATGGTATAGAGTGTAGGGTATAGAGTGTAGGGCATAGAGTGTAGGGTATAGAGTGTAGGGTATAGAGTGTAGAGTGTAGGGTATAGAGTGTAGGGTATAGAGTGTAGGGTATAGAGTGTAGGGTATAGAGTGTAGGGTATAGAGTGTAGGGCATAGAGTGTAGGGTATAGAGTGTAGGGTATAGAGTGTAGAGTGTAGGGTATAGAGTGTAGGGTATAGAGTGTAGGGTATAGAGTGTAGGGTATAGAGTGTAGAGTGTAGGGTATAGAGTGTAGGGTATAGAGTGTAGGGTATAGAGTGTAGGGTATAGAGTGTAGGGCATAGAGTGTAGGGTATAGAGTGTAGGGTATAGAGTGTAGAGTGTAGGGTATAGAGTGTAGGGTATAGAGTGTAGGGTATAGAGTGTAGAGTGTAGGGTATAGAGTGTAGGGTATAGAGTGTAGGGTATAGAGTGTAGGGTATAGAGTGTAGGGTATAGAGTGTAGAGTGTAGGGTATAGAGTGTAGGGTATAGAGTGTAGGGTATAGAGTGTAGGGTATAGAGTGTAGGGTATAGAGTGTAGGGTATAGAGTGTAGGGCATAGAGTGTAGGGTATAGAGTGTAGGGTATAGAGTGTAGAGTGTAGGGTATAGAGTGTAGGGTATAGAGTGTAGGGTATAGAGTGTAGAGTGTAGGGTATAGAGTGTAGGGTATAGAGTGTAGGGCATAGAGTGTAGGGTATAGAGTGTAGGGTATAGAGTGTAGAGTGTAGGGTATAGAGTGTAGAGTGTAGGGTATAGAGTGTAGGGTATAGAGTGTAGAGTGTAGGGTATAGAGTGTAGGGTATAGAGTGTAGGTTATAGAGTGTAGGGCATAGAGTGTAGGGTATAGAGTGTAGGGTATAGAGTGTAGAGTGTAGGGTATAGAGTGTAGGGCATAGAGTGTAGGGTATAGAGTGTAGAGTGTAGGGTATAGAGTGTAGGGTATAGAGTGTAGGGTATAGAGTGTAGAGTGTAGGGTATAGAGTGTAGGGTATAGAGTGTAGGGTATAGAGTGTAGGGTATAGAGTGTAGGGCATAGCGTGTAGGGTATAGAGTGTAGGGTATAGAGTGTAGAGTGTAGGGTATAGAGTGTAGGGTATAGAGTGTAGAGTGTAGGGTATAGAGTGTAGGGTATAGAGTGTAGAGTGTAGGGTATAGAGTGTAGGGTATAGAGTGTAGGGTATAGAGTGTAGGGCATAGAGTGTAGGGTATAGAGTGAAGGGTATAGAGTGTAGAGTGTAGGGTATAGAGTGTAGGGTATAGAGTGTAGAGTGTAGGGTATAGAGTGTAGAGTGTAGGGTATAGAGTGTAGGGTATAGAGTGTAGGGTAGAGAGTGTAGGGTAGAGAGTGTAGAGTGTAGGGTATAGAGTGTAGGGTATAGAGTGTAGAGTGTAGGGATTAGAGTGTAGGGTATAGAGTGTAGGGTGTAGAGTGTAGGGCATAGAGTGTAGAGTGTAGGGTATAGAGTGTAGGGTATAGAGTGTAGGGTATAGAGTGTAGGGTATAGAGTGTAGAGTATAGAGTGTAGAGTGTAGGGTATAGAGTGTAGAGTGTAGGGCATAGACTGTAGAGTGTAGGGTATAGAGTGTAGGGTATAGAGTGTAGGGTATAGAGTGTAGGGTATAGAGTGTAGAGTGTAGGGTATAGAGTGTATGGTATAGAGTGTAGGGTATAGAGTGTAGAGTGTAGGGATTAGAGTGTAGGGTATAGAGTGTAGGGTGTAGAGTGTAGGGCATAGAGTGTAGAGTGTAGGGTATAGAGTGTATGGTATAGAGTGTAGAGTATAGAGTGTAGGGTGTAGAGTGTAGGGTATAGAGTGTAGGGTATAGAGTGTAGGGTATAGAGTGTAGGGAATAGAGTGTAGAGTGTAGGGTATAGAGTGTAGGGTATAGAGTGTAGGGTATAGAGTGTAGAGTGTAGGGTATAGAGTGTAGGGTATAGAGTGTAGGGTATAGAGTGTAGGGCATAGAGTGTAGGGTATAGAGTGTAGGGTATAGAGTGTAGAGTGTAGGGTATAGAGTGTAGGGTATAGAGTGTAGGGTATAGAGTGTAGAGTGTAGGGTATAGAGTGTAGGGTATAGAGTGTAGGGTATAGAGTGTAGGGCATAGAGTGTAGGGTATAGAGTGTAGGGTATAGAGTGTAGAGTGTAGGGTATAGAGTGTAGGGCATAGAGTGTAGGGTATAGAGTGTAGAGTGTAGGGTATAGAGTGTAGGGTATAGAGGGTAGGGTATAGAGTGTAGAGTGTAGGGTATAGAGTGTAGGGTATAGAGTGTAGGGTACAGAGTGTAGGGTATAGAGTGTAGGGCATAGAGTGTAGGGTATAGAGTGTAGGGTATAGAGTGTAGAGTGTGGGGTATAGAGTGTAGGGTATAGAGTGTAGGGTGTAGAGTGTAGGGTATAGAGTGTAGGGTATAGAGTGTAGGGTATAGAGTGTAGGGAATAGAGTGTAGAGTGTAGGGTATAGAGTGTAGGGTATAGAGTGTAGGGTATAGAGTGTAGAGTGTAGGGTATAGAGTGTAGGGTATAGAGTGTAGGGTATAGAGTGTAGGGCATAGAGTGTAGGGTATAGAGTGTAGGGTATAGAGTGTAGAGTGTAGGGTATAGAGTGTAGGGTATAGAGTGTAGGGTATAGAGTGTAGAGTGTAGGGTATAGAGTGTAGGGTATAGAGTGTAGGGTATAGAGTGTAGGGCATAGAGTGTAGGGTATAGAGTGTAGGGTATAGAGTGTAGAGTGTAGGGTATAGAGTGTAGGGCATAGAGTGTAGGGTATAGAGTGTAGAGTGTAGGGTATAGAGTGTAGGGTATAGAGTGTAGGTTATAGAGTGTAGGGCATAGAGTGTAGGGTATAGAGTGTAGGGTATAGAGTGTAGAGTGTAGGGTATAGAGTGTAGGGCATAGAGTGTAGGGTATAGAGTGTAGAGTGTAGGGTATAGAGTGTAGGGTATAGAGTGTAGGGTATAGAGTGTAGAGTGTAGGGTATATAGTGTAGGGTATAGAGTGTAGGGTATAGAGTGTAGGGTATAGAGTGTAGGGCATAGCGTGTAGGGTATAGAGTGTAGGGTATAGAGTGTAGAGTGTAGGGTATAGAGTGTAGGGTATAGAGTGTAGAGTGTAGGGTATAGAGTGTAGGGTATAGAGTGTAGAGTGTAGGGTATAGAGTGTAGGGTATAGAGTGTAGGGTATAGAGTGTAGGGCATAGAGTGTAGGGTATAGAGTGAAGGGTATAGAGTGTAGAGTGTAGGGTATAGAGTGTAGGGTATAGAGTGTAGAGTGTAGGGTATAGAGTGTAGAGTGTAGGGTATAGAGTGTAGGGTATAGAGTGTAGGGTAGAGAGTGTAGGGTAGAGAGTGTAGAGTGTAGGGTATAGAGTGTAGGGTATAGAGTGTAGAGTGTAGGGATTAGAGTGTAGGGTATAGAGTGTAGGGTGTAGAGTGTAGGGCATAGAGTGTAGAGTGTAGGGTATAGAGTGTAGGGTATAGAGTGTAGGGTATAGAGTGTAGGGTATAGAGTGTAGAGTATAGAGTGTAGAGTGTAGGGTATAGAGTGTAGAGTGTAGGGCATAGACTGTAGAGTGTAGGGTATAGAGTGTAGGGTATAGAGTGTAGGGTATAGAGTGTAGGGTATAGAGTGTAGAGTGTAGGGTATAGAGTGTATGGTATAGAGTGTAGGGTATAGAGTGTAGAGTGTAGGGATTAGAGTGTAGGGTATAGAGTGTAGGGTGTAGAGTGTAGGGCATAGAGTGTAGAGTGTAGGGTATAGAGTGTATGGTATAGAGTGTAGAGTATAGAGTGTAGGGTGTAGAGTGTAGGGTATAGAGTGTAGGGTATAGAGTGTAGGGTATAGAGTGTAGGGAATAGAGTGTAGAGTGTAGGGTATAGAGTGTAGGGTATAGAGTGTAGGGTATAGAGTGTAGAGTGTAGGGTATAGAGTGTAGGGTATAGAGTGTAGGGTATAGAGTGTAGGGCATAGAGTGTAGGGTATAGAGTGTAGGGTATAGAGTGTAGAGTGTAGGGTATAGAGTGTAGGGTATAGAGTGTAGGGTATAGAGTGTAGAGTGTAGGGTATAGAGTGTAGGGTATAGAGTGTAGGGTATAGAGTGTAGGGCATAGAGTGTAGGGTATAGAGTGTAGGGTATAGAGTGTAGAGTGTAGGGTATAGAGTGTAGGGCATAGAGTGTAGGGTATAGAGTGTAGAGTGTAGGGTATAGAGTGTAGGGTATAGAGGGTAGGGTATAGAGTGTAGAGTGTAGGGTATAGAGTGTAGGGTATAGAGTGTAGGGTACAGAGTGTAGGGTATAGAGTGTAGGGCATAGAGTGTAGGGTATAGAGTGTAGGGTATAGAGTGTAGAGTGTGGGGTATAGAGTGTAGGGTATAGAGTGTAGGGTGTAGAGTGTAGGGTATAGAGTGTAGGGTATAGAGTGTAGGGTATAGAGTGTAGGGAATAGAGTGTAGAGTGTAGGGTATAGAGTGTAGGGTATAGAGTGTAGGGTATAGAGTGTAGAGTGTAGGGTATAGAGTGTAGGGTATAGAGTGTAGGGTATAGAGTGTAGGGCATAGAGTGTAGGGTATAGAGTGTAGGGTATAGAGTGTAGAGTGTAGGGTATAGAGTGTAGGGTATAGAGTGTAGGGTATAGAGTGTAGGGTATAGAGTGTAGAGTGTAGGGTATAGAGTGTAGGGTATAGAGTGTAGGGTATAGAGTGTAGGGCATAGAGTGTAGGGTATAGAGTGTAGGGTATAGAGTGTAGAGTGTAGGGTATAGAGTGTAGGGCATAGAGTGTAGGGTATAGAGTGTAGAGTGTAGGGTATAGAGTATAGGGTATAGAGGGTAGGGTATAGAGTGTAGAGTGTAGGGTATAGAGTGTAGGGTATAGAGTGTAGGGTACAGAGTGTAGGGTATAGAGTGTAGGGCATAGAGTGTAGGGTATAGAGTGTAGGGTATAGAGTGTAGAGTGTAGGGTATAGAGTGTAGGGTATAGAGTGTAGGGTATAGAGTGTAGAGTGTAGGGTATAGAGTGTAGGGTATAGAGTGTAGAGTATAGAGTGTAGAGTGTACGGTATAGAGTGTAGGGTATAGAGTGTAGGGTATAGAGTGTAGGGCATAGAGTGTAGGGTATAGAGTGTAGGGTGTAGAGTGTAGGGTATAGAGTGTAGGGTATAGAGTGTAGAGTGTAGGGTATAGAGTGTAGGGTATAGAGTGTAGGGTATAGAGTGTAGGGTATAGAGTGTAGGGTATAGAGTGTAGAGTGTAGGGTATAGAGTGTAGGGTATAGAGTGTAGGGCATAGAGTGTAGGGTATAGAGTGTAGGGTATAGAGTGTAGGGTATAGAGTGTACAGTGTAGGGTATAGAGTGTAGAGTGTAGGGTATAGAGTGTATGGTATAGAGTGTAGGGTATAGAGTGTAGGGCATAGAGTGTAGGGTATAGAGTGTAGGGTATAGAGTGTAGAGTGTAGGGTATAGAGTGTAGGGTATAGAGTGTAGGGTATAGAGTGTAGGGTATAGAGTGTAGGGTATAGAGTGTAGGGCATAGAGTGTAGGGTATAGAGTGTAGAGTGTAGGGTATAGAGTGTAGGGTATAGAGTGTAGGGTATAGAGTGTAGGGTATAGAGTGTAGAGTGTAGGGTATAGAGTGTAGGGTATAGAGTGTAGGGTATAGAGTGTAGGGAATAGAGTGTAGGGCATAGAGTGTAGGGTATAGAGTGTAGGGTATAGAGTGTAGAGTGTAGGGTATAGAGTGTAGGGTATAGAGTGTAGGGTATAGAGTGTAGAGTGTAGGGTATAGAGTGTAGGGTATAGAGTGTAGGGTATAGAGTGTAGGGTATAGAGTGTAGGGTATAGAGTGTAGAGTGTAGGGTATAGAGTGTAGGGTATAGAGTGTAGAGTGTAGGGTATAGAGTGTAGGGTATAGAGTGTAGGGTATAGAGTGTAGGGTATAGAGTGTAGGGCATAGAGTGTAGGGTATAGAGTGTAGGGTATAGAGTGTAGAGTGTAGGGTATAGAGTGTAGGGTATAGAGTGTAGGGTATAGAGTGTAGAGTGTAGGGTATAGAGTGTAGGGTATAGAGTGTAGGGTATAGAGTGTAGGGTATAGAGTGTAGGGCATAGAGTGTAGGGTATAGAGTGTAAGGTATAGAGTGTAGAGTGTAGGGTATAGAGTGTAGAGTGTAGGGTATAGAGTGTAGGGTATAGAGTGTAGAGTGTAGGGTATAGAGTGTAGGGTATAGAGTGTAGGTTATAGAGTGTAGGGCATAGAGTGTAGGGTATAGAGTGTAGGGTATAGAGTGTAGAGTGTAGGGTATAGAGTGTAGGGCATAGAGTGTAGGGTATAGAGTGTAGAGTGTAGGGTATAGAGTGTAGGGTATAGAGTGTAGGGTATAGAGTGTAGAGTGTAGGGTATAGAGTGTAGGGTATAGAGTGTAGGGTATAGAGTGTAGGGTATAGAGTGTAGGGCATAGCGTGTAGGGTATAGAGTGTAGGGTATAGAGTGTAGAGTGTAGGGTATAGAGTGTAGGGTATAGAGTGTAGGGTATAGAGTGTAGGGTATAGAGTGTAGGGTATAGAGTGTAGGGTATAGAGTGTAGAGTGTAGGGTATATAGTGTAGGGTATAGAGTGTAGGGTATAGAGTGTAGAGTGTAGGGTATAGAGTGTAGGGTATAGAGTGTAGGGTATAGAGTGTAGGGTATAGAGTGTAGGGCATAGAGTGTAGGGTATAGAGTGTAGGGTATAGAGTGTAGGGTATAGAGTGTAGAGTGTAGGGTATAGAGTGTAGGGTATAGAGTGTAGGGTATAGAGTGTAGAGTGTAGGGTATAGAGTGTAGGGTATAGAGTGTAGAGTGTAGGGTATAGAGTGTAGGGTATAGAGTGTAGGGTATAGAGTGTAGGGCATAGAGTGTAGGGTATAGAGTGTAGGGTATAGAGTGTAGAGTGTAGGGTATAGAGTGTAGGGTATAGAGTGTAGAGTGTAGGGTATAGAGTGTAGAGTGTAGGGTATAGAGTGTAGGGTATAGAGTGTAGGGTAGAGAGTGTAGGGTAGAGAGTGTAGAGTGTAGGGTATAGAGTGTAGGGTATAGAGTGTAGAGTGTAGGGATTAGAGTGTAGGGTATAGAGTGTAGGGTGTAGAGTGTAGGGCATAGAGTGTAGAGTGTAGGGTATAGAGTGTAGGGTATAGAGTGTAGGGTATAGAGTGTAGAGTATAGAGTGTAGAGTGTAGGGTATAGAGTGTAGAGTGTAGGGCATAGAGTGTAGAGTGTAGGGTATAGAGTGTAGGGTATAGAGTGTAGGGTATAGAGTGTAGGGTATAGAGTGTAGAGTGTAGGGTATAGAGTGTAGGGTATAGAGTGTAGGGTATAGAGTGTAGAGTGTAGGGATTAGAGTGTAGGGTATAGAGTGTAGGGTGTAGAGTGTAGGGCATAGAGTGTAGAGTGTAGGGTATAGAGTGTATGGTATAGAGTGTAGGGTATAGAGTGTAGGGTGTAGAGTGTAGGGTATAGAGTGTAGGGTATAGAGTGTAGGGTATAGAGTGTAGGGAATAGAGTGTAGAGTGTAGGGTATAGAGTGTAGGGTATAGAGTGTAGGGTATAGAGTGTAGAGTGTAGGGTATAGAGTGTAGGGTATAGAGTGTAGGGTATAGAGTGTAGGGCATAGAGTGTAGGGTATAGAGTGTAGGGTATAGAGTGTAGAGTGTAGGGTATAGAGTGTAGGGTATAGAGTGTAGGGTATAGAGTGTAGGGTATAAGTGTAGAGTGTAGGGTATAGAGTGTAGGGTATAGAGTGTAGGGTATAGAGTGTAGGGTATAGAGTGTAGGGCATAGAGTGTAGGGTATAGAGTGTAGGGTATAGAGTGTAGAGTGTAGGGTATAGAGTGTAGGGCATAGAGTGTAGGGTATAGAGTGTAGAGTGTAGGGTATAGAGTGTAGGGTATAGAGTGTAGGGTATAGAGTGTAGGGTATAGAGTGTAGAGTGTAGGGTATAGAGTGTAGGGTATAGAGTGTAGGGTACAGAGTGTAGGGTATAGAGTGTAGAGCATAGAGTGTAGGGTATAGAGTGTAGGGTATAGAGTGTAGAGTGTAGGGTATAGAGTGTAGGGTATAGAATGTAGGGTATAGAGTGTAGGGTATAGAGTGTAGAGTATAGAGTGTAGAGTGTAGGGTATAGAGTGTAGGGTATAGAGTGTAGGGTATAGAGTGTAGGGCATAGAGTGTAGGGTATAGAGTGTAGGGTGTAGAGTGTAGAGTGTAGGGCATAGAGTGTAGGGTATAGAGTGTAGGGTATAGAGTGTAGAGTGTAGGGTATAGAGTGTAGGGTATAGAGTGTAGGGTATAGAGTGTAGGGTATAGAGTGTAGAGTATAGAGTGTAGAGTGTAGGGTATAGAGTGTAGGGTATAGAGTGTAGGGTATAGAGTGTAGGGCATAGAGTGTAGGGTATAGAGTGTAGGGTGTAGAGTGTAGGGTATAGAGTGTAGGATATAGAGTGTAGAGTGTAGGGTATAGAGTGTAGGGTATAGAGTGTAGGGTATAGAGTGTAGGGTATAGAGTGTAGGGTATAGAGTGTAGAGTGTAGGGTATAAAGTGTAGAGTGTAGGGTATAGAGTGTAGGGTATAGAGTGTAGGGTATTGAGTGTAGGGTATAGAGTGTACAGTGTAGGGTATAGAGTGTAGAGTGTAGGGTATAGAGTGTATGGTATAGAGTGTAGGGTATAGAGTGTAGGGTGTAGAGTGTAGGGTATAGAGTGTAGGGTATAGAGTGTACAGTGTAGGGTAGAGAGTGTAGAGTGTAGGGTATAGAGTGTAGGGTATAGAGTGTAGAGTGTAGGGATTAGAGTGTAGGGTATAGAGTGTAGGGTATAGAGTGTAGAGTATAGAGTGTAGAGTGTAGGGTATAGAGTGTAGAATGTAGGGCATAGAGTGTAGAGTGTAGGGTATAGAGTGTAGGGTATAGAGTGTAGGGTAAAGAGTGTAGGGTATAGAGTGTAGAGTGTAGGGTATAGAGTGTAGGGTATAGAGTGTAGGGTATAGAGTGTAGAGTGTAGGGATTAGAGTGTAGGGTATAGAGTGTAGGGTGTAGAGTGTAGGGCATAGAGTGTAGAGTGTAGGGTATAGAGTGTATGGTATAGAGTGTAGGGTATAGAATGTAGGGTGTAGAGTGTAGGGTATAGAGTGTAGGGTATAGAGTGTAGGGTATAGAGTGTAGGGTATAGAGTGTAGGGAATAGAGTGTAGAGTGTAGGGTATAGAGTGTAGGGTATAGAGTGTAGGGTATAGAGTGTAGAGTGTAGGGTATAGAGTGTAGGGTATAGAGTGTAGGGTATAGAGTGTAGGGCATAGAGTGTAGGGTATAGAGTGTAGGGTATAGAGTGTAGAGTGTAGGGTATAGAGTGTAGGGTATAGAGTGTAGGGTATAGAGTGTAGGGTATAGAGTGTAGGGAATAGAGTGTAGAGTGTAGGGTATAGAGTGTAGGGTATAGAGTGTAGGGTATAGAGTGTAGAGTGTAGGGTATAGAGTGTAGGGTATAGAGTGTAGGGTATAGAGTGTAGGGCATAGAGTGTAGGGTATAGAGTGTAGGGTATAGAGTGTAGAGTGTAGGGTATAGAGTGTAGGGTATAGAGTGTAGGGTATAGAGTGTAGGGTATAAAGTGTAGAGTGTAGGGTATAGAGTGTAGGGTATAGAGTGTAGGGTATAGAGTGTAGGGTATAGAGTGTAGGGCATAGAGTGTAGGGTATAGAGTGTAGGGTATAGAGTGTAGAGTGTAGGGTATAGAGTGTAGGGCATAGAGTGTAGGGTATAGAGTGTAGAGTGTAGGGTATAGAGTGTAGGGTATAGAGTGTAGGGTATAGAGTGTAGAGTGTAGGGTATAGAGTGTAGGGTATAGAGTGTAGGGTACAGAGTGTAGGGTATAGAGTGTAGGGCATAGAGTGTAGGGTATAGAGTGTAGGGTATGGAGTGTAGAGTGTAGGGTATAGAGTGTAGGGTATAGAGTGTAGGGTAAAGAGTGTAGAGTGTAGGGTATAGAGTGTAGGGTATAGAGTGTAGAGTATAGAGTGTAGAGTGTAGTGTATAGAGTGTAGGGTATAGAGTGTAGGGTATAGAGTGTAGGGCATAGAGTGTAGGGTATAGAGTGTAGGGTGTAGAGTGTAGGGTATAGAGTGTAGGATATAGAGTGTAGAGTGTAGGGTATAGAGTGTAGGGTATAGAGTGTAGGGTATAGAGTGTAGGGTATAGAGTGTAGGGTATAGAGTGTAGAGTGTAGGGTATAAAGTGTAGAGTGTAGGGTATAGAGTGTAGGGTATAGAGTGTAGGGTATTGAGTGTAGGGTATAGAGTGTACAGTGTAGGGTATAGAGTGTAGAGTGTAGGGTATAGAGTGTATGGTATAGAGTGTAGGGTATAGAGTGTAGGGTGTAGAGTGTAGGGTATAGAGTGTAGGGTATAGAGTGTACAGTGTAGGGTAGAGAGTGTAGAGTGTAGGGTATAGAGTGTAGGGTATAGAGTGTAGAGTGTAGGGATTAGAGTGTAGGGTATAGAGTGTAGGGTATAGAGTGTAGAGTATAGAGTGTAGAGTGTAGGGTATAGAGTGTAGAATGTAGGGCATAGAGTGTAGAGTGTAGGGTATAGAGTGTAGGGTATAGAGTGTAGGGTAAAGAGTGTAGGGTGTAGAGTGTAGGGTATAGAGTGTAGGGTATAGAGTGTAGCGTATAGAGTGTAGAGTGTAGGGATTAGAGTGTAGGGTATAGAGTGTAGGGTGTAGAGTGTAGGGCATAGAGTGTAGAGTGTAGGGTATAGAGTGTATGGTATAGAGTGTAGGGTATAGAATGTAGGGTGTAGAGTGTAGGGTATAGAGTGTAGGGTATAGAGTGTAGGGTATAGAGTGTAGGGTATAGAGTGTAGGGAATAGAGTGTAGAGTGTAGGGTATAGAGTGTAGGGTATAGAGTGTAGGGTATAGAGTGTAGAGTGTAGGGTATAGAGTGTAGGGTATAGAGTGTAGGGTATAGAGTGTAGGGCATAGAGTGTAGGGTATAGAGTGTAGGGTATAGAGTGTAGAGTGTAGGGTATAGAGTGTAGGGTATAGAGTGTAGGGTATAGAGTGTAGGGTATAGAGTGTAGAGTGTAGGGTATAGAGTGTAGGGTATAGAGTGTAGGGTATAGAGTGTAGGGTATAGAGTGTAGGGCATAGAGTGTAGGGTATAGAGTGTAGGGTATAGAGTGTAGAGTGTAGGGTATAGAGTGTAGGGCATAGAGTGTAGGGTATAGAGTGTAGAGTGTAGGGTATAGAGTGTAGGGTATAGAGTGTAGAGTGTAGGGTATAGAGTGTAGGGTATAGATTGTAGGGTATAGAGTGTAGGGCATAGAGTGTAGGGTATAGAGTGTAGGGTATAGAGTGTAGAGTGTAGGGTATAGAGTGTAGGGTATAGAGTGTAGGGTATAGAGTGTAGAGTGTAGGGTATAGAGTGTAGGGTATAGAGTGTAGAGTATAGAGTGTAGAGTGTAGGGTATAGAGTGTAGGGTATAGAGTGTAGGGTATAGAGTGTAGGGCATAGAGTGTAGGGTAAAGAGTGTAGGGTGTAGAGTGTAGGGTATAGAGTGTAGGGTATAGAGTGTAGGGTATAGAGTGTAGGGTATAGAGTGTAGGGTATAGAGTGTACAGTGTAGGGTATAGAGTGTAGAGTGTAGGGTATAGAGTGTATGGTATAGAGTGTAGGGTATAGAGTGTAGGGCATAGAGTGTAGGGTATAGAGTGTAGGGTATAGAGTGTAGAGTGTAGGGTATAGAGTGTAGGGTATAGAGTGTAGGGTATAGAGTGTAGGGCATAGAGTGTAGGGTATAGAGTGTAGGGTATAGAGTGTAGAGTGTAGGGTATAGAGTGTAGGGTATAGAGTGTAGGGTATAGAGTGTAGGGTATAGAGTGTAGGGAATAGAGTGTAGAGTGTAGGGTATAGAGTGTAGGGTATAGAGTGTAGGGTATAGAGTGTAGAGTGTAGGGTATAGAGTGTAGGGTATAGAGTGTAGGGTATAGAGTGTAGGGCATAGAGTGTAGGGTATAGAGTGTAGGGTATAGAGTGTAGAGTGTAGGGTATAGAGTGTAGGGTATAGAGTGTAGGGTATAGAGTGTAGGGTATAAAGTGTAGAGTGTAGGGTATAGAGTGTAGGGTATAGAGTGTAGGGTATAGAGTGTAGGGTATAGAGTGTAGGGCATAGAGTGTAGGGTATAGAGTGTAGGGTATAGAGTGTAGAGTGTAGGGTATAGAGTGTAGGGCATAGAGTGTAGGGTATAGAGTGTAGAGTGTAGGGTATAGAGTGTAGGGTATAGAGTGTAGGGTATAGAGTGTAGAGTGTAGGGTATAGAGTGTAGGGTATAGAGTGTAGGGTACAGAGTGTAGGGTATAGAGTGTAGGGCATAGAGTGTAGGGTATAGAGTGTAGGGTATGGAGTGTAGAGTGTAGGGTATAGAGTGTAGGGTATAGAGTGTAGGGTAAAGAGTGTAGAGTGTAGGGTATAGAGTGTAGGGTATAGAGTGTAGAGTATAGAGTGTAGAGTGTAGTGTATAGAGTGTAGGGTATAGAGTGTAGGGTATAGAGTGTAGGGCATAGAGTGTAGGGTATAGAGTGTAGGGTGTAGAGTGTAGGGTATAGAGTGTAGGATATAGAGTGTAGAGTGTAGGGTATAGAGTGTAGGGTATAGAGTGTAGGGTATAGAGTGTAGGGTATAGAGTGTAGGGTATAGAGTGTAGAGTGTAGGGTATAAAGTGTAGAGTGTAGGGTATAGAGTGTAGGGTATAGAGTGTAGGGTATTGAGTGTAGGGTATAGAGTGTACAGTGTAGGGTATAGAGTGTAGAGTGTAGGGTATAGAGTGTATGGTATAGAGTGTAGGGTATAGAGTGTAGGGTGTAGAGTGTAGGGTATAGAGTGTAGGGTATAGAGTGTACAGTGTAGGGTAGAGAGTGTAGAGTGTAGGGTATAGAGTGTAGGGTATAGAGTGTAGAGTGTAGGGATTAGAGTGTAGGGTATAGAGTGTAGGGTATAGAGTGTAGAGTATAGAGTGTAGAGTGTAGGGTATAGAGTGTAGAATGTAGGGCATAGAGTGTAGAGTGTAGGGTATAGAGTGTAGGGTATAGAGTGTAGGGTAAAGAGTGTAGGGTGTAGAGTGTAGGGTATAGAGTGTAGGGTATAGAGTGTAGCGTATAGAGTGTAGAGTGTAGGGATTAGAGTGTAGGGTATAGAGTGTAGGGTGTAGAGTGTAGGGCATAGAGTGTAGAGTGTAGGGTATAGAGTGTATGGTATAGAGTGTAGGGTATAGAATGTAGGGTGTAGAGTGTAGGGTATAGAGTGTAGGGTATAGAGTGTAGGGTATAGAGTGTAGGGTATAGAGTGTAGGGAATAGAGTGTAGAGTGTAGGGTATAGAGTGTAGGGTATAGAGTGTAGGGTATAGAGTGTAGAGTGTAGGGTATAGAGTGTAGGGTATAGAGTGTAGGGTATAGAGTGTAGGGCATAGAGTGTAGGGTATAGAGTGTAGGGTATAGAGTGTAGAGTGTAGGGTATAGAGTGTAGGGTATAGAGTGTAGGGTATAGAGTGTAGGGTATAGAGTGTAGAGTGTAGGGTATAGAGTGTAGGGTATAGAGTGTAGGGTATAGAGTGTAGGGTATAGAGTGTAGGGCATAGAGTGTAGGGTATAGAGTGTAGGGTATAGAGTGTAGAGTGTAGGGTATAGAGTGTAGGGCATAGAGTGTAGGGTATAGAGTGTAGAGTGTAGGGTATAGAGTGTAGGGTATAGAGTGTAGAGTGTAGGGTATAGAGTGTAGGGTATAGATTGTAGGGTATAGAGTGTAGGGCATAGAGTGTAGGGTATAGAGTGTAGGGTATAGAGTGTAGAGTGTAGGGTATAGAGTGTAGGGTATAGAGTGTAGGGTATAGAGTGTAGAGTGTAGGGTATAGAGTGTAGGGTATAGAGTGTAGAGTATAGAGTGTAGAGTGTAGGGTATAGAGTGTAGGGTATAGAGTGTAGGGTATAGAGTGTAGGGCATAGAGTGTAGGGTAAAGAGTGTAGGGTGTAGAGTGTAGGGTATAGAGTGTAGGGTATAGAGTGTAGGGTATAGAGTGTAGGGTATAGAGTGTAGGGTATAGAGTGTACAGTGTAGGGTATAGAGTGTAGAGTGTAGGGTATAGAGTGTATGGTATAGAGTGTAGGGTATAGAGTGTAGGGTGTAGAGTGTAGGGTATAGAGTGTAGGGTATAGAGTGTACAGTGTAGGGTAGAGAGTGTAGAGTGTAGGGTATAGAGTGTAGGGTATAGAGTGTAGAGTGTAGGGATTAGAGTGTAGGGTATAGAGTGTAGGGTGTAGAGTGTAGGGCATAGAGTGTAGAGTGTAGGGTATAGAGTGTAGGGTATAGAGTGTAGGGTATAGAGTGTAGGGTATAGAGTGTAGAGTATAGAGTGTAGAGTGTAGGGTATAGAGTGTAGAATGTAGGGCATAGAGTGTAGAGTGTAGGGTATAGAGTGTAGGGTATAGAGTGTAGGGTATAGAGTGTAGGGTATAGAGTGTAGAGTGTAGGGTATAGAGTGTAGGGTATAGAGTGTAGAGTGTAGGGATTAGAGTGTAGGGTATAGAGTGTAGGGTGTAGAGTGTAGGGCATAGAGTGTAGAGTGTAGGGTATAGAGTGTATGGTATAGAGTGTAGGGTATAGAGTGTAGGGTGTAGAGTGTAGGGTATAGAGTGTAGGGTATAGAGTGTAGGGTATAGAGTGTAGGGTATAGAGTGTAGGGAATAGAGTGTAGAGTGTAGGGTATAGAGTGTAGGGTATAGAGTGTAGGGTATAGAGTGTAGAGTGTAGGGTATAGAGTGTAGGGTATAGAGTGTAGGGTATAGAGTGTAGGGCATAGAGTGTAGGGTATAGAGTGTAGGGTATAGAGTGTAGAGTGTAGGGTATAGAGTGTAGGGTATAGAGTGTAGGGTATAGAGTGTAGGGTATAGAGTGTAGAGTGTAGGGTATAGAGTGTAGGGTATAGAGTGTAGGGTATAGAGTGTAGGGTATAGAGTGTAGGGCATAGAGTGTAGGGTATAGAGTGTAGGGTATAGAGTGTAGAGTGTAGGGTATAGAGTGTAGGGCATAGAGTGTAGGGTATAGAGTGTAGAGTGTAGGGTATAGAGTGTAGGGTATAGAGTGTAGGGTATAGAGTGTAGAGTGTAGGGTATAGAGTGTAGGGTATAGAGTGTAGGGTATAGAGTGTAGGGTATAGAGTGTAGGGCATAGAGTGTAGGGTATAGAGTGTAGGGTATAGAGTGTAGAGTGTAGGGTATAGAGTGTAGGGTATAGAGTGTAGGGTATAGAGTGTAGAGTGTAGGGTATAGAGTGTAGGGTATAGAGTGTAGAGTATAGAGTGTAGAGTGTAGGGTATAGAGTGTAGGGTATAGAGTGTAGGGCATAGAGTGTAGGGTATAGAGTGTAGGGTGTAGAGTGTAGGGTATAGAGTGTAGGGTATAGAGTGTAGAGTGTAGGGTATAGAGTGTAGGGTATAGAGTGTAGGGTATAGAGTGTAGGGTATAGAGTGTAGGGTATAGAGTGTAGAGTGTAGGGTATAAAGTGTAGAGTGTAGGGTATAGAGTGTAGGGTATAGAGTGTAGGGTATAGAGTGTAGGGTATAGAGTGTACAGTGTAGGGTATAGAGTGTAGAGTGTAGGGTATAGAGTGTATGGTATAGAGTGTAGGGTATAGAGTGTAGGGTGTAGAGTGTTGGGTATAGAGTGTACAGTGTAGGGTATAGAGTGTAGAGTGTAGGGTATAGAGTGTATGGTATAGAGTGTAGGGTATAGAGTGTAGGGTATAGAGTGTAGGGAATAGAGTGTAGAGTGTAGGGTATAGAGTGTAGAGTGTAGGGATTAGAGTGTAGGGTATAGAGTGTAGGGTATAGAGTGTAGGGTATAGAGTGTAGAGTGTAGGGTATAGAGTGTAGGGTATAGAGTGTAGGGTATAGAGTGTAGGGTATAGAGTGTAGAGTGTAGGGTATAGAGTGTAGGGTATAGAGTGTAGGGTATAGAGTGTAGGGTATAAAGTGTAGAGTGTAGGGTATAGAGTGTAGGGTATAGAGTGTAGGGTATAGAGTGTAGGGTATAGAGTGTAGGGCATAGAGTGTAGGGTATAAAGTGTAGGGTATAGAGTGTAGGGTATAGAGTGTAGGGTATAGAGTGTAGGGTATAGAGTGTAGAGTGTAGGGTATAGAGTGTAGAGTGTAGGGTATAGAGTGTAGGGTATAGAGTGTAGAGTGTAGGGCATAGAGTGTAGAGTGTAGGGTATAGAGTGTAGGGTATAGAGTGTAGGGTATAGAGTGTAGAGTGTAGGGATTAGAGTGTAGGGTATAGAGTGTAGGGTGTAGAGTGTAGGGCATAGAGTGTAGAGTGTAGGGTATAGAGTGTATGGTATAGAGTGTAGGGTATAGAGTGTAGGGTGTAGAGTGTAGGGTATAGAGTGTAGGGTATAGAGTGTAGGGTATAGAGTGTAGGGTATAGAGTGTAGAGTGTAGGGTATAGAGTGTAGAGTGTAGGGTATAGAGTGTAGGGTATAGAGTGTAGAGTGTAGGGCATAGAGTGTAGAGTGTAGGGTATAGAGTGTAGGGTATAGAGTGTAGGGTATAGAGTGTAGAGTGTAGGGATTAGAGTGTAGGGTATAGAGTGTAGGGTGTAGAGTGTAGGGCATAGAGTGTAGAGTGTAGGGTATAGAGTGTATGGTATAGAGTGTAGGGTATAGAGTGTAGGGTGTAGAGTGTAGGGCATAGAGTGTAGGGTATAGAGTGTAGGGTATAGAGTGTAGGGTATAGAGTGTAGGGAATAGAGTGTAGAGTGTAGGGTATAGAGTGTAGGGTATAGAGTGTAGGGTATAGAGTGTAGAGTGTAGGGTATAGAGTGTAGGGTATAGAGTGTAGGGTATAGAGTGTAGGGCATAGAGTGTAGGGTATAGAGAGTAGGGTATAGAGTGTAGAGTGTAGGGTATAGAGTGTAGGGTATAGAGTGTAGAGTGTAGGGTATAGAGTGTAGGGTATAGAGTGTAGGGTATAGAGTGTAGGGTATAGAGTGTAGGGCATAGAGTGTAGGGTATAGAGTGTAGGGTATAGAGTGTAGAGTGTAGGGTATAGAGTGTAGGGCATAGAGTGTAGGGTATAGAGTGTAGAGTGTAGGGTATAGAGTGTAGGGTATAGAGTGTAGAGTGTAGGGTATAGAGTGTAGGGTATAGAGTGTAGGGTATAGAGTGTAGGGTATAGAGTGTATGGTATAGAGTGTAGGGCATAGAGTGTAGGGTATAGGGTGTAGGGTATAGAGTGTAGAGTGTAGGGTATAGAGTGTAGGGTATAGAGTGTAGGGTATAGAGTGTAGAGTGTAGGGTATAGAGTGTAGGGTATAGAGTGTAGGGTATAGAGTGTAGCGTGTAGGGTATAGAGTGTAGGGTAAAGAGTGTAGGGTATAGAGTGTAGGGCATAGAGTGTAGGGTATAGAGTGTAGGGTAGAGAGTGTAGGGTATAGAGTGTAGGGTATAGAGTGTAGAGTGTAGGGCATAGAGTGTAGAGTGTAGGGTATAGAGTGTAGGGTATAGAGTGTAGAGTGTAGGGTGTAGAGTGTAGGGTATAGAGTGTAGGGTATAGAGTGTAGGGTAGAGAGTGTAGGGTAGAGAGTGTAGAGTGTAGGGTATAGAGTGTATGGTATAGAGTGTAGGGTATAGAGTGTAGAGTGTAGGGATTAGAGTGTAGTGTATAGAGTGTAGGGTGTAGAGTGTAGGGTATAGAGTGTAGAGTGTAGGGTATAGAGTGTATGGTATAGAGTGTATGGTATAGAGTGTGGGGTGTAGAGTGTAGGGTATAGAGTGTAGGGAATAGAGTGTAGGGTATAGAGTGTAGGGAATAGAGTGTAGAGTGTAAGGTATAGAGTGTAGAGTGTAGGGCATAGAGTGTAGAGTGTAGGGTATAGAGTGTAGGGTATAGAGTGTAGGGTATAGAGTGTAGAGTGTAGGGTATAGAGTGTAGGGTATAGAGTGTAGAGTGTAGGGCATAGAGTGTAGAGTGTAGGGTATAGAGTGTAGGGTATAGAGTGTAGGGTATAGAGTGTAGAGTGTAGGGATTAGAGTGTAGGGTATAGAGTGTAGGGTGTAGAGTGTAGGGCATAGAGTGTAGAGTGTAGGGTATAGAGTGTATGGTATAGAGTGTAGGGTATAGAGTGTAGGGTGTAGAGTGTAGGGCATAGAGTGTAGGGTATAGAGTGTAGGGTATAGAGTGTAGGGTATAGAGTGTAGGGAATAGAGTGTAGAGTGTAGGGTATAGAGTGTAGGGTATAGAGTGTAGGGTATAGAGTGTAGAGTGTAGGGTATAGAGTGTAGGGTATAGAGTGTAGGGTATAGAGTGTAGGGCATAGAGTGTAGGGTATAGAGAGTAGGGTATAGAGTGTAGAGTGTAGGGTATAGAGTGTAGGGTATAGAGTGTAGAGTGTAGGGTATAGAGTGTAGGGTATAGAGTGTAGGGTATAGAGTGTAGGGTATAGAGTGTAGGGCATAGAGTGTAGGGTATAGAGTGTAGGGTATAGAGTGTAGAGTGTAGGGTATAGAGTGTAGGGCATAGAGTGTAGGGTATAGAGTGTAGAGTGTAGGGTATAGAGTGTAGGGTATAGAGTGTAGAGTGTAGGGTATAGAGTGTAGGGTATAGAGTGTAGGGTATAGAGTGTAGGGTATAGAGTGTATGGTATAGAGTGTAGGGCATAGAGTGTAGGGTATAGGGTGTAGGGTATAGAGTGTAGAGTGTAGGGTATAGAGTGTAGGGTATAGAGTGTAGGGTATAGAGTGTAGAGTGTAGGGTATAGAGTGTAGGGTATAGAGTGTAGGGTATAGAGTGTAGCGTGTAGGGTATAGAGTGTAGGGTAAAGAGTGTAGGGTATAGAGTGTAGGGCATAGAGTGTAGGGTATAGAGTGTAGGGTAGAGAGTGTAGGGTATAGAGTGTAGGGTATAGAGTGTAGAGTGTAGGGCATAGAGTGTAGAGTGTAGGGTATAGAGTGTAGGGTATAGAGTGTAGAGTGTAGGGTGTAGAGTGTAGGGTATAGAGTGTAGGGTATAGAGTGTAGGGTAGAGAGTGTAGGGTAGAGAGTGTAGAGTGTAGGGTATAGAGTGTATGGTATAGAGTGTAGGGTATAGAGTGTAGAGTGTAGGGATTAGAGTGTAGTGTATAGAGTGTAGGGTGTAGAGTGTAGGGTATAGAGTGTAGAGTGTAGGGTATAGAGTGTATGGTATAGAGTGTATGGTATAGAGTGTGGGGTGTAGAGTGTAGGGTATAGAGTGTAGGGAATAGAGTGTAGGGTATAGAGTGTAGGGAATAGAGTGTAGAGTGTAAGGTATAGAGTGTAGAGTGTAGGGCATAGAGTGTAGAGTGTAGGGTATAGAGTGTAGGGTATAGAGTGTAGGGTATAGAGTGTAGAGTGTAGGGTATAGAGTGTAGAGTGTAGGGTATAGAGTGTAGAGTGTAGGGCATAGAGTGTAGAGTGTAGGGTATAGAGTGTAGGGTATAGAGTGTAGAGTGTAGGGATTAGAGTGTAGGGTATAGAGTGTAGGGTGTAAAGTGTAGGGTATAGAGTGTAGAGTGTAGGGTGTAGAGTGTAGGGTATAGAGTGTAGGGTATAGAGTGTAGGGTATAGAGTGTAGAGTATAGAGTGTAGGGAATAGAGTGTAGAGTGTAAGGTATAGAGTGTAGAGTGTAGGGTATAGAGTGTAGGGTATAGACTGTAGGGTATAGAGTGTAGGGTATAGAGTGTAGGGTATAGATTGTAGAGTGTAGGCTATAGAGTGTAGGGTATAGAGTGTAGAGTGTAGGGTATAGAGTGTAGGGTATAGAGTGTAGGGTATAGAGTGTAGAGTGTAGGGTATAGTGTGTAGGGTATAGAGTGCAGGGTGTAGAGTGTAGGGTATAGAGTGTAGGGTATAGAGTGTAGAGTGTAGGGTATAGAGTGTATGCTATAGAGTGTATGGTGTAGAGTGTAGGGTATAGAGTGTAGAGTGTATGGTATAGAGTGTAGGGTATAGAGTGTAGGGTATAGAGTGTAGAGTGTAGGGTATAGAGTGTAGGGTATAGAGTGTAGGGTATAGAGTGTAGGGTATAGAGTGTAGGGCATAAAGTGTAGGGTATAGAGTGTAGGGTATAGAGTGTAGAGTGTAGGGTATAGAGTGTAGGGCATAGAGTGTAGGGTATAGAGTGTAGAGTGTAGGGTATAGAGTGTAGGGTATAGAGTGTAGGGTATAGAGTGTGGAGTGTAGGGTATAGAGTGTAGGGTATAGAGTGTAGGGTATAGAGTGTAGGGTATAGAGTGTATGGTATAGAGTGTAGGGCATAGAGTGTAGAGTATAGAGTGTAGGGTATAGAGTGTAGAGTGTAGGGTATAGAGTGTAGGTATAGAGTGTAGGGTATAGAGTGTAGAGTGTAGGGTATCGAGTGTAGGATATAGAGTGTAGGGTATAGAGTGTAGCGTGTAGGGTATAGAGTTTAGGGTATAGAGTGTAGGGTATAGAGTGTAGGGCATAGAGTGTAGGGTATAGAGTGTAGGGTATAGAGTGTAGGGTATAGAGTGTAGGGTATAGAGTGTAGAGTGTAGGGCATAGAGTGTAGAGTGTAGGGTATAGAGTGTAGGGTATAGAGTGTAGGGTATAGAGTGTAGAGTGTAGGGTATAGAGTGTAGAGTGTAGGGTATAGAGTGTAGGGTATAGAGTGTAGGGTATAGAGTGTAGCGTGTAGGGTATAGAGTGTAGGGTAAAGAGTGTAGGGTATAGAGTGTAGGGCATAGAGTGTAGGGTATAGAGTGTAGGGTAGAGAGTGTAGGGTATAGAGTGTAGGGTATAGAGTGTAGAGTGTAGGGCATAGAGTGTAGAGTGTAGGGTATAGAGTGTAGGGTATAGAGTGTAGAGTGTAGGGTGTAGAGTGTAGGGTATAGAGTGTAGGGTATAGAGTGTAGGGTAGAGAGTGTAGGGTAGAGAGTGTAGAGTGTAGGGTATAGAGTGTATGGTATAGAGTGTAGGGTATAGAGTGTAGAGTGTAGGGATTAGAGTGTAGTGTATAGAGTGTAGGGTGTAGAGTGTAGGGTATAGAGTGTAGAGTGTAGGGTATAGAGTGTATGGTATAGAGTGTATGGTATAGAGTGTGGGGTGTAGAGTGTAGGGTATAGAGTGTAGGGAATAGAGTGTAGGGTATAGAGTGTAGGGAATAGAGTGTAGAGTGTAAGGTATAGAGTGTAGAGTGTAGGGCATAGAGTGTAGAGTGTAGGGTATAGAGTGTAGGGTATAGAGTGTAGGGTATAGAGTGTAGAGTGTAGGGTATAGAGTGTAGAGTGTAGGGTATAGAGTGTAGAGTGTAGGGCATAGAGTGTAGAGTGTAGGGTATAGAGTGTAGGGTATAGAGTGTAGAGTGTAGGGATTAGAGTGTAGGGTATAGAGTGTAGGGTGTAAAGTGTAGGGTATAGAGTGTAGAGTGTAGGGTGTAGAGTGTAGGGTATAGAGTGTAGGGTATAGAGTGTAGGGTATAGAGTGTAGAGTATAGAGTGTAGGGAATAGAGTGTAGAGTGTAAGGTATAGAGTGTAGAGTGTAGGGTATAGAGTGTAGGGTATAGACTGTAGGGTATAGAGTGTAGGGTATAGAGTGTAGGGTATAGATTGTAGAGTGTAGGCTATAGAGTGTAGGGTATAGAGTGTAGAGTGTAGGGTATAGAGTGTAGGGTATAGAGTGTAGGGTATAGAGTGTAGAGTGTAGGGTATAGTGTGTAGGGTATAGAGTGCAGGGTGTAGAGTGTAGGGTATAGAGTGTAGGGTATAGAGTGTAGAGTGTAGGGTATAGAGTGTATGCTATAGAGTGTATGGTGTAGAGTGTAGGGTATAGAGTGTAGAGTGTATGGTATAGAGTGTAGGGTATAGAGTGTAGGGTATAGAGTGTAGAGTGTAGGGTATAGAGTGTAGGGTATAGAGTGTAGGGTATAGAGTGTAGGGTATAGAGTGTAGGGCATAAAGTGTAGGGTATAGAGTGTAGGGTATAGAGTGTAGAGTGTAGGGTATAGAGTGTAGGGCATAGAGTGTAGGGTATAGAGTGTAGAGTGTAGGGTATAGAGTGTAGGGTATAGAGTGTAGGGTATAGAGTGTGGAGTGTAGGGTATAGAGTGTAGGGTATAGAGTGTAGGGTATAGAGTGTAGGGTATAGAGTGTATGGTATAGAGTGTAGGGCATAGAGTGTAGAGTATAGAGTGTAGGGTATAGAGTGTAGAGTGTAGGGTATAGAGTGTAGGTATAGAGTGTAGGGTATAGAGTGTAGAGTGTAGGGTATCGAGTGTAGGATATAGAGTGTAGGGTATAGAGTGTAGCGTGTAGGGTATAGAGTTTAGGGTATAGAGTGTAGGGTATAGAGTGTAGGGCATAGAGTGTAGGGTATAGAGTGTAGGGTATAGAGTGTAGGGTATAGAGTGTAGAGTGTAGGGCATAGAGTGTAGAGTGTAGGGTATAGAGTGTAGGGTATAGAGTGTAGGGTATAGAGTGTAGAGTGTAGGGTATAGAGTGTAGAGTGTAGGGTATAGAGTGTAGGGTATAGAGTGTAGGGTAGAGAGTGTAGGGTAGAGAGTGTAGAGTGTAGGGTATAGAGTGTAGGGTATAGAGTGTAGGGTATAGAGTGTAGAGTGTAGGGATTAGAGTGTAGTGTATAGAGTGTAGGGTGTAGAGTGTAGGGTATAGAGTGTAGAGTGTAGGGTATAGAGTGTATGGTATAGAGTGTAGAGTATAGAGTGTGGGGTGTAGAGTGTAGGGTATAGAGTGTAGGGTATAGAGTGTAGGGTATAGAGTGTAGGGAATAGAGTGTAGAGTGTAAGGTATAGAGTGTAGAGTGTAGGGCATAGAGTGTAGAGTGTAGGGTATAGAGTGTAGGGTATAGAGTGTAGGGTATAGAGTGTAGAGTGTAGGGTATAGAGTGTAGAGTGTAGGGTATAGAGTGTAGAGTGTAGGGCATAGAGTGTAGAGTGTAGGGTATAGAGTGTAGGGTATAGAGTGTAGGGTATAGAGTGTAGGGTATAGAGTGTAGAGTGTAGGGTATAGAGTGTAGAGTGTAGGGTATAGAGTGTAGGGTATAGAGTGCAGGGTATAGAGTGTAGGGTAGAGAGTGTAGAGTGTAGGGTATAGAGTGTAGGGTATAGAGTGTAGGGTATAGAGTGTAGAGTGTAGGGATTAGAGTGTAGGGTATAGAGTGTAGGGTGTAGAGTGTAGGGTATAGAGTGTAGAGTGTAGGGTATAGAGTGTATGGTATAGAGTGTAGGGTATAGAGTGTAGGGTGTAGAGTGTAGGGTATAGAGTGTAGTGTATAGAGTGTAGGGTATAGAGTGTAGGGTATAGAGTGTAGGGAATAGAGTGTAGGGTGTAGAGTGTAGGGTATAGAGTGTAGTGTATAGAGTGTAAGGTATAGAGTGTAGAGTGTAGGGTATAGAGTGTAGGGTATAGAGTGTAGAGTGTAGGGATTAGAGTGTAGGGTATAGAGTGTAGGGTGTAGAGTGTAGGGTATAGAGTGTAGAGTGTAGGGTATAGAGTGTATTGTATAGAGTGTAGGGTATAGAGTGTAGGGTGTAGAGTGTAGGGTATAGAGTGTAGGGTATAGAGTGTAGGGTATAGAGTGTAGGGTATAGAGTGTAGGGAATAGAGTGTAGAGTGTAAGGTATAGAGTGTAGAGTGTAGGGTATAGAGTGTAGGGTATAGACTGTAGGGTATAGAGTGTTAGGTATAGAGTGTAGGGTAAAGATTGTAGAGTGTAGGCTATAGAGTGTAGGGTATAGAGTGTAGAGTGTAGGGTATAGAGTGTAGGGTATAGAGTGTAGGGTATAGAGTGTAGAGTGTAGGGTATAGTGTGTAGGGTATAGAGTGCAGGGTGTAGAGTGTAGGGTATAGAGTGTAGGGTATAGAGTGTAGAGTGTAGGGTATAGAGTGTATGCTACAGAGTGTATGGTGTAGAGTGTATGGTATAGAGTGTTGGGTATAGAGTGTAGAGTGTATGGTATAGAGTGTAGGGTATAGAGTGTAGGGTATAGAGTGTATGTTATAGAATGTAGGGTATAGAGTGTAGGGTAGAGAGTGTAGAGTGTAGGGTATAGAGTGTAGGGTATAGAGTGTAGGGTATAGAGTGTAGAGTGTCGGGATTAGAGTGTAGGGTATAGAGTGTAGGATGTAGAGTGTAGGGTATAGAGTGTAGAGTGTAGGGTATAGAGTGTATGGTATAGAGTGTAGGGTATAGAGTGTAGGGTATAGAGTGTAGGGAATAGAGTGTAGAGTGTAGGGTATAGAGTGTAGGGTATAGAGTGTAGGGTATAGAGTGTAGAGTGTAGGGTATAGAGTGTAGGGTATAGATTGTAGGGTATAGAGTGTAGGGCATAGAGTGTAGGGTATAGAGTGTAGGGTATAGAGTGTAGAGTGTAGGGTATAGAGTGTAGGGTATAGAGTATAGGGTATAGAGTGTAGAGTGTAGGGTATAGAGTGTAGGGTATAGAGTGTAGGGTATAGAGTGTAGGGTATAGAGTGTAGGGTATAGAGTGTAGGGCATAGAGTGTAGGGTATAGAGTGTAGGGTATAGAGTGTAGAGTGTAGGGTATAGAGTGTAGGGTATAGAGTGTAGGGTTTAGAGTGTAGAGTGTAGGGAATAGAGTGTAGAGTGTAGGGTATAGAGTGTAGGGTATAGAGTGTAGGGTAGAGAGTGTAGGGTAGAGAGAGTAGAGTGTAGGGTATAGAGTGTAGGGTATAGAGTGTAGGGTATAGAGTGTTGAGTGTAGGGATTAGAGTGTAGTGTATAGAGGGTTTGGGGATTAGAGTGTAGGGTACAGAGTGTAGAGTGTAGGGTATAGAGTGTAGGGTATAGAGTGTAGGGTATAGAGTGTAGGGAATAGAGTGTAGAGTGTAAGGTATAGAGTGTAGAGTGTAGGGCATAGAGTGTAGAGCGTAGGGTATAGAGTGTAGGGTATAGAGTGTAGGGTATAGAGTGTAGGGTATAGAGTGTAGGGAATAGAGTGTAGGGTATAGAGTGTAGGGAATAGAGTGTAGAGTGTAAGGTATAGAGTGTAGAGTGTAGGGCATAGAGTGTAGAGTGTAGGGTATAGAGTGTAGGGTATAGAGTGTAGGGTATAGAGTGTAGAGTGTAGGGTATAGAGTGTAGAGTGTAGGGTATAGAGTGTAGAGTGTAGGGCATAGAGTGTAGAGTGTAGGGTATAGAGTGTAGGGTATAGAGTGTAGAGTGTAGGGATTAGAGTGTAGGGTATAGAGTGTAGGGTGTAGAGTGTAGGGTATAGAGTGTAGAGTGTAGGGTGTAGAGTGTAGGGTATAGAGTGTAGGGTATAGAGTGTAGGGTATAGAGTGTAGAGTATAGAGTGTAGGGAATAGAGTGTAGAGTGTAAGGTATAGAGTGTAGAGTGTAGGGTATAGAGTGTAGGGTATAGACTGTAGGGTATAGAGTGTAGGGTATAGAGTGTAGGGTATAGATTGTAGAGTGTAGGCTATAGAGTGTAGGGTATAGAGTGTAGAGTGTAGGGTATAGTGTGTAGGGTATAGAGTGCAGGGTGTAGAGTGTAGGGTATAGAGTGTAGGGTATAGAGTGTAGAGTGTAGGGTATAGAGTGTATGCTATAGAGTGTATGGTGTAGAGTGTATGGTATAGAGTGTAGGGTATAGAGTGTAGAGTGTATGGTATAAAGTGTAGGGTATAGAGTGTAGGGTATAGAGTGTAGAGTGTAGGGTATAGAGTGTAGGGTATAGAGTGTAGGGTATAGAGTGTAGGGCATAGAGTGTAGGGTATAGAGTGTAGGGTATAGAGTGTAGAGTGTAGGGTATAGAGTGTAGGGCATAGAGTGTAGGGTATAGAGTGTAGAGTGTAGGGTATAGAGTGTAGGGTATAGAGTGTAGGGTATAGAGTGTAGAGTGTAGGGTATAGAGTGTAGGGTATAGAGTGTAGGGTATAGAGTGTAGGGTATAGAGTGTATGGTATAGAGTGTAGGGCATAGAGTGTAGAGTATAGAGTGTAGGGTATAGAGTGTAGAGTGTAGGGTATAGAGTGTAGGGTATAGAGTGTAGGGTATAGAGTGTAGAGTGTAGGGTATAGAGTGTAGAGTGTAGGGTATAGAGTGTAGGGTATAGAGTGTAGAGTGTAGGGCATAGAGTGTAGAGTGTAGGGTATAGAGTGTAGGGTATAGAGTGTAGGGTATAGAGTGTAGAGTGTAGGGATTAGAGTGTAGGGTATAGAGTGTAGGGTGTAGAGTGTAGGGCATAGAGTGTAGAGTGTAGGGTATAGAGTGTATGGTATAGAGTGTAGGGTATAGAGTGTAGGGTGTAGAGTGTAGGGTATAGAGTGTAGGGTATAGAGTGTAGGGTATAGAGTGTAGGGTATAGAGTGTAGAGTGTAGGGTATAGAGTGTAGAGTGTAGGGTATAGAGTGTAGGGTATAGAGTGTAGGGCATAGAGTGTAGAGTGTAGGGTATAGAGTGTAGGGTATAGAGTGTAGGGTATAGAGTGTAGAGTGTAGGGATTAGAGTGTAGGGTATAGAGTGTAGGGTGTAGAGTGTAGGGCATAGAGTGTAGAGTGTAGGGTATAGAGTGTATGGTATAGAGTGTAGGGTATAGAGTGTAGGGTGTAGAGTGTAGGGCATAGAGTGTAGGGTATAGAGTGTAGGGTATAGAGTGTAGGGTATAGAGTGTAGGGAATAGAGTGTAGAGTGTAGGGTATAGAGTGTAGGGTATAGAGTGTAGGGTATAGAGTGTAGAGTGTAGGGTATAGAGTGTAGGGTATAGAGTGTAGGGTATAGAGTGTAGGGCATAGAGTGTAGGGTATAGAGAGTAGGGTATAGAGTGTAGAGTGTAGGGTATAGAGTGTAGGGTATAGAGTGTAGAGTGTAGGGTATAGAGTGTAGGGTATAGAGTGTAGGGTATAGAGTGTAGGGTATAGAGTGTAGGGCATAGAGTGTAGGGTATAGAGTGTAGGGTATAGAGTGTAGAGTGTAGGGTATAGAGTGTAGGGCATAGAGTGTAGGGTATAGAGTGTAGAGTGTAGGGTATAGAGTGTAGGGTATAGAGTGTAGAGTGTAGGGTATAGAGTGTAGGGTATAGAGTGTAGGGTATAGAGTGTAGGGTATAGAGTGTATGGTATAGAGTGTAGGGCATAGAGTGTAGGGTATAGGGTGTAGGGTATAGAGTGTAGAGTGTAGGGTATAGAGTGTAGGGTATAGAGTGTAGGGTATAGAGTGTAGAGTGTAGGGTATAGAGTGTAGGGTATAGAGTGTAGGGTATAGAGTGTAGCGTGTAGGGTATAGAGTGTAGGGTAAAGAGTGTAGGGTATAGAGTGTAGGGCATAGAGTGTAGGGTATAGAGTGTAGGGTAGAGAGTGTAGGGTATAGAGTGTAGGGTATAGAGTGTAGAGTGTAGGGCATAGAGTGTAGAGTGTAGGGTATAGAGTGTAGGGTATAGAGTGTAGAGTGTAGGGTGTAGAGTGTAGGGTATAGAGTGTAGGGTATAGAGTGTAGGGTAGAGAGTGTAGGGTAGAGAGTGTAGAGTGTAGGGTATAGAGTGTATGGTATAGAGTGTAGGGTATAGAGTGTAGAGTGTAGGGATTAGAGTGTAGTGTATAGAGTGTAGGGTGTAGAGTGTAGGGTATAGAGTGTAGAGTGTAGGGTATAGAGTGTATGGTATAGAGTGTATGGTATAGAGTGTGGGGTGTAGAGTGTAGGGTATAGAGTGTAGGGAATAGAGTGTAGGGTATAGAGTGTAGGGAATAGAGTGTAGAGTGTAAGGTATAGAGTGTAGAGTGTAGGGCATAGAGTGTAGAGTGTAGGGTATAGAGTGTAGGGTATAGAGTGTAGGGTATAGAGTGTAGAGTGTAGGGTATAGAGTGTAGGGTATAGAGTGTAGAGTGTAGGGCATAGAGTGTAGAGTGTAGGGTATAGAGTGTAGGGTATAGAGTGTAGGGTATAGAGTGTAGAGTGTAGGGATTAGAGTGTAGGGTATAGAGTGTAGGGTGTAGAGTGTAGGGCATAGAGTGTAGAGTGTAGGGTATAGAGTGTATGGTATAGAGTGTAGGGTATAGAGTGTAGGGTGTAGAGTGTAGGGCATAGAGTGTAGGGTATAGAGTGTAGGGTATAGAGTGTAGGGCATAGAGTGTAGGGTATAGAGAGTAGGGTATAGAGTGTAGAGTGTAGGGTATAGAGTGTAGGGTATAGAGTGTAGAGTGTAGGGTATAGAGTGTAGGGTATAGAGTGTAGGGTATAGAGTGTAGGGTATAGAGTGTAGGGCATAGAGTGTAGGGTATAGAGAGTAGGGTATAGAGTGTAGAGTGTAGGGTATAGAGTGTAGGGTATAGAGTGTAGAGTGTAGGGTATAGAGTGTAGGGTATAGAGTGTAGGGTATAGAGTGTAGGGTATAGAGTGTAGGGCATAGAGTGTAGGGTATAGAGTGTAGGGTATAGAGTGTAGAGTGTAGGGTATAGAGTGTAGGGCATAGAGTGTAGGATATAGAGTGTAGAGTGTAGGGTATAGAGTGTAGGGTATAGAGTGTAGAGTGTAGGGTATAGAGTGTAGGGTATAGAGTGTAGGGTATAGAGTGTAGGGTATAGAGTGTATGGTATAGAGTGTAGGGCATAGAGTGTAGGGTATAGGGTGTAGGGTATAGAGTGTAGAGTGTAGGGTATAGAGTGTAGGGTATAGAGTGTAGGGTATAGAGTGTAGAGTGTAGGGTATAGAGTGTAGGGTATAGAGTGTAGGGTATAGAGTGTAGCGTGTAGGGTATAGAGTGTAGGGTAAAGAGTGTAGGGTATAGAGTGTAGGGCATAGAGTGTAGGGTATAGAGTGTAGGGTAGAGAGTGTAGGGTATAGAGTGTAGGGTATAGAGTGTAGAGTGTAGGGCATAGAGTGTAGAGTGTAGGGTATAGAGTGTAGGGTATAGAGTGTAGAGTGTAGGGTGTAGAGTGTAGGGTATAGAGTGTAGGGTATAGAGTGTAGGGTAGAGAGTGTAGGGTAGAGAGTGTAGAGTGTAGGGTATAGAGTGTATGGTATAGAGTGTAGGGTATAGAGTGTAGAGTGTAGGGATTAGAGTGTAGTGTATAGAGTGTAGGGTGTAGAGTGTAGGGTATAGAGTGTAGAGTGTAGGGTATAGAGTGTATGGTATAGAGTGTATGGTATAGAGTGTGGGGTGTAGAGTGTAGGGTATAGAGTGTAGGGAATAGAGTGTAGGGTATAGAGTGTAGGGAATAGAGTGTAGAGTGTAAGGTATAGAGTGTAGAGTGTAGGGCATAGAGTGTAGAGTGTAGGGTATAGAGTGTAGGGTATAGAGTGTAGGGTATAGAGTGTAGAGTGTAGGGTATAGAGTGTAGAGTGTAGGGTATAGAGTGTAGAGTGTAGGGCATAGAGTGTAGAGTGTAGGGTATAGAGTGTAGGGTATAGAGTGTAGAGTGTAGGGATTAGAGTGTAGGGTATAGAGTGTAGGGTGTAAAGTGTAGGGTATAGAGTGTAGAGTGTAGGGTGTAGAGTGTAGGGTATAGAGTGTAGGGTATAGAGTGTAGGGTATAGAGTGTAGAGTATAGAGTGTAGGGAATAGAGTGTAGAGTGTAAGGTATAGAGTGTAGAGTGTAGGGTATAGAGTGTAGGGTATAGACTGTAGGGTATAGAGTGTAGGGTATAGAGTGTAGGGTATAGATTGTAGAGTGTAGGCTATAGAGTGTAGGGTATAGAGTGTAGAGTGTAGGGTATAGAGTGTAGGGTATAGAGTGTAGGGTATAGAGTGTAGAGTGTAGGGTATAGTGTGTAGGGTATAGAGTGCAGGGTGTAGAGTGTAGGGTATAGAGTGTAGGGTATAGAGTGTAGAGTGTAGGGTATAGAGTGTATGCTATAGAGTGTATGGTGTAGAGTGTATGGTATAGAGTGTAGGGTATAGAGTGTAGAGTGTATGGTATAGAGTGTAGGGTATAGAGTGTAGGGTATAGAGTGTAGAGTGTAGGGTATAGCTTGTAGGGTATAGAGTGTAGGGTATAGAGTGTATGGTATAGAGTGTAGGGCATAAAGTGTAGGGTATAGAGTGTAGGGTATAGAGTGTAGAGTGTAGGGTATAGAGTGTAGGGCATAGAGTGTAGGGTATAGAGTGTAGAGTGTAGGGTATAGAGTGTAGGGTATAGAGTGTAGGGTATAGAGTGTGGAGTGTAGGGTATAGAGTGTAGGGTATAGAGTGTAGGGTATAGAGTGTAGGGTATAGAGTGTATGGTATAGAGTGTAGGGCATAGAGTGTAGAGTATAGAGTGTAGGGTATAGAGTGTAGAGTGTAGGGTATAGAGTGTAGGTATAGAGTGTAGGGTATAGA
This sequence comes from Ranitomeya imitator, assembly GCF_032444005.1. Lineage (NCBI taxonomy): Eukaryota > Metazoa > Chordata > Amphibia > Anura > Dendrobatidae > Ranitomeya > Ranitomeya imitator. The sequence continues at coordinate 878,881 of NW_027194015.1, forward strand.
GTGTAGAGTGTAGGGTATCGAGTGTAGGGTATAGAGTGTAGCGTGTAGGGTATAGAGTTTAGGGTATAGAGTGTAGGGTATAGAGTGTAGGGCATAGAGTGTAGGGTATAGAGTGTAGGGTATAGAGTGTAGGGTATAGAGTGTAGGGTATAGAGTGTAGAGTGTAGGGCATAGAGTGTAGAGTGTAGGGTATAGAGTGTAGGGTATAGAGTGTAGGGTATAGAGTGTAGAGTGTAGGGTATAGAGTGTAGAGTGTAGGGTATAGAGTGTAGGGTATAGAGTGTAGGGTAGAGAGTGTAGGGTAGAGAGTGTAGAGTGTAGGGTATAGAGTGTAGGGTATAGAGTGTAGGGTATAGAGTGTAGAGTGTAGGGATTAGAGTGTAGTGTATAGAGTGTAGGGTGTAGAGTGTAGGGTATAGAGTGTAGAGTGTAGGGTATAGAGTGTATGGTATAGAGTGTAGAGTATAGAGTGTGGGGTGTAGAGTGTAGGGTATAGAGTGTAGGGTATAGAGTGTAGGGTATAGAGTGTAGGGAATAGAGTGTAGAGTGTAAGGTATAGAGTGTAGAGTGTAGGGCATAGAGTGTAGAGTGTAGGGTATAGAGTGTAGGGTATAGAGTGTAGGGTATAGAGTGTAGAGTGTAGGGTATAGAGTGTAGAGTGTAGGGTATAGAGTGTAGAGTGTAGGGCATAGAGTGTAGAGTGTAGGGTATAGAGTGTAGGGTATAGAGTGTAGGGTATAGAGTGTAGGGTATAGAGTGTAGAGTGTAGGGTATAGAGTGTAGAGTGTAGGGTATAGAGTGTAGGGTATAGAGTGCAGGGTATAGAGTGTAGGGTAGAGAGTGTAGAGTGTAGGGTATAGAGTGTAGGGTATAGAGTGTAGGGTATAGAGTGTAGAGTGTAGGGATTAGAGTGTAGGGTATAGAGTGTAGGGTGTAGAGTGTAGGGTATAGAGTGTAGAGTGTAGGGTATAGAGTGTATGGTATAGAGTGTAGGGTATAGAGTGTAGGGTGTAGAGTGTAGGGTATAGAGTGTAGTGTATAGAGTGTAGGGTATAGAGTGTAGGGTATAGAGTGTAGGGAATAGAGTGTAGGGTGTAGAGTGTAGGGTATAGAGTGTAGTGTATAGAGTGTAAGGTATAGAGTGTAGAGTGTAGGGTATAGAGTGTAGGGTATAGAGTGTAGAGTGTAGGGATTAGAGTGTAGGGTATAGAGTGTAGGGTGTAGAGTGTAGGGTATAGAGTGTAGAGTGTAGGGTATAGAGTGTATTGTATAGAGTGTAGGGTATAGAGTGTAGGGTGTAGAGTGTAGGGTATAGAGTGTAGGGTATAGAGTGTAGGGTATAGAGTGTAGGGTATAGAGTGTAGGGAATAGAGTGTAGAGTGTAAGGTATAGAGTGTAGAGTGTAGGGTATAGAGTGTAGGGTATAGACTGTAGGGTATAGAGTGTTAGGTATAGAGTGTAGGGTAAAGATTGTAGAGTGTAGGCTATAGAGTGTAGGGTATAGAGTGTAGAGTGTAGGGTATAGAGTGTAGGGTATAGAGTGTAGGGTATAGAGTGTAGAGTGTAGGGTATAGTGTGTAGGGTATAGAGTGCAGGGTGTAGAGTGTAGGGTATAGAGTGTAGGGTATAGAGTGTAGAGTGTAGGGTATAGAGTGTATGCTATAGAGTGTATGGTGTAGAGTGTATGGTATAGAGTGTTGGGTATAGAGTGTAGAGTGTATGGTATAGAGTGTAGGGTATAGAGTGTAGGGTATAGAGTGTATGTTATAGAATGTAGGGTATAGAGTGTAGGGTAGAGAGTGTAGAGTGTAGGGTATAGAGTGTAGGGTATAGAGTGTAGGGTATAGAGTGTAGAGTGTCGGGATTAGAGTGTAGGGTATAGAGTGTAGGATGTAGAGTGTAGGGTATAGAGTGTAGAGTGTAGGGTATAGAGTGTATGGTATAGAGTGTAGGGTATAGAGTGTAGGGTATAGAGTGTAGGGAATAGAGTGTAGAGTGTAGGGTATAGAGTGTAGGGTATAGAGTGTAGGGTATAGAGTGTAGAGTGTAGGGTATAGAGTGTAGGGTATAGATTGTAGGGTATAGAGTGTAGGGCATAGAGTGTAGGGTATAGAGTGTAGGGTATAGAGTGTAGAGTGTAGGGTATAGAGTGTAGGGTATAGAGTATAGGGTATAGAGTGTAGAGTGTAGGGTATAGAGTGTAGGGTATAGAGTGTAGGGTATAGAGTGTAGGGTATAGAGTGTAGGGTATAGAGTGTAGGGCATAGAGTGTAGGGTATAGAGTGTAGGGTATAGAGTGTAGAGTGTAGGGTATAGAGTGTAGGGTATAGAGTGTAGGGTTTAGAGTGTAGAGTGTAGGGAATAGAGTGTAGAGTGTAGGGTATAGAGTGTAGGGTATAGAGTGTAGGGTAGAGAGTGTAGGGTAGAGAGAGTAGAGTGTAGGGTATAGAGTGTAGGGTATAGAGTGTAGGGTATAGAGTGTTGAGTGTAGGGATTAGAGTGTAGTGTATAGAGGGTTTGGGGATTAGAGTGTAGGGTACAGAGTGTAGAGTGTAGGGTATAGAGTGTAGGGTATAGAGTGTAGGGTATAGAGTGTAGGGAATAGAGTGTAGAGTGTAAGGTATAGAGTGTAGAGTGTAGGGCATAGAGTGTAGAGCGTAGGGTATAGAGTGTAGGGTATAGAGTGTAGGGTATAGAGTGTAGGGTATAGAGTGTAGGGAATAGAGTGTAGGGTATAGAGTGTAGGGAATAGAGTGTAGAGTGTAAGGTATAGAGTGTAGAGTGTAGGGCATAGAGTGTAGAGTGTAGGGTATAGAGTGTAGGGTATAGAGTGTAGGGTATAGAGTGTAGAGTGTAGGGTATAGAGTGTAGAGTGTAGGGTATAGAGTGTAGAGTGTAGGGCATAGAGTGTAGAGTGTAGGGTATAGAGTGTAGGGTATAGAGTGTAGAGTGTAGGGATTAGAGTGTAGGGTATAGAGTGTAGGGTGTAGAGTGTAGGGTATAGAGTGTAGAGTGTAGGGTGTAGAGTGTAGGGTATAGAGTGTAGGGTATAGAGTGTAGGGTATAGAGTGTAGAGTATAGAGTGTAGGGAATAGAGTGTAGAGTGTAAGGTATAGAGTGTAGAGTGTAGGGTATAGAGTGTAGGGTATAGACTGTAGGGTATAGAGTGTAGGGTATAGAGTGTAGGGTATAGATTGTAGAGTGTAGGCTATAGAGTGTAGGGTATAGAGTGTAGAGTGTAGGGTATAGTGTGTAGGGTATAGAGTGCAGGGTGTAGAGTGTAGGGTATAGAGTGTAGGGTATAGAGTGTAGAGTGTAGGGTATAGAGTGTATGCTATAGAGTGTATGGTGTAGAGTGTATGGTATAGAGTGTAGGGTATAGAGTGTAGAGTGTATGGTATAAAGTGTAGGGTATAGAGTGTAGGGTATAGAGTGTAGAGTGTAGGGTATAGAGTGTAGGGTATAGAGTGTAGGGTATAGAGTGTAGGGCATAGAGTGTAGGGTATAGAGTGTAGGGTATAGAGTGTAGAGTGTAGGGTATAGAGTGTAGGGCATAGAGTGTAGGGTATAGAGTGTAGAGTGTAGGGTATAGAGTGTAGGGTATAGAGTGTAGGGTATAGAGTGTAGAGTGTAGGGTATAGAGTGTAGGGTATAGAGTGTAGGGTATAGAGTGTAGGGTATAGAGTGTATGGTATAGAGTGTAGGGCATAGAGTGTAGAGTATAGAGTGTAGGGTATAGAGTGTAGAGTGTAGGGTATAGAGTGTAGGGTATAGAGTGTAGGGTATAGAGTGTAGAGTGTAGGGTATAGAGTGTAGAGTGTAGGGTATAGAGTGTAGGGTATAGAGTGTAGAGTGTAGGGCATAGAGTGTAGAGTGTAGGGTATAGAGTGTAGGGTATAGAGTGTAGGGTATAGAGTGTAGAGTGTAGGGATTAGAGTGTAGGGTATAGAGTGTAGGGTGTAGAGTGTAGGGCATAGAGTGTAGAGTGTAGGGTATAGAGTGTATGGTATAGAGTGTAGGGTATAGAGTGTAGGGTGTAGAGTGTAGGGTATAGAGTGTAGGGTATAGAGTGTAGGGTATAGAGTGTAGGGTATAGAGTGTAGAGTGTAGGGTATAGAGTGTAGAGTGTAGGGTATAGAGTGTAGGGTATAGAGTGTAGGGCATAGAGTGTAGAGTGTAGGGTATAGAGTGTAGGGTATAGAGTGTAGGGTATAGAGTGTAGAGTGTAGGGATTAGAGTGTAGGGTATAGAGTGTAGGGTGTAGAGTGTAGGGCATAGAGTGTAGAGTGTAGGGTATAGAGTGTATGGTATAGAGTGTAGGGTATAGAGTGTAGGGTGTAGAGTGTAGGGCATAGAGTGTAGGGTATAGAGTGTAGGGTATAGAGTGTAGGGTATAGAGTGTAGGGAATAGAGTGTAGAGTGTAGGGTATAGAGTGTAGGGTATAGAGTGTAGGGTATAGAGTGTAGAGTGTAGGGTATAGAGTGTAGGGTATAGAGTGTAGGGTATAGAGTGTAGGGCATAGAGTGTAGGGTATAGAGAGTAGGGTATAGAGTGTAGAGTGTAGGGTATAGAGTGTAGGGTATAGAGTGTAGAGTGTAGGGTATAGAGTGTAGGGTATAGAGTGTAGGGTATAGAGTGTAGGGTATAGAGTGTAGGGCATAGAGTGTAGGGTATAGAGTGTAGGGTATAGAGTGTAGAGTGTAGGGTATAGAGTGTAGGGCATAGAGTGTAGGGTATAGAGTGTAGAGTGTAGGGTATAGAGTGTAGGGTATAGAGTGTAGAGTGTAGGGTATAGAGTGTAGGGTATAGAGTGTAGGGTATAGAGTGTAGGGTATAGAGTGTATGGTATAGAGTGTAGGGCATAGAGTGTAGGGTATAGGGTGTAGGGTATAGAGTGTAGAGTGTAGGGTATAGAGTGTAGGGTATAGAGTGTAGGGTATAGAGTGTAGAGTGTAGGGTATAGAGTGTAGGGTATAGAGTGTAGGGTATAGAGTGTAGCGTGTAGGGTATAGAGTGTAGGGTAAAGAGTGTAGGGTATAGAGTGTAGGGCATAGAGTGTAGGGTATAGAGTGTAGGGTAGAGAGTGTAGGGTATAGAGTGTAGGGTATAGAGTGTAGAGTGTAGGGCATAGAGTGTAGAGTGTAGGGTATAGAGTGTAGGGTATAGAGTGTAGAGTGTAGGGTGTAGAGTGTAGGGTATAGAGTGTAGGGTATAGAGTGTAGGGTAGAGAGTGTAGGGTAGAGAGTGTAGAGTGTAGGGTATAGAGTGTATGGTATAGAGTGTAGGGTATAGAGTGTAGAGTGTAGGGATTAGAGTGTAGTGTATAGAGTGTAGGGTGTAGAGTGTAGGGTATAGAGTGTAGAGTGTAGGGTATAGAGTGTATGGTATAGAGTGTATGGTATAGAGTGTGGGGTGTAGAGTGTAGGGTATAGAGTGTAGGGAATAGAGTGTAGGGTATAGAGTGTAGGGAATAGAGTGTAGAGTGTAAGGTATAGAGTGTAGAGTGTAGGGCATAGAGTGTAGAGTGTAGGGTATAGAGTGTAGGGTATAGAGTGTAGAGTGTAGGGCATAGAGTGTAGAGTGTAGGGTATAGAGTGTAGGGTATAGAGTGTAGGGTATAGAGTGTAGAGTGTAGGGATTAGAGTGTAGGGTATAGAGTGTAGGGTGTAGAGTGTAGGGCATAGAGTGTAGAGTGTAGGGTATAGAGTGTATGGTATAGAGTGTAGGGTATAGAGTGTAGGGTGTAGAGTGTAGGGCATAGAGTGTAGGGTATAGAGTGTAGGGTATAGAGTGTAGGGCATAGAGTGTAGGGTATAGAGAGTAGGGTATAGAGTGTAGAGTGTAGGGTATAGAGTGTAGGGTATAGAGTGTAGAGTGTAGGGTATAGAGTGTAGGGTATAGAGTGTAGGGTATAGAGTGTAGGGTATAGAGTGTAGGGCATAGAGTGTAGGGTATAGAGAGTAGGGTATAGAGTGTAGAGTGTAGGGTATAGAGTGTAGGGTATAGAGTGTAGAGTGTAGGGTATAGAGTGTAGGGTATAGAGTGTAGGGTATAGAGTGTAGGGTATAGAGTGTAGGGCATAGAGTGTAGGGTATAGAGTGTAGGGTATAGAGTGTAGAGTGTAGGGTATAGAGTGTAGGGCATAGAGTGTAGGATATAGAGTGTAGAGTGTAGGGTATAGAGTGTAGGGTATAGAGTGTAGAGTGTAGGGTATAGAGTGTAGGGTATAGAGTGTAGGGTATAGAGTGTAGGGTATAGAGTGTATGGTATAGAGTGTAGGGCATAGAGTGTAGGGTATAGGGTGTAGGGTATAGAGTGTAGAGTGTAGGGTATAGAGTGTAGGGTATAGAGTGTAGGGTATAGAGTGTAGAGTGTAGGGTATAGAGTGTAGGGTATAGAGTGTAGGGTATAGAGTGTAGCGTGTAGGGTATAGAGTGTAGGGTAAAGAGTGTAGGGTATAGAGTGTAGGGCATAGAGTGTAGGGTATAGAGTGTAGGGTAGAGAGTGTAGGGTATAGAGTGTAGGGTATAGAGTGTAGAGTGTAGGGCATAGAGTGTAGAGTGTAGGGTATAGAGTGTAGGGTATAGAGTGTAGAGTGTAGGGTGTAGAGTGTAGGGTATAGAGTGTAGGGTATAGAGTGTAGGGTAGAGAGTGTAGGGTAGAGAGTGTAGAGTGTAGGGTATAGAGTGTATGGTATAGAGTGTAGGGTATAGAGTGTAGAGTGTAGGGATTAGAGTGTAGTGTATAGAGTGTAGGGTGTAGAGTGTAGGGTATAGAGTGTAGAGTGTAGGGTATAGAGTGTATGGTATAGAGTGTATGGTATAGAGTGTGGGGTGTAGAGTGTAGGGTATAGAGTGTAGGGAATAGAGTGTAGGGTATAGAGTGTAGGGAATAGAGTGTAGAGTGTAAGGTATAGAGTGTAGAGTGTAGGGCATAGAGTGTAGAGTGTAGGGTATAGAGTGTAGGGTATAGAGTGTAGGGTATAGAGTGTAGAGTGTAGGGTATAGAGTGTAGAGTGTAGGGTATAGAGTGTAGAGTGTAGGGCATAGAGTGTAGAGTGTAGGGTATAGAGTGTAGGGTATAGAGTGTAGAGTGTAGGGATTAGAGTGTAGGGTATAGAGTGTAGGGTGTAAAGTGTAGGGTATAGAGTGTAGAGTGTAGGGTGTAGAGTGTAGGGTATAGAGTGTAGGGTATAGAGTGTAGGGTATAGAGTGTAGAGTATAGAGTGTAGGGAATAGAGTGTAGAGTGTAAGGTATAGAGTGTAGAGTGTAGGGTATAGAGTGTAGGGTATAGACTGTAGGGTATAGAGTGTAGGGTATAGAGTGTAGGGTATAGATTGTAGAGTGTAGGCTATAGAGTGTAGGGTATAGAGTGTAGAGTGTAGGGTATAGAGTGTAGGGTATAGAGTGTAGGGTATAGAGTGTAGAGTGTAGGGTATAGTGTGTAGGGTATAGAGTGCAGGGTGTAGAGTGTAGGGTATAGAGTGTAGGGTATAGAGTGTAGAGTGTAGGGTATAGAGTGTATGCTATAGAGTGTATGGTGTAGAGTGTATGGTATAGAGTGTAGGGTATAGAGTGTAGAGTGTATGGTATAGAGTGTAGGGTATAGAGTGTAGGGTATAGAGTGTAGAGTGTAGGGTATAGCTTGTAGGGTATAGAGTGTAGGGTATAGAGTGTATGGTATAGAGTGTAGGGCATAAAGTGTAGGGTATAGAGTGTAGGGTATAGAGTGTAGAGTGTAGGGTATAGAGTGTAGGGCATAGAGTGTAGGGTATAGAGTGTAGAGTGTAGGGTATAGAGTGTAGGGTATAGAGTGTAGGGTATAGAGTGTGGAGTGTAGGGTATAGAGTGTAGGGTATAGAGTGTAGGGTATAGAGTGTAGGGTATAGAGTGTATGGTATAGAGTGTAGGGCATAGAGTGTAGAGTATAGAGTGTAGGGTATAGAGTGTAGAGTGTAGGGTATAGAGTGTAGGTATAGAGTGTAGGGTATAGAGTGTAGAGTGTAGGGTATCGAGTGTAGGGTATAGAGTGTAGCGTGTAGGGTATAGAGTTTAGGGTATAGAGTGTAGGGTATAGAGTGTAGGGCATAGAGTGTAGGGTATAGAGTGTAGGGTATAGAGTGTAGGGTATAGAGTGTAGGGTATAGAGTGTAGAGTGTAGGGCATAGAGTGTAGAGTGTAGGGTATAGAGTGTAGGGTATAGAGTGTAGGGTATAGAGTGTAGAGTGTAGGGTATAGAGTGTAGAGTGTAGGGTATAGAGTGTAGGGTATAGAGTGTAGGGTAGAGAGTGTAGGGTAGAGAGTGTAGAGTGTAGGGTATAGAGTGTAGGGTATAGAGTGTAGGGTATAGAGTGTAGAGTGTAGGGATTAGAGTGTAGTGTATAGAGTGTAGGGTGTAGAGTGTAGGGTATAGAGTGTAGAGTGTAGGGTATAGAGTGTATGGTATAGAGTGTAGAGTATAGAGTGTGGGGTGTAGAGTGTAGGGTATAGAGTGTAGGGTATAGAGTGTAGGGTATAGAGTGTAGGGAATAGAGTGTAGAGTGTAAGGTATAGAGTGTAGAGTGTAGGGCATAGAGTGTAGAGTGTAGGGTATAGAGTGTAGGGTATAGAGTGTAGGGTATAGAGTGTAGAGTGTAGGGTATAGAGTGTAGAGTGTAGGGTATAGAGTGTAGAGTGTAGGGCATAGAGTGTAGAGTGTAGGGTATAGAGTGTAGGGTATAGAGTGTAGGGTATAGAGTGTAGGGTATAGAGTGTAGAGTGTAGGGTATAGAGTGTAGAGTGTAGGGTATAGAGTGTAGGGTATAGAGTGCAGGGTATAGAGTGTAGGGTAGAGAGTGTAGAGTGTAGGGTATAGAGTGTAGGGTATAGAGTGTAGGGTATAGAGTGTAGAGTGTAGGGATTAGAGTGTAGGGTATAGAGTGTAGGGTGTAGAGTGTAGGGTATAGAGTGTAGAGTGTAGGGTATAGAGTGTATGGTATAGAGTGTAGGGTATAGAGTGTAGGGTGTAGAGTGTAGGGTATAGAGTGTAGTGTATAGAGTGTAGGGTATAGAGTGTAGGGTATAGAGTGTAGGGAATAGAGTGTAGGGTGTAGAGTGTAGGGTATAGAGTGTAGTGTATAGAGTGTAAGGTATAGAGTGTAGAGTGTAGGGTATAGAGTGTAGGGTATAGAGTGTAGAGTGTAGGGATTAGAGTGTAGGGTATAGAGTGTAGGGTGTAGAGTGTAGGGTATAGAGTGTAGAGTGTAGGGTATAGAGTGTATTGTATAGAGTGTAGGGTATAGAGTGTAGGGTGTAGAGTGTAGGGTATAGAGTGTAGGGTATAGAGTGTAGGGTATAGAGTGTAGGGTATAGAGTGTAGGGAATAGAGTGTAGAGTGTAAGGTATAGAGTGTAGAGTGTAGGGTATAGAGTGTAGGGTATAGACTGTAGGGTATAGAGTGTTAGGTATAGAGTGTAGGGTAAAGATTGTAGAGTGTAGGCTATAGAGTGTAGGGTATAGAGTGTAGAGTGTAGGGTATAGAGTGTAGGGTATAGAGTGTAGGGTATAGAGTGTAGAGTGTAGGGTATAGTGTGTAGGGTATAGAGTGCAGGGTGTAGAGTGTAGGGTATAGAGTGTAGGGTATAGAGTGTAGAGTGTAGGGTATAGAGTGTATGCTATAGAGTGTATGGTGTAGAGTGTATGGTATAGAGTGTTGGGTATAGAGTGTAGAGTGTATGGTATAGAGTGTAGGGTATAGAGTGTAGGGTATAGAGTGTATGTTATAGAATGTAGGGTATAGAGTGTAGGGTAGAGAGTGTAGAGTGTAGGGGTATAGAGTGTAGGGTATAGAGTGTAGGGTATAGAGTGTAGAGTGTCGGGATTAGAGTGTAGGGTATAGAGTGTAGGATGTAGAGTGTAGGGTATAGAGTGTAGAGTGTAGGGTATAGAGTGTATGGTATAGAGTGTAGGGTATAGAGTGTAGGGTATAGAGTGTAGGGAATAGAGTGTAGAGTGTAGGGTATAGAGTGTAGGGTATAGAGTGTAGGGTATAGAGTGTAGAGTGTAGGGTATAGAGTGTAGGGTATAGATTGTAGGGTATAGAGTGTAGGGCATAGAGTGTAGGGTATAGAGTGTAGGGTATAGAGTGTAGAGTGTAGGGTATAGAGTGTAGGGTATAGAGTATAGGGTATAGAGTGTAGAGTGTAGGGTATAGAGTGTAGGGTATAGAGTGTAGGGTATAGAGTGTAGGGTATAGAGTGTAGGGTATAGAGTGTAGGGCATAGAGTGTAGGGTATAGAGTGTAGGGTATAGAGTGTAGAGTGTAGGGTATAGAGTGTAGGGTATAGAGTGTAGGGTTTAGAGTGTAGAGTGTAGGGAATAGAGTGTAGAGTGTAGGGTATAGAGTGTAGGGTATAGAGTGTAGGGTAGAGAGTGTAGGGTAGAGAGTGTAGAGTGTAGGGTATAGAGTGTAGGGTATAGAGTGTAGGGTATAGAGTGTTGAGTGTAGGGATTAGAGTGTAGTGTATAGAGGGTTTGGGGATTAGAGTGTAGGGTACAGAGTGTAGAGTGTAGGGTATAGAGTGTAGGGTATAGAGTGTAGGGTATAGAGTGTAGGGAATAGAGTGTAGAGTGTAAGGTATAGAGTGTAGAGTGTAGGGCATAGAGTGTAGAGCGTAGGGTATAGAGTGTAGGGTATAGAGTGTAGGGTATAGAGTGTAGGGTATAGAGTGTAGGGAATAGAGTGTAGGGTATAGAGTGTAGGGAATAGAGTGTAGAGTGTAAGGTATAGAGTGTAGAGTGTAGGGCATAGAGTGTAGAGTGTAGGGTATAGAGTGTAGGGTATAGAGTGTAGGGTATAGAGTGTAGAGTGTAGGGTATAGAGTGTAGAGTGTAGGGTATAGAGTGTAGAGTGTAGGGCATAGAGTGTAGAGTGTAGGGTATAGAGTGTAGGGTATAGAGTGTAGAGTGTAGGGATTAGAGTGTAGGGTATAGAGTGTAGGGTGTAGAGTGTAGGGTATAGAGTGTAGAGTGTAGGGTGTAGAGTGTAGGGTATAGAGTGTAGGGTATAGAGTGTAGGGTATAGAGTGTAGAGTATAGAGTGTAGGGAATAGAGTGTAGAGTGTAAGGTATAGAGTGTAGAGTGTAGGGTATAGAGTGTAGGGTATAGACTGTAGGGTATAGAGTGTAGGGTATAGAGTGTAGGGCATAGATTGTAGAGTGTAGGCTATAGAGTGTAGGGTATAGAGTGTAGAGTGTAGGGTATAGAGTGTAGGGTATAGAGTGTAGGGTATAGAGTGTAGAGTGTAGGGTATAGTGTGTAGGGTATAGAGTGCAGGGTGTAGAGTGTAGGGTATAGAGTGTAGGGTATAGAGTGTAGAGTGTAGGGTATACAGTGTATGCTATAGAGTGTATGGTGTAGAGTGTATGGTATAGAGTGTAGGGTATAGAGTGTAGAGTGTATGGTATAAAGTGTAGGGTATAGAGTGTAGGGTATAGAGTGTAGAGTGTAGGGTATAGAGTGTAGGGTATAGAGTGTAGGGCATAGAGTGTAGGGTATAGAGTGTAGGGTATAGAGTGTAGAGTGTAGGGTATAGAGTGTAGGGCATAGAGTGTAGGGTATAGAGTGTAGAGTGTAGGGTATAGAGTGTAGGGTATAGAGTGTAGGGTATAGAGTGTAGAGTGTAGGGTATAGAGTGTAGGGTATAGAGTGTAGGGTATAGAGTGTAGGGTATAGAGTGTATGGTATAGAGTGTAGGGCATAGAGTGTAGAGTATAGAGTGTAGGGTATAGAGTGTAGAGTGTAGGGTATAGAGTGTAGGGTATAGAGTGTAGGGTATAGAGTGTAGAGTGTAGGGTATCGAGTGTAGGGTATAGAGTGTAGGGTATAGAGTGTAGCGTGTAGGGTATAGAGTTTAGGGTATAGAGTGTAGGGTATAGAGTGTAGGGCATAGAGTGTAGGGTATAGAGTGTAGGGTATAGAGTGTAGGGTATAGAGTGTAGGGTATAGAGTGTAGGGTATAGAGTGTAGAGTGTAGGGCATAGAGTGTAGAGTGTAGGGTATAGAGTGTAGGGTATAGAGTGTAGGGTATAGAGTGTAGAGTGTAGGGTATAGAGTGTAGAGTGTAGGGTATAGAGTGTAGGGTATAGAGTGTAGGGTAGAGAGTGTAGGGTAGAGAGTGTAGAGTGTAGGGTATAGAGTGTAGGGTATAGAGTGTAGGGTATAGAGTGTAGAGTCTAGGGATTAGAGTGTAGTGTATAGAGTGTAGGGTGTAGAGTGTAGGGTATAGAGTGTAGAGTGTAGGGTATAGAGTGTATGGTATAGAGTGTAGGGTATAGAGTGTGGGGTGTAGAGTGTAGGGTATAGAGTGTAGGGTATAGAGTGTAGGGTATAGAGTGTAGGGAATAGAGTGTAGAGTGTAAGGTATAGAGTGTAGAGTGTAGGGCATAGAGTGTAGAGTGTAGGGTATAGAGTGTAGGGTATAGAGTGTAGAGTGTAGGGTATAGAGTGTAGAGTGTAGGGTATAGAGTGTAGAGTGTAGGGCATAGAGTGTAGAGTGTAGGGTATAGAGTGTAGGGTATAGAGTGTAGGGTATAGAGTGTAGGGTATAGAGTGTAGAGTGTAGGGTATAGAGTGTAGAGTGTAGGGTATAGAGTGTAGGGTATAGAGTGCAGGGTATAGAGTGTAGGGTAGAGAGTGTAGAGTGTAGGGTATAGAGTGTAGGGTATAGAGTGTAGGGTATAGAGTGTAGAGTGTAGGGATTAGAGTGTAGGGTATAGAGTGTAGGGTATAGAGTGTAGAGTGTAGGGCATAGAGTGTAGAGTGTAGGGTATAGAGTGTAGGGTATAGAGTGTAGGGTATAGAGTGTAGAGTGTAGGGTATAGAGTGTAGAGTGTAGGGTATAGAGTGTAGGGTATAGAGTGTAGGGTAGAGAGTGTAGGGTAGAGAGTGTAGAGTGTAGGGTATAGAGTGTAGGGTATAGAGTGTAGGGTATAGAGTGTAGAGTCTAGGGATTAGAGTGTAGTGTATAGAGTGTAGGGTGTAGAGTGTAGGGTATAGAGTGTAGAGTGTAGGGTATAGAGTGTATGGTATAGAGTGTAGGGTATAGAGTGTGGGGTGTAGAGTGTAGGGTATAGAGTGTAGGGTATAGAGTGTAGGGTATAGAGTGTAGGGAATAGAGTGTAGAGTGTAAGGTATAGAGTGTAGAGTGTAGGGCATAGAGTGTAGAGTGTAGGGTATAGAGTGTAGGGTATAGAGTGTAGAGTGTAGGGTATAGAGTGTAGAGTGTAGGGTATAGAGTGTAGAGTGTAGGGCATAGAGTGTAGAGTGTAGGGTATAGAGTGTAGGGTATAGAGTGTAGGGTATAGAGTGTAGGGTATAGAGTGTAGAGTGTAGGGTATAGAGTGTAGAGTGTAGGGTATAGAGTGTAGGGTATAGAGTGCAGGGTATAGAGTGTAGGGTAGAGAGTGTAGAGTGTAGGGTATAGAGTGTAGGGTATAGAGTGTAGGGTATAGAGTGTAGAGTGTAGGGATTAGAGTGTAGGGTATAGAGTGTAGGGTGTAGAGTGTAGGGTATAGAGTGTAGAGTGTAGGGTATAGAGTGTATGGTATAGAGTGTAGGGTATAGAGTGTAGGGTGTAGAGTGTAGGGTATAGAGTGTAGTGTATAGAGTGTAGGGTATAGAGTGTAGGGTATAGAGTGTAGGGAATAGAGTGTAGGGTGTAGAGTGTAGGGTATAGAGTGTAGTGTATAGAGTGTAAGGTATAGAGTGTAGAGTGTAGGGTATAGAGTGTAGGGTATAGAGTGTAGAGTGTAGGGATTAGAGTGTAGGGTATAGAGTGTAGGGTGTAGAGTGTAGGGTATAGAGTGTAGAGTGTAGGGTATAGAGTGTATTGTATAGAGTGTAGGGTATAGAGTGTAGGGTGTAGAGTGTAGGGTATAGAGTGTAGGGTATAGAGTGTAGGGTATAGAGTGTAGGGAATAGAGTGTAGAGTGTAAGGTATAGAGTGTAGAGTGTAGGGTATAGAGTGTAGGGTATAGACTGTAGGGTATAGAGTGTAGGGTATAGAGTGTAGGGTATAGATTGTAGAGTGTAGGCTATAGAGTGTAGGGTATAGAGTGTAGAGTGTAGGGTATAGAGTGTAGGGTATAGAGTGTAGGGTATAGAGTGTAGAGTGTAGGGTATAGTGTGTAGGTATAGAGTGCAGGGTGTAGAGTGTAGGGTATAGAGTGTAGGGTATAGAGTGTAGGGTATAGAGTGTATGCTATAGAGTGTATGGTGTAGAGTGTATGGTATAGAGTGTAGGGTATAGAGTGTAAAGTGTATGGTATAGAGTGTAGGGTATAGAGTGTAGGGTATAGAGTGTATGTTATAGAATGTAGGGTATAGAGTGTAGGGTAGAGAGTGTAGAGTGTAGGGTATAGAGTGTAGGGTATAGAGTGTAGGGTATAGAGTGTAGAGTGTCGGGATTAGAGTGTAGGGTATAGAGTGTAGGATGTAGAGTGTAGGGTATAGAGTGTAGAGTGTAGGGTATAGAGTGTATGGTATAGAGTGTAGGGTATAGAGTGTAGGGTATAGAGTGTAGGGAATAGAGTGTAGAGTGTAGGGTATAGAGTGTAGGGTATAGAGTGTAGGGTATAGAGTGTAGAGTGTAGGGTATAGAGTGTAGGGTATAGAGTGTAGGGTATAGAGTGTAGGGCATAGAGTGTAGGGTATAGAGTGTAGGGTATAGAGTGTAGAGTGTAGGGTATAGAGTGTAGGGTATAGAGTGTAGGGTATAGAGTGTAGAGTGTAGGGTATAGAGTGTAGGGTATAGAGTGTAGGGTATAGAGTGTAGGGTATAGAGTGTAGGGCATAGAGTGTAGGGTATAGAGTGTAGGGTATAGAGTGTAGAGTGTAGGGTATAGAGTGTAGGGTATAGAGTGTAGGGTATAGAGTGTAGGGTGTAGAGTGTAGGGAATAGAGTGTAGAGTGTAGGGTATAGAGTGTAGGGTATAGAGTGTAGGGTAGAGAGTGTAGGGTATAGAGTGTAGGGTAGAGAGTGTAGGGTAAAGAGTGTAGGGTATAGAGTGTAGGGCATAGAGTGTAGGGTATAGAGTGTAGGGTAGAGAGTGTAGGGTATAGAGTGTAGGGTATAGAGTGTAGAGTGTAGGGCATAGAGTGTAGAGTGTAGGGTATAGAGTGTAGGGTATAGAGTGTAGAGTGTAGGGTGTAGAGTGTAGGGTATAGAGTGTAGGGTATAGAGTGTAGGGTAGAGAGTGTAGGGTAGAGAGTGTAGAGTGTAGGGTATAGAGTGTATGGTATAGAGTGTAGGGTATAGAGTGTAGAGTGTAGGGATTAGAGTGTAGTGTATAGAGTGTAGGGTGTAGAGTGTAGGGTATAGAGTGTAGAGTGTAGGGTATAGAGTGTATGGTATAGAGTGTATGGTATAGAGTGTGGGGTGTAGAGTGTAGGGTATAGAGTGTAGGGAATAGAGTGTAGGGTATAGAGTGTAGGGAATAGAGTGTAGAGTGTAAGGTATAGAGTGTAGAGTGTAGGGCATAGAGTGTAGAGTGTAGGGTATAGAGTGTAGGGTATAGAGTGTAGGGTATAGAGTGTAGAGTGTAGGGTATAGAGTGTAGAGTGTAGGGTATAGAGTGTAGAGTGTAGGGCATAGAGTGTAGAGTGTAGGGTATAGAGTGTAGGGTATAGAGTGTAGGGTATAGAGTGTAGGGTATAGAGTGTAGGGCATAGAGTGTAGGGTATAGAGTGTAGGGTATAGAGTGTAGAGTGTAGGGTATAGAGTGTAGGGTATAGAGTGTAGGGTATAGAGTGTAGAGTGTAGGGAATAGAGTGTAGAGTGTAGGGTATAGAGTGTAGGGTATAGAGTGTAGGGTAGAGAGTGTAGGGTAGAGAGTGTAGGGTATAGAGTGTAGGATATAGAGTGTTGAGTGTAGGGATTAGAGTGTAGTGTATAGAGTGTAGGGTGTAGAGTGTAGGGTACAGAGTGTAGAGTGTAGGGTATAGAGTGTAGGGTATAGAGTGTAGGGAATAGAGTGTAGAGTGTAAGGTATAGAGTGTAGAGTGTAGGGCATGGAGTGTAGAGTGTAGGGTATAGAGTGTAGGGTATAGAGTGTAGGGTAGAGAGTGTAGGGTAAAGAGTGTAGGGTATAGAGTGTAGGGCATAGAGTGTAGGGTATAGAGTGTAGGGTAGAGAGTGTAGGGTATAGAGTGTAGGGTATAGAGTGTAGAGTGTAGGGCATAGAGTGTAGAGTGTAGGGTATAGAGTGTAGGGTATAGAGTGTAGAGTGTAGGGTGTAGAGTGTAGGGTATAGAGTGTAGGGTATAGAGTGTAGGGTAGAGAGTGTAGGGTAGAGAGTGTAGAGTGTAGGGTATAGAGTGTATGGTATAGAGTGTAGGGTATAGAGTGTAGAGTGTAGGGATTAGAGTGTAGTGTATAGAGTGTAGGGTGTAGAGTGTAGGGTATAGAGTGTAGAGTGTAGGGTATAGAGTGTATGGTATAGAGTGTATGGTATAGAGTGTGGGGTGTAGAGTGTAGGGTATAGAGTGTAGGGAATAGAGTGTAGGGTATAGAGTGTAGGGAATAGAGTGTAGAGTGTAAGGTATAGAGTGTAGAGTGTAGGGCATAGAGTGTAGAGTGTAGGGTATAGAGTGTAGGGTATAGAGTGTAGGGTATAGAGTGTAGAGTGTAGGGTATAGAGTGTAGAGTGTAGGGTATAGAGTGTAGAGTGTAGGGCATAGAGTGTAGAGTGTAGGGTATAGAGTGTAGGGTATAGAGTGTAGAGTGTAGGGATTAGAGTGTAGGGTATAGAGTGTAGGGTGTAAAGTGTAGGGTATAGAGTGTAGAGTGTAGGGTGTAGAGTGTAGGGTATAGAGTGTAGGGTATAGAGTGTAGGGTATAGAGTGTAGAGTATAGAGTGTAGGGAATAGAGTGTAGAGTGTAAGGTATAGAGTGTAGAGTGTAGGGTATAGAGTGTAGGGTATAGACTGTAGGGTATAGAGTGTAGGGTATAGAGTGTAGGGTATAGATTGTAGAGTGTAGGCTATAGAGTGTAGGGTATAGAGTGTAGAGTGTAGGGTATAGAGTGTAGGGTATAGAGTGTAGGGTATAGAGTGTAGAGTGTAGGGTATAGTGTGTAGGGTATAGAGTGCAGGGTGTAGAGTGTAGGGTATAGAGTGTAAGGTATAGAGTGTAGAGTGTAGGGTATAGAGTGTATGCTATAGAGTGTATGGTGTAGAGTGTATGGTATAGAGTGTAGGGTATAGAGTGTAGAGTGTATGGTATAGAGTGTAGGGTATAGAGTGTAGGGTATAGAGTGTAGAGTGTAGGGTATAGAGTGTAGGGTATAGAGTGTAGGGTATAGAGTGTAGGGTATAGAGTGTAGGGCATAAAGTGTAGGGTATAGAGTGTAGGGTATAGAGTGTAGAGTGTAGGGTATAGAGTGTAGGGCATAGAGTGTAGGGTATAGAGTGTAGAGTGTAGGGTATAGAGTGTAGGGTATAGAGTGTAGGGTATAGAGTGTGGAGTGTAGGGTATAGAGTGTAGGGTATAGAGTGTAGGGTATAGAGTGTAGGGTATAGAGTGTATGGTATAGAGTGTAGGGCATAGAGTGTAGAGTATAGAGTGTAGGGTATAGAGTGTAGAGTGTAGGGTATAGAGTGTAGGTATAGAGTGTAGGGTATAGAGTGTAGAGTGTAGGGTATCGAGTGTAGGGTATAGAGTGTAGGGTATAGAGTGTAGCGTGTAGGGTATAGAGTTTAGGGTATAGAGTGTAGGGTATAGAGTGTAGGGCATAGAGTGTAGGGTATAGAGTGTAGGGTATAGAGTGTAGGGTATAGAGTGTAGGGTATAGAGTGTAGAGTGTAGGGCATAGAGTGTAGAGTGTAGGGTATAGAGTGTAGGGTATAGAGTGTAGGGTATAGAGTGTAGAGTGTAGGGTATAGAGTGTAGAGTGTAGGGTATAGAGTGTAGGGTATAGAGTGTAGGGTAGAGAGTGTAGAGTGTAGGGTATAGAGTGTAGGGTATAGAGTGTAGGGTATAGAGTGTAGAGTGTAGGGATTAGAGTGTAGTGTATAGAGTGTAGGGTGTAGAGTGTAGGGTATAGAGTGTAGAGTGTAGGGTATAGAGTGTATGGTATAGAGTGTAGAGTATAGAGTGTGGGGTGTAGAGTGTAGGGTATAGAGTGTAGGGTATAGAGTGTAGGGTATAGAGTGTAGGGAATAGAGTGTAGAGTGTAAGGTATAGAGTGTAGAGTGTAGGGCATAGAGTGTAGAGTGTAGGGTATAGAGTGTAGGGTATAGAGTGTAGGGTATAGAGTGTAGAGTGTAGGGTATAGAGTGTAGAGTGTAGGGTATAGAGTGTAGAGTGTAGGGCATAGAGTGTAGAGTGTAGGGTATAGAGTGTAGGGTATAGAGTGTAGGGTATAGAGTGTAGGGTATAGAGTGTAGAGTGTAGGGTATAGAGTGTAGAGTGTAGGGTATAGAGTGTAGGGTATAGAGTGCAGGGTATAGAGTGTAGGGTAGAGAGTGTAGAGTGTAGGGTATAGAGTGTAGGGTATAGAGTGTAGGGTATAGAGTGTAGAGTGTAGGGATTAGAGTGTAGGGTATAGAGTGTAGGGTGTAGAGTGTAGGGTATAGAGTGTA
This sequence comes from Ranitomeya imitator, assembly GCF_032444005.1. Taxonomy (NCBI): domain Eukaryota; kingdom Metazoa; phylum Chordata; class Amphibia; order Anura; family Dendrobatidae; genus Ranitomeya; species Ranitomeya imitator. The sequence goes on from NW_027194015.1 coordinate 897,501, forward strand.
GAGTGTAGGGTATAGAGTGTATGGTATAGAGTGTAGGGTATAGAGTGTAGGGTGTAGAGTGTAGGGTATAGAGTGTAGTGTATAGAGTGTAGGGTATAGAGTGTAGGGTATAGAGTGTAGGGAATAGAGTGTAGGGTGTAGAGTGTAGGGTATAGAGTGTAGTGTATAGAGTGTAAGGTATAGAGTGTAGAGTGTAGGGTATAGAGTGTAGGGTATAGAGTGTAGAGTGTAGGGATTAGAGTGTAGGGTATAGAGTGTAGGGTGTAGAGTGTAGGGTATAGAGTGTAGAGTGTAGGGTATAGAGTGTATTGTATAGAGTGTAGGGTATAGAGTGTAGGGTGTAGAGTGTAGGGTATAGAGTGTAGGGTATAGAGTGTAGGGTATAGAGTGTAGGGTATAGAGTGTAGGGAATAGAGTGTAGAGTGTAAGGTATAGAGTGTAGAGTGTAGGGTATAGAGTGTAGGGTAAAGATTGTAGAGTGTAGGCTATAGAGTGTAGGGTATAGAGTGTAGAGTGTAGGGTATAGAGTGTAGGGTATAGAGTGTAGGGTATAGAGTGTAGAGTGTAGGGTATAGTGTGTAGGGTATAGAGTGCAGGTTGTAGAGTGTAGGGTATAGAGTGTAGGGTATAGAGTGTAGAGTGTAGGGTATAGAGTGTATGCTATAGAGTGTATGGTGTAGAGTGTATGGTATAGAGTGTTGGGTATAGAGTGTAGAGTGTATGGTATAGAGTGTAGGGTATAGAGTGTAGGGTATAGAGTGTATGTTATAGAATGTAGGGTATAGAGTGTAGGGTAGAGAGTGTAGAGTGTAGGGTATAGAGTGTAGGGTATAGAGTGTAGGGTATAGAGTGTAGAGTGTCGGGATTAGAGTGTAGGGTATAGAGTGTAGGATGTAGAGTGTAGGGTATAGAGTGTAGAGTGTAGGGTATAGAGTGTATGGTATAGAGTGTAGGGTATAGAGTGTAGGGTATAGAGTGTAGGGAATAGAGTGTAGAGTGTAGGGTATAGAGTGTAGGGTATAGAGTGTAGGGTATAGAGTGTAGAGTGTAGGGTATAGAGTGTAGGGTACAGATTGTAGGGTATAGAGTGTAGGGCATAGAGTGTAGGGTATAGAGTGTAGGGTATAGAGTGTAGAGTGTAGGGTATAGAGTGTAGGGTATAGAGTATAGGGTATAGAGTGTAGAGTGTAGGGTATAGAGTGTAGGGTATAGAGTGTAGGGTATAGAGTGTAGGGTATAGAGTGTAGGGTATTGAGTGTAGGGCATAGAGTGTAGGGTATAGAGTGTAGGGTATAGAGTGTAGAGTGTAGGGTATAGAGTGTAGGGTATAGAGTGTAGGGTTTAGAGTGTAGAGTGTAGGGAATAGAGTGTAGAGTGTAGGGTATAGAGTGTAGGGTATAGAGTGTAGGGTAGAGAGTGTAGGGTAGAGAGTGTAGAGTGTAGGGTATAGAGTGTAGGGTATAGAGTGTAGGGTATAGAGTGTTGAGTGTAGGGATTAGAGTGTAGTGTATAGAGGGTTTGGGGATTAGAGTGTAGGGTACAGAGTGTAGAGTGTAGGGTATAGAGTGTAGGGTATAGAGTGTAGGGTATAGAGTGTAGGGAATAGAGTGTAGAGTGTAAGGTATAGAGTGTAGAGTGTAGGGCATAGAGTGTAGAGCGTAGGGTATAGAGTGTAGGGTATAGAGTGTAGGGTATAGAGTGTAGGGTATAGAGTGTAGGGAATAGAGTGTAGGGTATAGAGTGTAGGGAATAGAGTGTAGAGTGTAAGGTATAGAGTGTAGAGTGTAGGGCATAGAGTGTAGAGTGTAGGGTATAGAGTGTAGGGTATAGAGTGTAGGGTATAGAGTGTAGAGTGTAGGGTATAGAGTGTAGAGTGTAGGGTATAGAGTGTAGAGTGTAGGGCATAGAGTGTAGAGTGTAGGGTATAGAGTGTAGGGTATAGAGTGTAGAGTGTAGGGATTAGAGTGTAGGGTATAGAGTGTAGGGTGTAGAGTGTAGGGTATAGAGTGTAGAGTGTAGGGTGTAGAGTGTAGGGTATAGAGTGTAGGGTATAGAGTGTAGGGTATAGAGTGTAGAGTATAGAGTGTAGGGAATAGAGTGTAGAGTGTAAGGTATAGAGTGTAGAGTGTAGGGTATAGAGTGTAGGGTATAGACTGTAGGGTATAGAGTGTAGGGTATAGAGTGTAGGGTATAGATTGTAGAGAGTAGGCTATAGAGTGTAGGGTATAGAGTGTAGAGTGTAGGGTATAGAGTGTAGGGTATAGAGTGTAGGGTATAGAGTGTAGAGTGTAGGGTATAGTGTGTAGGGTATAGAGTGCAGGGTGTAGAGTGTAGGGTATAGAGTGTAGGGTATAGAGTGTAGAGTGTAGGGTATACAGTGTATGCTATAGAGTGTATGGTGTAGAGTGTATGGTATAGAGTGTAGGGTATAGAGTGTAGAGTGTATGGTATAAAGTGTAGGGTATAGAGTGTAGGGTATAGAGTGTAGAGTGTAGGGTATAGAGTGTAGGGTATAGAGTGTAGGGTATAGAGTGTAGGGCATAGAGTGTAGGGTATAGAGTGTAGGGTATAGAGTGTAGAGTGTAGGGTATAGAGTGTAGGGCATAGAGTGTAGGGTATAGAGTGTAGAGTGTAGGGTATAGAGTGTAGGGTATAGAGTGTAGGGTATAGAGTGTAGAGTGTAGGGTATAGAGTGTAGGGTATAGAGTGTAGGGTATAGAGTGTAGGGTATAGAGTGTATGGTATAGAGTGTAGGGCATAGAGTGTAGAGTATAGAGTGTAGGGTATAGAGTGTAGAGTGTAGGGTATAGAGTGTAGGGTATAGAGTGTAGGGTATAGAGTGTAGAGTGTAGGGTATCGAGTGTAGGGTATAGAGTGTAGGGTATAGAGTGTAGCGTGTAGGGTATAGAGTTTAGGGTATAGAGTGTAGGGTATAGAGTGTAGGGCATAGAGTGTAGGGTATAGAGTGTAGGGTATAGAGTGTAGGGTATAGAGTGTAGGGTATAGAGTGTAGGGTATAGAGTGTAGAGTGTAGGGCATAGAGTGTAGAGTGTAGGGTATAGAGTGTAGGGTATAGAGTGTAGGGTATAGAGTGTAGAGTGTAGGGTATAGAGTGTAGAGTGTAGGGTATAGAGTGTAGGGTATAGAGTGTAGGGTAGAGAGTGTAGGGTAGAGAGTGTAGAGTGTAGGGTATAGAGTGTAGGGTATAGAGTGTAGGGTATAGAGTGTAGAGTCTAGGGATTAGAGTGTAGTGTATAGAGTGTAGGGTGTAGAGTGTAGGGTATAGAGTGTAGAGTGTAGGGTATAGAGTGTATGGTATAGAGTGTAGGGTATAGAGTGTGGGGTGTAGAGTGTAGGGTATAGAGTGTAGGGTATAGAGTGTAGGGTATAGAGTGTAGGGAATAGAGTGTAGAGTGTAAGGTATAGAGTGTAGAGTGTAGGGCATAGAGTGTAGAGTGTAGGGTATAGAGTGTAGGGTATAGAGTGTAGAGTGTAGGGTATAGAGTGTAGAGTGTAGGGTATAGAGTGTAGAGTGTAGGGCATAGAGTGTAGAGTGTAGGGTATAGAGTGTAGGGTATAGAGTGTAGGGTATAGAGTGTAGGGTATAGAGTGTAGAGTGTAGGGTATAGAGTGTAGAGTGTAGGGTATAGAGTGTAGGGTATAGAGTGCAGGGTATAGAGTGTAGGGTAGAGAGTGTAGAGTGTAGGGTATAGAGTGTAGGGTATAGAGTGTAGGGTATAGAGTGTAGAGTGTAGGGATTAGAGTGTAGGGTATAGAGTGTAGGGTATAGAGTGTAGAGTGTAGGGCATAGAGTGTAGAGTGTAGGGTATAGAGTGTAGGGTATAGAGTGTAGGGTATAGAGTGTAGAGTGTAGGGTATAGAGTGTAGAGTGTAGGGTATAGAGTGTAGGGTATAGAGTGTAGGGTAGAGAGTGTAGGGTAGAGAGTGTAGAGTGTAGGGTATAGAGTGTAGGGTATAGAGTGTAGGGTATAGAGTGTAGAGTCTAGGGATTAGAGTGTAGTGTATAGAGTGTAGGGTGTAGAGTGTAGGGTATAGAGTGTAGAGTGTAGGGTATAGAGTGTATGGTATAGAGTGTAGGGTATAGAGTGTGGGGTGTAGAGTGTAGGGTATAGAGTGTAGGGTATAGAGTGTAGGGTATAGAGTGTAGGGAATAGAGTGTAGAGTGTAAGGTATAGAGTGTAGAGTGTAGGGCATAGAGTGTAGAGTGTAGGGTATAGAGTGTAGGGTATAGAGTGTAGAGTGTAGGGTATAGAGTGTAGAGTGTAGGGTATAGAGTGTAGAGTGTAGGGCATAGAGTGTAGAGTGTAGGGTATAGAGTGTAGGGTACAGAGTGTAGGGTATAGAGTGTAGGGTATAGAGTGTAGAGTGTAGGGTATAGAGTGTAGAGTGTAGGGTATAGAGTGTAGGGTATAGAGTGCAGGGTATAGAGTGTAGGGTAGAGAGTGTAGAGTGTAGGGTATAGAGTGTAGGGTATAGAGTGTAGGGTATAGAGTGTAGAGTGTAGGGATTAGAGTGTAGGGTATAGAGTGTAGGGTGTAGAGTGTAGGGTATAGAGTGTAGAGTGTAGGGTATAGAGTGTATGGTATAGAGTGTAGGGTATAGAGTGTAGGGTGTAGAGTGTAGGGTATAGAGTGTAGTGTATAGAGTGTAGGGTATAGAGTGTAGGGTATAGAGTGTAGGGAATAGAGTGTAGGGTGTAGAGTGTAGGGTATAGAGTGTAGTGTATAGAGTGTAAGGTATAGAGTGTAGAGTGTAGGGTATAGAGTGTAGGGTATAGAGTGTAGAGTGTAGGGATTAGAGTGTAGGGTATAGAGTGTAGGGTGTAGAGTGTAGGGTATAGAGTGTAGAGTGTAGGGTATAGAGTGTATTGTATAGAGTGTAGGGTATAGAGTGTAGGGTGTAGAGTGTAGGGTATAGAGTGTAGGGTATAGAGTGTAGGGTATAGAGTGTAGGGAATAGAGTGTAGAGTGTAAGGTATAGAGTGTAGAGTGTAGGGTATAGAGTGTAGGGTATAGACTGTAGGGTATAGAGTGTAGGGTATAGAGTGTAGGGTATAGATTGTAGAGTGTAGGCTATAGAGTGTAGGGTATAGAGTGTAGGGTATAGAGTGTAGGGTATAGAGTGTAGGGTATAGAGTGTAGAGTGTAGGGTATAGTGTGTAGGTATAGAGTGCAGGGTGTAGAGTGTAGGGTATAGAGTGTAGGGTATAGAGTGTAGAGTGTAGGGTATAGAGTGTATGCTATAGAGTGTATGGTGTAGAGTGTATGGTATAGAGTGTAGGGTATAGAGTGTAAAGTGTATGGTATAGAGTGTAGGGTATAGAGTGTAGGGTATAGAGTGTATGTTATAGAATGTAGGGTATAGAGTGTAGGGTAGAGAGTGTAGAGTGTAGGGTATAGAGTGTAGGGTATAGAGTGTAGGGTATAGAGTGTAGAGTGTCGGGATTAGAGTGTAGGGTATAGAGTGTAGGATGTAGAGTGTAGGGTATAGAGTGTAGAGTGTAGGGTATAGAGTGTATGGTATAGAGTGTAGGGTATAGAGTGTAGGGTATAGAGTGTAGGGAATAGAGTGTAGAGTGTAGGGTATAGAGTGTAGGGTATAGAGTGTAGGGTATAGAGTGTAGAGTGTAGGGTATAGAGTGTAGGGTATAGAGTGTAGGGTATAGAGTGTAGGGCATAGAGTGTAGGGTATAGAGTGTAGGGTATAGAGTGTAGAGTGTAGGGTATAGAGTGTAGGGTATAGAGTGTAGGGTATAGAGTGTAGAGTGTAGGGTATAGAGTGTAGGGTATAGAGTGTAGGGTATAGAGTGTAGGGTATAGAGTGTAGGGCATAGAGTGTAGGGTATAGAGTGTAGGGTATAGAGTGTAGAGTGTAGGGTATAGAGTGTAGGGTATAGAGTGTAGGGTATAGAGTGTAGAGTGTAGGGAATAGAGTGTAGAGTGTAGGGTATAGAGTGTAGGGTATAGAGTGTAGGGTAGAGAGTGTAGGGTAGAGAGTGTAGGGTATAGAGTGTAGGGTATAGAGTGTAGGATATAGAGTGTTGAGTGTAGGGATTAGAGTGTAGTGTATAGAGTGTAGGGTGTAGAGTGTAGGGTACAGAGTGTAGAGTGTAGGGTATAGAGTGTAGGGTATAGAGTGTAGGGAATAGAGTGTAGAGTGTAAGGTATAGAGTGTAGAGTGTAGGGCATGGAGTGTAGAGTGTAGGGTATAGAGTGTAGGGTATAGAGTGTAGGGTATAGAGTGTAGGGTATAGAGTGTAGAGTGTAGGGTATAGAGTGTAGAGTGTAGGGTATAGAGTGTAGAGTGTAGGGCATAGAGTGTAGAGTGTAGGGTATAGAGTGTAGGGTATAGAGTGTAGGGTATAGAGTGTAGGGTATAGAGTGTAGAGTGTAGGGTATAGAGTGTAGAGTGTAGGGTATAGAGTGTAGAGTGTAGGGATTAGAGTGTAGGGTATAGAGTGTAGGGTGTAGAGTGTAGGGTATAGAGTGTAGAGTGTAGGGTATAGAGTGTATTTTATAGAGTGTAGGGTATAGAGTGTAGAGTGTAAGGTATAGAGTGTAGAGTGTAGGGTATAGAGTGTAGGGTATAGACTGTAGGGTATAGAGTGTAGGGTATAGAGTGTAGGGTATAGATTGTAGAGTGTAGGCTATAGAGTGTAGGGTATAGAGTGTAGAGTGTAGGGTATAGAGTGTAGGGTATAGAGTGTAGGGTATAGAGTGTAGAGTGTAGGGTATAGTGTGTAGGGTATAGAGTGCAGGGTGTAGAGTGTAGGGTATAGAGTGTAGGGTATAGAGTGTAGAGTGTAGGGTATAGAGTGTATGCTATAGAGTGTATGGTGTAGAGTGTATGGTATAGAGTGTAGGGTATAGAGTGTAGAGTGTATGGTATAGAGTGTAGGGTATAGAGTGTAGGGTATAGAGTGTATGTTATAGAATGTAGGGTATAGAGTGTAGGGTAGAGAGTGTAGAGTGTAGGGTATAGAGTGTAGGGTATAGAGTGTAGGGTACAGAGTGTAGAGTGTCGGGATTAGAGTGTAGGGTATAGAGTGTAGGATGTAGAGTGTAGGGTATAGAGTGTAGAGTGTAGGGTATAGAGTGTATGGTATAGAGTGTAGGGTATAGAGTGTAGGGTATAGAGTGTAGGGAATAGAGTGTAGAGTGTAGGGTATAGAGTGTAGGGTATAGAGTGTAGGGTATAGAGTGTAGAGTGTAGGGTATAGAGTGTAGGGTATAGAGTGTAGGGTATAGAGTGTAGGGCATAGAGTGTAGGGTATAGAGTGTAGGGTATAGAGTGTAGAGTGTAGGGTATAGAGTGTAGGGTATAGAGTGTAGGGTATAGAGTGTAGAGTGTAGGGTATAGAGTGTAGGGTATAGAGTGTAGGGTATAGAGTGTAGGGTATAGAGTGTAGGGCATAGAGTGTAGGGTATAGAGTGTAGGGTATAGAGTGTAGAGTGTAGGGTATAGAGTGTAGGGTATAGAGTGTAGGGTATAGAGTGTAGAGTGTAGGGAATAGAGTGTAGAGTGTAGGGTATAGAGTGTAGGGTATAGAGTGTAGGGTAGAGAGTGTAGGGTAGAGAGTGTAGAGTGTAGGGTATAGAGTGTAGGGTATAGAGTGTAGGGTATAGAGTGTTGAGTGTAGGGATTAGAGTGTAGTGTATAGAGTGTAGGGTGTAGAGTGTAGGGTACAGAGTGTAGAGTGTAGGGTATAGAGTGTAGGGTATAGAGTGTAGGGTATAGAGTGTAGGGAATAGAGTGTAGAGTGTAAGGTATAGAGTGTAGAGTGTAGGGCATAGAGTGTAGAGTGTAGGGTATAGAGTGTAGGGTATAGAGTGTAGGGTATAGAGTGTAGGGTATAGAGTGTAGAGTGTAGGGTATAGAGTGTAGAGTGTAGGGTATAGAGTGTAGAGTGTAGGGCATAGAGTGTAGAGTGTAGGGTATAGAGTGTAGGGTATAGAGTGTAGGGTATAGAGTGTAGGGTATAGAGTGTAGAGTGTAGGGTATAGATTGTAGAGTGTAGGGTATAGAGTGTAGGGTATAGAGTGTAGAGTGTACGGATTAGAGTGTAGGGTATAGAGTGTAGGGTGTAGAGTGTAGGGTATAGAGTGTAGAGTGTAGGGTATAGAGTGTATGGTATAGAGTGTAGGGTATAGAGTGTAGGGTGTAGAGTGTAGGGTATAGAGTGTAGGGTATAGAGTGTAGGGTATAGAGTGTAGGGAATAGAGTGTAGAGTGTAAGGTATAGAGTGTAGAGTGTAGGGTATAGAGTGTAGGGTATAGAGTGTAGAGTGTAGGGATTAGAGTGTAGGGTATAGAGTGTAGGGTGTAGAGTGTAGGGTATAGAGTGTAGAGTGTAGGGTATAGAGTGTATTGTATAGAGTGTAGGGTATAGAGTGTAGGGTGTAGAGTGTAGGGTATAGAGTATAGAGTGTAGAGTGTAGGGTATAGAGTGTAGGGTATAGAGTGTAGGGTATAGAGTGTAGGGCATAGAGTGTAGGGTATAGAGTGTAGGGTGTAGAGTGTAGGGTATAGAGTGTAGGGTATAGAGTGTAGGGTATAGAGTGTAGGGTATAGAGTGTAGGGTATAGAGTGTAGAGTGTAGGGTATAGAGTGTAGAGTGTAGGGTATAGAGTGTAGGGTATAGAGTGTAGGGTATAGATTGTAGGGTATAGAGTGTACAGTGTAGGGTATAGAGTGTAGAGTGTAGGGTATAGAGTGTATGGTATAGAGTGTAGGGTATAGAGTGTAGGGTGTAGAGTGTTGGGTATAGAGTGTAGGGTATCGAGTGTAGTGTAAAGAGTGTAGGGTATAGAGTGTAGGGAATAGAGTGTAGAGTGTAGGGTATAGAGTGTAGAGTGTAGGGATTAGAGTGTAGGGTATAGAGTGTAGGGTATAGAGTGTAGGGTATAGAGTGTAAAGTGTAGGGTATAGAGTGTAGGGTATAGAGTGTAGGGTATAGAGTGTAGAGCATAGAGTGTAGGGTATAGAGTGTAGGGTATAGAGTGTAGAGTGTAGGGTATAGAGTGTAGGGTATAGAGTGTAGGGTATAGAGTGTAGAGTGTAGGGTATAGAGTGTAGGGTATAGAGTGTAGGGTATAGAGTGTAGGGTATAGAGTGTAGGGCATAGAGTGTAGGGTATAGAGTGTAGGGTATAGAGTGTAGAGTGTAGGGTATATAGTGTAGGGTATAGAGTGTAGGGTATAGAGTGTAGAGTGTAGGGTATAGAGTGTAGGGTATAGAGTGTAGAGTGTAGGGTATAGAGTGTAGGGTATAGAGTGTAGGGTATAGAGTGTAGGGTATAGAGAGTAGGGTATAGAGTGTTGAGTGTAGGGTATAGAGTGTAGGGTATAGAGTGTAGGGTATAGAGTGTAGAGTGTAGGGTATAGAGTGTAGATTGTAGGGTATAGAGTGTAGGGTATAGAGTGTAGGGTAGAGAGTGTAGAATGTAGGGTATAGAGTGTAGGGTATAGAGTGTAGGGTATAGAGTGTAGAGTGTAGGGATTAGAGTGTAGGGTATAGAGTGTAGGGTGTAGAGTGTAGGGCATAGAGTGTAGAGTGTAGGGTATAGAGTGTATGGTATAGAGTGTAGGGTATAGAGTGTAGGGTGTAGAGTGTAGGGTATAGAGTGTAGGGTATAGAGTGTAGGGTATAGAGTGTAGGGAATAGAGTGTTGAGTGTAAGGTATAGAGTGTAGAGTGTAGGGCATAGAGTGTAGAGTGTAGGGTATAGAGTGTAGGGTATAGAGTGTAGGGTATAGAGTGTAGGGTATAGAGTGTAGAGTGTAGGGTATAGAGTGTAGAGTGTAGGGTATAGAGTGTAGAGTGTAGGGCATAGAGTGTAGAGTGTAGGGTATAGAGTGTAGGGTATAGAGTGTAGGGTATAGAGTGTAGGGTATAGAGTGTAGGGTGTAGGGTATAGAGTGTAGAGTGTAGGGTATAGAGTGTAGGGTATAGAGTGTAGGGTATAGAGTGTAGAGTGTAGGGATTAGAGTGTAGGGTATAGAGTGTAGGGTATAGAGTGTAGGGTATAGAGTGTAGAGTGTAGGGATTAGAGTGTAGGGTATAGAGTGTAGGGTATAGAGTGTAGGGAATAGAGTGTTGAGTGTAAGGTATAGAGTGTAGAGTGTAGGGCATAGAGTGTAGAGTGTAGGGTATAGAGTGTAGGGTATAGAGTGTAGGGTATAGAGTGTAGGGTATAGAGTGTAGAGTGTAGGGTGTAGAGTGTAGGGTATAGAGTGTAGAGTGTAGGGCATAGAGTGTAGAGTGTAGGGTATAGAGTGTAGGGTATAGAGTGTATGGTATAGAGTGTAGGGTATAGAGTGTAGGGTGTAGAGTGTAGGGTATAGAGTGTAGGGTATAGAGTGTAGGGTATAGAGTGTAGGGAATAGAGTGTAGAGTGTAGGGTATAGAGTGTAGGGTATAGAGTGTAGAGTGTAGGGTATAGAGTGTAGGGTATAGAGTGTAGGGTATAGAGTGTAGGGTATAGAGTGTAGGGTGTAGAGTGTAGGGTATAGAGTGTAGGGTATAGAGTGTAGGGCATAGAGTGTAGGGTATAGAGAGTAGGGTATAGAGTGTAGAGTGTAGGGTATAGAGTGTAGGGTATAGAGTGTAGGGTATAGAGTGTAGAGTGTAGGGTATAGAGTGTAGGGTATAGAGTGTAGGGTATAGAGTATAGGGCATAGAGTGTAGGGTATAGAGTGTAGGGTATAGAGTGTAGAGTGTAGGGTATAGAGTGTAGGGCATAGAGTGTAGGGTATAGAGTGTAGAGTGTAGGGTATAGAGTGTAGAGTGTAGGGCATAGAGTGTAGAGTGTAGGGTATAGAGTGTAGGGTATAGAGTGTATGGTATAGAGTGTAGGGTATAGAGTGTAGGGTGTAGAGTGTAGGGTATAGAGTGTAGGGTATAGAGTGTAGGGTATAGAGTGTAGGGTATAGAGTGTAGGGAATAGAGTGTAGAGTGTAGGGTATAGAGTGTAGGGTATAGAGTGTAGAGTGTAGGGTATAGAGTGTAGGGTATAGAGTGTAGGGTATAGAGTGTAGGGCATAGAGTGTAGGGTATAGAGAGTAGGGTATAGAGTGTAGAGTGTAGGGTATAGAGTGTAGGGTATAGAGTGTAGGGTATAGAGTGTAGAGTGTAGGGTATAGAGTGTAGGGTATAGAGTGTAGGGTATAGAGTATAGGGCATAGAGTGTAGGGTATAGAGTGTAGGGTATAGAGTGTAGAGTGTAGGGTATAGAGTGTAGGGCATAGAGTGTAGGGTATAGAGTGTAGAGTGTAGGGTATAGAGTGTAGGGTATAGAGTATAGGGTATAGAGTGTAGAGTGTAGGGTATAGAGTGTAGGGTATAGAGTGTAGGGTATAGAGTGTAGGGTATAGAGTGTATGGTATAGAGTGTAGGGCATAGAGTGTAGGGTATAGAGTGTAGGGTATAGAGTGTAGAGTGTAGGGTATAGAGTGTAGGGTATAGAGTGTAGGGTATAGAGTGTAGAGTGTAGGGTATAGTGTGTAGGGTATAGAGTGCAGGGTGTAGAGTGTAGGGTATAGAGTGTAGGGTATAGAGTGTAGAGTGTAGGGTATAGAGTGTATGCTATAGAGTGTATGGTGTAGAGTGTATGGTATAGAGTGTAGGGTATAGAGTGTAGAGTGTATGGTATAGAGTGTAGGGTATAGAGTGTAGGGTATAGAGTGTATGTTATAGAATGTAGGGTATAGAGTGTAGGGTAGAGAGTGTAGAGTGTAGGGTATAGAGTGTAGGGTATAGAGTGTAGGGTACAGAGTGTAGAGTGTCGGGATTAGAGTGTAGGGTATAGAGTGTAGGATGTAGAGTGTAGGGTATAGAGTGTAGAGTGTAGGGTATAGAGTGTATGGTATAGAGTGTAGGGTATAGAGTGTAGGGTATAGAGTGTAGGGAATAGAGTGTAGAGTGTAGGGTATAGAGTGTAGGGTATAGAGTGTAGGGTATAGAGTGTAGAGTGTAGGGTATAGAGTGTAGGGTATAGAGTGTAGGGTATAGAGTGTAGGGCATAGAGTGTAGGGTATAGAGTGTAGGGTATAGAGTGTAGAGTGTAGGGTATAGAGTGTAGGGTATAGAGTGTAGGGTATAGAGTGTAGAGTGTAGGGTATAGAGTGTAGGGTATAGAGTGTAGGGTATAGAGTGTAGGGTATAGAGTGTAGGGCATAGAGTGTAGGGTATAGAGTGTAGGGTATAGAGTGTAGAGTGTAGGGTATAGAGTGTAGGGTATAGAGTGTAGGGTATAGAGTGTAGAGTGTAGGGAATAGAGTGTAGAGTGTAGGGTATAGAGTGTAGGGTATAGAGTGTAGGGTAGAGAGTGTAGGGTAGAGAGTGTAGAGTGTAGGGTATAGAGTGTAGGGTATAGAGTGTAGGGTATAGAGTGTTGAGTGTAGGGATTAGAGTGTAGTGTATAGAGTGTAGGGTGTAGAGTGTAGGGTACAGAGTGTAGAGTGTAGGGTATAGAGTGTAGGGTATAGAGTGTAGGGTATAGAGTGTAGGGAATAGAGTGTAGAGTGTAAGGTATAGAGTGTAGAGTGTAGGGCATAGAGTGTAGAGTGTAGGGTATAGAGTGTAGGGTATAGAGTGTAGGGTATAGAGTGTAGGGTATAGAGTGTAGAGTGTAGGGTATAGAGTGTAGAGTGTAGGGTATAGAGTGTAGAGTGTAGGGCATAGAGTGTAGAGTGTAGGGTATAGAGTGTAGGGTATAGAGTGTAGGGTATAGAGTGTAGGGTATAGAGTGTAGAGTGTAGGGTATAGATTGTAGAGTGTAGGGTATAGAGTGTAGGGTATAGAGTGTAGAGTGTACGGATTAGAGTGTAGGGTATAGAGTGTAGGGTGTAGAGTGTAGGGTATAGAGTGTAGAGTGTAGGGTATAGAGTGTATGGTATAGAGTGTAGGGTATAGAGTGTAGGGTGTAGAGTGTAGGGTATAGAGTGTAGGGTATAGAGTGTAGGGTATAGAGTGTAGGGAATAGAGTGTAGAGTGTAAGGTATAGAGTGTAGAGTGTAGGGTATAGAGTGTAGGGTATAGAGTGTAGAGTGTAGGGATTAGAGTGTAGGGTATAGAGTGTAGGGTGTAGAGTGTAGGGTATAGAGTGTAGAGTGTAGGGTATAGAGTGTATTGTATAGAGTGTAGGGTATAGAGTGTAGGGTGTAGAGTGTAGGGTATAGAGTATAGAGTGTAGAGTGTAGGGTATAGAGTGTAGGGTATAGAGTGTAGGGTATAGAGTGTAGGGCATAGAGTGTAGGGTATAGAGTGTAGGGTGTAGAGTGTAGGGTATAGAGTGTAGGGTATAGAGTGTAGGGTATAGAGTGTAGGGTATAGAGTGTAGGGTATAGAGTGTAGAGTGTAGGGTATAGAGTGTAGAGTGTAGGGTATAGAGTGTAGGGTATAGAGTGTAGGGTATAGATTGTAGGGTATAGAGTGTACAGTGTAGGGTATAGAGTGTAGAGTGTAGGGTATAGAGTGTATGGTATAGAGTGTAGGGTATAGAGTGTAGGGTGTAGAGTGTTGGGTATAGAGTGTAGGGTATCGAGTGTAGTGTAAAGAGTGTAGGGTATAGAGTGTAGGGAATAGAGTGTAGAGTGTAGGGTATAGAGTGTAGAGTGTAGGGATTAGAGTGTAGGGTATAGAGTGTAGGGTATAGAGTGTAGGGTATAGAGTGTAAAGTGTAGGGTATAGAGTGTAGGGTATAGAGTGTAGGGTATAGAGTGTAGAGCATAGAGTGTAGGGTATAGAGTGTAGGGTATAGAGTGTAGAGTGTAGGGTATAGAGTGTAGGGTATAGAGTGTAGGGTATAGAGTGTAGAGTGTAGGGTATAGAGTGTAGGGTATAGAGTGTAGGGTATAGAGTGTAGGGTATAGAGTGTAGGGCATAGAGTGTAGGGTATAGAGTGTAGGGTATAGAGTGTAGAGTGTAGGGTATATAGTGTAGGGTATAGAGTGTAGGGTATAGAGTGTAGAGTGTAGGGTATAGAGTGTAGGGTATAGAGTGTAGAGTGTAGGGTATAGAGTGTAGGGTATAGAGTGTAGGGTATAGAGTGTAGGGTATAGAGAGTAGGGTATAGAGTGTTGAGTGTAGGGTATAGAGTGTAGGGTATAGAGTGTAGGGTATAGAGTGTAGAGTGTAGGGTATAGAGTGTAGATTGTAGGGTATAGAGTGTAGGGTATAGAGTGTAGGGTAGAGAGTGTAGAATGTAGGGTATAGAGTGTAGGGTATAGAGTGTAGGGTATAGAGTGTAGAGTGTAGGGATTAGAGTGTAGGGTATAGAGTGTAGGGTGTAGAGTGTAGGGCATAGAGTGTAGAGTGTAGGGTATAGAGTGTATGGTATAGAGTGTAGGGTATAGAGTGTAGGGTGTAGAGTGTAGGGTATAGAGTGTAGGGTATAGAGTGTAGGGTATAGAGTGTAGGGAATAGAGTGTTGAGTGTAAGGTATAGAGTGTAGAGTGTAGGGCATAGAGTGTAGAGTGTAGGGTATAGAGTGTAGGGTATAGAGTGTAGGGTATAGAGTGTAGGGTATAGAGTGTAGAGTGTAGGGTATAGAGTGTAGAGTGTAGGGTATAGAGTGTAGAGTGTAGGGCATAGAGTGTAGAGTGTAGGGTATAGAGTGTAGGGTATAGAGTGTAGGGTATAGAGTGTAGGGTATAGAGTGTAGGGTGTAGGGTATAGAGTGTAGAGTGTAGGGTATAGAGTGTAGGGTATAGAGTGTAGGGTATAGAGTGTAGAGTGTAGGGATTAGAGTGTAGGGTATAGAGTGTAGGGTATAGAGTGTAGGGTATAGAGTGTAGAGTGTAGGGATTAGAGTGTAGGGTATAGAGTGTAGGGTATAGAGTGTAGGGAATAGAGTGTTGAGTGTAAGGTATAGAGTGTAGAGTGTAGGGCATAGAGTGTAGAGTGTAGGGTATAGAGTGTAGGGTATAGAGTGTAGGGTATAGAGTGTAGGGTATAGAGTGTAGAGTGTAGGGTGTAGAGTGTAGGGTATAGAGTGTAGAGTGTAGGGCATAGAGTGTAGAGTGTAGGGTATAGAGTGTAGGGTATAGAGTGTATGGTATAGAGTGTAGGGTATAGAGTGTAGGGTGTAGAGTGTAGGGTATAGAGTGTAGGGTATAGAGTGTAGGGTATAGAGTGTAGGGAATAGAGTGTAGAGTGTAGGGTATAGAGTGTAGGGTATAGAGTGTAGAGTGTAGGGTATAGAGTGTAGGGTATAGAGTGTAGGGTATAGAGTGTAGGGTATAGAGTGTAGGGTGTAGAGTGTAGGGTATAGAGTGTAGGGTATAGAGTGTAGGGCATAGAGTGTAGGGTATAGAGAGTAGGGTATAGAGTGTAGAGTGTAGGGTATAGAGTGTAGGGTATAGAGTGTAGGGTATAGAGTGTAGAGTGTAGGGTATAGAGTGTAGGGTATAGAGTGTAGGGTATAGAGTATAGGGCATAGAGTGTAGGGTATAGAGTGTAGGGTATAGAGTGTAGAGTGTAGGGTATAGAGTGTAGGGCATAGAGTGTAGGGTATAGAGTGTAGAGTGTAGGGTATAGAGTGTAGAGTGTAGGGCATAGAGTGTAGAGTGTAGGGTATAGAGTGTAGGGTATAGAGTGTATGGTATAGAGTGTAGGGTATAGAGTGTAGGGTGTAGAGTGTAGGGTATAGAGTGTAGGGTATAGAGTGTAGGGTATAGAGTGTAGGGTATAGAGTGTAGGGAATAGAGTGTAGAGTGTAGGGTATAGAGTGTAGGGTATAGAGTGTAGAGTGTAGGGTATAGAGTGTAGGGTATAGAGTGTAGGGTATAGAGTGTAGGGCATAGAGTGTAGGGTATAGAGAGTAGGGTATAGAGTGTAGAGTGTAGGGTATAGAGTGTAGGGTATAGAGTGTAGGGTATAGAGTGTAGAGTGTAGGGTATAGAGTGTAGGGTATAGAGTGTAGGGTATAGAGTATAGGGCATAGAGTGTAGGGTATAGAGTGTAGGGTATAGAGTGTAGAGTGTAGGGTATAGAGTGTAGGGCATAGAGTGTAGGGTATAGAGTGTAGAGTGTAGGGTATAGAGTGTAGGGTATAGAGTATAGGGTATAGAGTGTAGAGTGTAGGGTATAGAGTGTAGGGTATAGAGTGTAGGGTATAGAGTGTAGGGTATAGAGTGTATGGTATAGAGTGTAGGGCATAGAGTGTAGGGTATAGAGTGTAGGGTATAGAGTGTAGAGTGTAGGGTATAGAGTGTAGGGTATAGAGTGTAGGGTATAGAGTGTAGAGTGTAGGGTATAGAGTGTAGGGTATAGAGTGTAGGGTATAGAGTGTAGCGTGTAGGGTATAGAGTGTAGGGTATAGAGTGTAGGGTATAGAGTGTAGGGCATAGAGTGTAGGGTATAGAGTGTAGGGTATAGAGTGTAGGGTATAGAGTGTAGGGTATAGAGTGTAGAGTGTAGGGCATAGAGTGTAGAGTGTAGGGTATAGAGTGTAGGGTATAGAGTGTAGAGTGTAGAGTGTAGGGTATAGAGTGTAGGGTATAGAGTGTAGGGTAGAGAGTATAGAGTGTAGAGTATAGAGTGTAGGGTATAGAGTGTAGGGTATAGAGTGTAGAGTGTAGGGATTAGAGTGTAGTGTATAGAGTGTAGGGTGTAGAGTGTAGGGTATAGAGTGTAGAGTGTAGGGTATAGAGTGTATGGTATAGAGTGTAGGGTATAGAGTGTGGGGTGTAGAGTGTAGGGTATAGAGTGTAGGGTATAGAATGTAGGGTATAGAGTGTAGGGTATAGAGTGTAGAGTGTAGGGTATAGAGTGTAGAGTGTAGGGTATAGAGTGTAGAGTGTAGGGCATAGAGTGTAGAGTGTAGGGTATAGAGTGTAGGGTATAGAGTGTAGGGTATAGAGTGTAGGGTATAGAGTGTAGAGTGTAGGGTATAGAGTGTAGAGTGTAGGGTATAGAGTGTAGGGTATAGAATGCAGGGTATAGAGTGTAGGGTAGAGAGTGTAGAGTGTAGGGTATAGAGTGTAGGGTATAGAGTGTAGGGTATAGAGTGTAGAGTGTAGGGATTAGAGTGTAGGGTATAGAGTGTAGGGTGTAGAGTGTAGGGTATAGAGTGTAGAGTGTTGGGTATAGAGTGTATGGTATAGAGTGTAGGGTATAGAGTGTAGGGTGTAGAGTGTAGGGTATAGAGTGTAGTGTATAGAGTGTAGGGTATAGATTGTAGGGTATAGAGTGTAGGGAATAGAGTGTAGAGTGTAGGGATTAGAGTGTAGGGTATAGAGTGTAGGGTATAGAGTGTAGGGTATAGAGTGTAGAGTGTAGGGATTAGAGTGTAGGGTATAGAGTGTAGGGTATAGAGTGTAGGGTATAGAGTGTAGAGTGTAGGGTATAGAGTGTAGGGTATAGAGTGTAGGGTATAGAGTGTAGGGTATAGAGTGTAGGGCATAGAGTGTAGGGTATAGAGTGTAGGGTATAGAGTGTAGAGTGTAGGGTATATAGTGTAGGGTATAGAGTGTAGGGTATAGAGTGTAGAGTGTAGGGTATAGAGTGTAGGGTATAGAGTGTAGAGTGTAGGGTATAGAGTGTAGGGTATAGAGTGTAGGGTATAGAGTGTAGGGTATAGAGAGTAGGGTATAGAGTGTTGAGTGTAGGGTATAGAGTGTAGGGTATAGAGTGTAGGGTATAGAGTGTAGAGTGTAGGGTATAGAGTGTAGATTGTAGGGTATAGAGTGTAGGGTATAGAGTGTAGGGTAGAGAGTGTAGAATGTAGGGTATAGAGTGTAGGGTATAGAGTGTAGGGTATAGAGTGTAGAGTGTAGGGATTAGAGTGTAGGGTATAGAGTGTAGGGTGTAGAGTGTAGGGCATAGAGTGTAGAGTGTAGGGTATAGAGTGTATGGTATAGAGTGTAGGGTATAGAGTGTAGGGTGTAGAGTGTAGGGTATAGAGTGTAGGGTATAGAGTGTAGGGTATAGAGTGTAGGGAATAGAGTGTTGAGTGTAAGGTATAGAGTGTAGAGTGTAGGGCATAGAGTGTAGAGTGTAGGGTATAGAGTGTAGGGTATAGAGTGTAGGGTATAGAGTGTAGGGTATAGAGTGTAGAGTGTAGGGTATAGAGTGTAGAGTGTAGGGTATAGAGTGTAGAGTGTAGGGCATAGAGTGTAGAGTGTAGGGTATAGAGTGTAGGGTATAGAGTGTAGGGTATAGAGTGTAGGGTATAGAGTGTAGGGTGTAGGGTATAGAGTGTAGAGTGTAGGGTATAGAGTGTAGGGTATAGAGTGTAGGGTATAGAGTGTAGAGTGTAGGGATTAGAGTGTAGGGTATAGAGTGTAGGGTATAGAGTGTAGGGTATAGAGTGTAGAGTGTAGGGATTAGAGTGTAGGGTATAGAGTGTAGGGTATAGAGTGTAGGGAATAGAGTGTTGAGTGTAAGGTATAGAGTGTAGAGTGTAGGGCATAGAGTGTAGAGTGTAGGGTATAGAGTGTAGGGTATAGAGTGTAGGGTATAGAGTGTAGGGTATAGAGTGTAGAGTGTAGGGTGTAGAGTGTAGGGTATAGAGTGTAGAGTGTAGGGCATAGAGTGTAGAGTGTAGGGTATAGAGTGTAGGGTATAGAGTGTATGGTATAGAGTGTAGGGTATAGAGTGTAGGGTGTAGAGTGTAGGGTATAGAGTGTAGGGTATAGAGTGTAGGGTATAGAGTGTAGGGAATAGAGTGTAGAGTGTAGGGTATAGAGTGTAGGGTATAGAGTGTAGAGTGTAGGGTATAGAGTGTAGGGTATAGAGTGTAGGGTATAGAGTGTAGGGTATAGAGTGTAGGGTGTAGAGTGTAGGGTATAGAGTGTAGGGTATAGAGTGTAGGGTATAGAGGTAGGGAATAGAGTGTAGAGTGTAGGGTATAGAGTGTAGGGTATAGAGTGTAGAGTGTAGGGTATAGAGTGTAGGGTATAGAGTGTAGGGCATAGAGTGTAGGGTATAGAGAGTAGGGTATAGAGTGTAGAGTGTAGGGTATAGAGTGTAGGGTATAGAGTGTAGGGTATAGAGTGTAGAGTGTAGGGTATAGAGTGTAGGGTATAGAGTGTAGGGTATAGAGTATAGGGCATAGAGTGTAGGGTATAGAGTGTAGGGTATAGAGTGTAGAGTGTAGGGTATAGAGTGTAGGGCATAGAGTGTAGGGTATAGAGTGTAGAGTGTAGGGTATAGAGTGTAGAGTGTAGGGCATAGAGTGTAGAGTGTAGGGTATAGAGTGTAGGGTATAGAGTGTATGGTATAGAGTGTAGGGTATAGAGTGTAGGGTGTAGAGTGTAGGGTATAGAGTGTAGGGTATAGAGTGTAGGGTATAGAGTGTAGGGTATAGAGTGTAGGGAATAGAGTGTAGAGTGTAGGGTATAGAGTGTAGGGTATAGAGTGTAGAGTGTAGGGTATAGAGTGTAGGGTATAGAGTGTAGGGTATAGAGTGTAGGGCATAGAGTGTAGGGTATAGAGAGTAGGGTATAGAGTGTAGAGTGTAGGGTATAGAGTGTAGGGTATAGAGTGTAGGGTATAGAGTGTAGAGTGTAGGGTATAGAGTGTAGGGTATAGAGTGTAGGGTATAGAGTATAGGGCATAGAGTGTAGGGTATAGAGTGTAGGGTATAGAGTGTAGAGTGTAGGGTATAGAGTGTAGGGCATAGAGTGTAGGGTATAGAGTGTAGAGTGTAGGGTATAGAGTGTAGGGTATAGAGTATAGGGTATAGAGTGTAGAGTGTAGGGTATAGAGTGTAGGGTATAGAGTGTAGGGTATAGAGTGTAGGGTATAGAGTGTATGGTATAGAGTGTAGGGCATAGAGTGTAGGGTATAGAGTGTAGGGTATAGAGTGTAGAGTGTAGGGTATAGAGTGTAGGGTATAGAGTGTAGGGTATAGAGTGTAGAGTGTAGGGTATAGAGTGTAGGGTATAGAGTGTAGGGTATAGAGTGTAGCGTGTAGGGTATAGAGTGTAGGGTATAGAGTGTAGGGTATAGAGTGTAGGGCATAGAGTGTAGGGTATAGAGTGTAGGGTATAGAGTGTAGGGTATAGAGTGTAGGGTATAGAGTGTAGAGTGTAGGGCATAGAGTGTAGAGTGTAGGGTATAGAGTGTAGGGTATAGAGTGTAGAGTGTAGAGTGTAGGGTATAGAGTGTAGGGTATAGAGTGTAGGGTAGAGAGTATAGAGTGTAGAGTATAGAGTGTAGGGTATAGAGTGTAGGGTATAGAGTGTAGAGTGTAGGGATTAGAGTGTAGTGTATAGAGTGTAGGGTGTAGAGTGTAGGGTATAGAGTGTAGAGTGTAGGGTATAGAGTGTATGGTATAGAGTGTAGGGTATAGAGTGTGGGGTGTAGAGTGTAGGGTATAGAGTGTAGGGTATAGAATGTAGGGTATAGAGTGTAGGGTATAGAGTGTAGAGTGTAGGGTATAGAGTGTAGAGTGTAGGGTATAGAGTGTAGAGTGTAGGGCATAGAGTGTAGAGTGTAGGGTATAGAGTGTAGGGTATAGAGTGTAGGGTATAGAGTGTAGGGTATAGAGTGTAGAGTGTAGGGTATAGAGTGTAGAGTGTAGGGTATAGAGTGTAGGGTATAGAATGCAGGGTATAGAGTGTAGGGTAGAGAGTGTAGAGTGTAGGGTATAGAGTGTAGGGTATAGAGTGTAGGGTATAGAGTGTAGAGTGTAGGGATTAGAGTGTAGGGTATAGAGTGTAGGGTGTAGAGTGTAGGGTATAGAGTGTAGAGTGTTGGGTATAGAGTGTATGGTATAGAGTGTAGGGTATAGAGTGTAGGGTGTAGAGTGTAGGGTATAGAGTGTAGTGTATAGAGTGTAGGGTATAGATTGTAGGGTATAGAGTGTAGGGAATAGAGTGTAGAGTGTAAGGTATAGAGTGTAGAGTGTAGGGTATAGAGTGTAGGGTATAGAGTGTAGGGTGTAGAGTGTAGGGTATAGAGTGTAGAGTGTAGGGTATAGATTGTATTGTATAGAGTGTAGGGTATAGAGTGTAGGGTGTAGAGTGTAGGGTATAGAGTGTAGGGTATAGAGTGTAGGGTATAGAGTGTAGGGTATAGAGTGTAGGGAATAGAGTGTAGAGTGTAAGGTATAGAGTGTAGAGTGTAGGGTATAGAGTGTAGGGTATAGAGTGTAGGGTATAGAGTGTAGGGTATAGAGTGTAGAGTGTAGGGTATAGAGTGTAGGGTATAGAGTGTAGAGTGTAGAGTGTAGGGTATAGAGTGTAGGGTATAGAGTGTAGGGTAGAGAGTATAGAGTGTAGAGTATAGAGTGTAGGGTATAGAGTGTAGGGTATAGAGTGTAGAGTGTAGGGATTAGAGTGTAGTGTATAGAGTGTAGGGTGTAGAGTGTAGGGTATAGAGTGTAGAGTGTAGGGTATAGAGTGTATGGTATAGAGTGTAGGGTATAGAGTGTGGGGTGTAGAGTGTAGGGTATAGAGTGTAGGGTATAGAATGTAGGGTATAGAGTGTAGGGTATAGAGTGTAGAGTGTAGGGTATAGAGTGTAGAGTGTAGGGTATAGAGTGTAGAGTGTAGGGCATAGAGTGTAGAGTGTAGGGTATAGAGTGTAGGGTATAGAGTGTAGGGTATAGAGTGTAGGGTATAGAGTGTAGAGTGTAGGGTATAGAGTGTAGAGTGTAGGGTATAGAGTGTAGGGTATAGAATGCAGGGTATAGAGTGTAGGGTAGAGAGTGTAGAGTGTAGGGTATAGAGTGTAGGGTATAGAGTGTAGGGTATAGAGTGTAGAGTGTAGGGATTAGAGTGTAGGGTATAGAGTGTAGGGTGTAGAGTGTAGGGTATAGAGTGTAGAGTGTTGGGTATAGAGTGTATGGTATAGAGTGTAGGGTATAGAGTGTAGGGTGTAGAGTGTAGGGTATAGAGTGTAGTGTATAGAGTGTAGGGTATAGATTGTAGGGTATAGAGTGTAGGGAATAGAGTGTAGAGTGTAAGGTATAGAGTGTAGAGTGTAGGGTATAGAGTGTAGGGTATAGAGTGTAGGGTGTAGAGTGTAGGGTATAGAGTGTAGAGTGTAGGGTATAGATTGTATTGTATAGAGTGTAGGGTATAGAGTGTAGGGTGTAGAGTGTAGGGTATAGAGTGTAGGGTATAGAGTGTAGGGTATAGAGTGTAGGGTATAGAGTGTAGGGAATAGAGTGTAGAGTGTAAGGTATAGAGTGTAGAGTGTAGGGTATAGAGTGTAGGGTATAGAGTGTAGGGTATAGAGTGTAGGGTATAGAGTGTAGAGTGTAGGGCATAGAGTGTAGAGTGTAGGGTATAGAGTGAAGGGTATAGAGTGTAGAGTGTAGGGTATAGAGTGTAGGGTATAGAGTGTAGGGTAGAGAGTGTAGAGTACAGAGTGTAGGGTATAGAGTGTAGGGTATAGAGTGTAGAGTGTAGGGATTAGAGTGTAGTGTATAGAGTGTAGGGTGTAGAGTGTAGGGTATAGAGTGTAGAGTGTAGGGTATAGAGTGTATGTTATAGAGTGTAGGGTATAGAGTGTGGGGTGTAGAGTGTAGGGTATAGAGTGTAGGGTATAGAGTGTAGGGTATAGAGTGTAGGGAATAGAGTGTAGAGTGTAAGGTATAGAGTGTAGAGTGTATGGCATAGAGTGTAGAGTGTAGGGTATAGAATGTAGGGTATAGAGTGTAGGGTATAGAGTGTAGAGTGTAGGGTATAGAGTGTAGAGTGTAGGGTATAGAGTGTAGAGTGTAGGGCATAGAGTGTAGAGTGTAGGGTATAGAGTG
The DNA here is from genome assembly GCF_032444005.1 of Ranitomeya imitator. Classification (NCBI taxonomy): domain Eukaryota; kingdom Metazoa; phylum Chordata; class Amphibia; order Anura; family Dendrobatidae; genus Ranitomeya; species Ranitomeya imitator. The sequence continues at coordinate 920,228 of NW_027194015.1, forward strand.
TAGGGTATAGAGTGTAGAGTGTAGGGTATAGAGTGTAGAGTGTAGGGTATAGAGTGTAGGGTATAGAATGCAGGGTATAGAGTGTAGGGTAGAGAGTGTAGAGTGTAGGGTATAGAGTGTAGGGTATAGAGTGTAGGGTATAGAGTGTAGAGTGTAGGGATTAGAGTGTAGGGTATAGAGTGTAGGGTGTAGAGTGTAGGGTTTAGAGTGTAGAGTGTAGGGTATAGAGTGTATGGTATAGAGTGTAGAGTATAGAGTGTAGGGTGTAGAGTGTAGGGTATAGAGTGTAGTGTATAGAGTGTAGGGTATAGATTGTAGGGTATAGAGTGTAGGGAATAGAGTGTAGAGTGTAAGGTATAGAGTGTAGAGTGTAGGGTATAGAGTGTAGGGTATAGAGTGTAGGGATTAGAGTGTAGGGTATAGAGTGTAGGGTGTAGAGTGTAGGGTATAGAGTGTAGAGTGTATGGTTTAGATTGTATTGTATAGAGTGTAGGGTATAGAGTGTAGGGTGTAGAGTGTAGGGTATAGAGTGTAGGGTATAGAGTGTAGGGTATAGAGTGTAGGGTATAGAGTGTAGGGAATAGAGTGTAGAGTGTAAGGTATAGAGTGTAGAGTGTAGGGTATAGAGTGTAGGGTATAGACTGTAGGGTATAGAGTGTAGGGTATAGAGTGTAGGGTATAGATTGTAGAGTGTAGGCTATAGAGTGTAGGGTATAGAGTGTAGAGTGTAGGGTATAGAGTGTAGGGTATAGAGTGTAGGGTATAGAGTGTAGGGTATAGAGTGTAGAGTGTAGGGTATAGTGTGTAGGGTTTAGAGTGCAGGGTGTAGAGTGTAGGGTATAGAGTGTAGGGTATAGAATGTAGAGTGTAGTGTATAGAGTGTATGCTATAGAGTGTATGGTGTAGAGTGTATGGTATAGAGTGTAGGGTATAGAGTGTAGAGTGTATGGTATAGAGTGTAGGGTATAGAGTGTAGGGTATAGAGTGTATGTTATAGAATGTAGGGTATAGAGTGTAGGGTAGAGAGTGTAGAGTGTAGGGTATAGAGTGTAGTGTATAGAGTGTAGGGTATAGAGTGTAGAGTGTCGGGATTAGAGTGTAGGGTATAGAGTGTGGGATGTAGAGTGTAGGGTATAGAGTGTAGAGTGTAGGGTATAGAGTGTATGGTATAGAGTGTAGGGTATAGAGTGTAGGGTATAAAGTGTAGGGAATAGAGTGTAGAGTGTAGGGTATAGAGTGTAGGGTATAGAGTGTAGAGTGTAGGGTATAGAGTGTAGGGTATAGAGTGTAGGGTAATGAGTGTAGGGCATAGAGTGTAGGATATAGAGCGTAGGGTATAGAGTGTAGGGTATAGAGTGTAGGGTATAGAGTGTAGGGTATAGAGTGTAGGGTATAGAGTGTAGAGTGTAGGGTATAGAGTGTAGGGTATAGAGTGTAGGGTATAGAGTGTAGAGTGTAGGGTATAGAGTGTAGGGTATAGAGTGTGGGGTATAGAGTGTAGAGTGTAGGGTATAGAGTGTATGGTATAGAGTGTAGGGTATAGAGTGTAGGGTATAAAGTGTAGGGAATAGAGTGTAGAGTGTAGGGTATAGAGTGTAGGGTATACAGTGTAGAGTGTAGGGTATAGAGTGTAGGGTATAGAGTGTAGGGTATAGAGTGTAGGGCATAGAGTGTAGGGTATAGAGTGTAGGGTATAGAGTGTAGAGTGTAGGGTATAGAGTGTAGGGTATAGAGTGTAGGGTATAGAGTGTAGAGTGTAGGGCATAGAGTGTAGAGTGTAGGGTATAGAGTGTAGGGTATAGAGTGTGGGGTATAGAGTGTAGAGTGTAGGGAATAGAGTGTAGAGTGTAGGGTATAGAGTGTAGGGTATAGAGTGTAGGGTAGAGAGTGTAGGGTAGAGAGTGTAGAGTGTAGGGTATAGAGTGTAGGGTATAGAGTGTAGGGTATAGAGTGTTGAGTGTAGGGATTAGAGTGTAGTGTATAGAGTGTAGGGTGTAGAGTGTAGGGTATAGAGTGTAGAGTGTAGGGTATAGAGTGTATGGTATAGAGTGTAGGGTATAGAGTGTGGGGTGTAGAGTGTGGGGTGTAGAGTGTAGGGTATAGAGTGTAGGGTATAGAGTGTAGGGTATAGAGTGTAGGTGATAGGGTGTAGAGTGTAAGGTATAGAGTGTAGAGTGTAGGGCATAGAGTGTAGAGTGTAGAGTATAGAGTGTAGGGTATAGAGTGTAGGGTATAGAGTGTAGGGTATAGAGTGTAGGGTATAGAGTGTAGAGTGTAGGGTATAGAGTGTAGAGTGTAGGGTATAGAGTGTAGAGTGTAGGGCATAGAGTGTAGAGTGTAGGGTATAGAGTGTAGGGTATAGAGTGTAGGGTATAGAGTGTAGGGTATAGAGTGTAGAGTGTAGGTTATAGAGTGTAGAGTGTAGGGTATAGAGTGTAGGGTATAGAGTGCAGGGTATAGAGTGTAGGGTAGAGAGTGTAGAGTGTAGGGTATAGTGTGTAGGGTATAGAGTGTAGGGTATAGAGTGTAGAGTGTAGGGATTAGAGTGTAGGGTATAGAGTGTAGGGTGTAGAGTGTAGGGTATAGAGTGTAGAGTGTAGGGTATAGAGTGTATGGTATAGAGTGTAGGGTATAGAGTGTAGGGTGTAGAGTGTAGGGTATAGAGTGTAGGGTATAGAGTGTAGGGTATAGATTGTAGGGTATAGAGTGTAGGGAATAGAGTGTAGAGTGTAAGGTATAGAGTGTAGAGTGTAGGGTATAGAGTGTAGGGTATAGAGTGTAGAGTGTAGGGATTAGAGTGTAGGGTATAGAGTGTAGGGTGTAGAGTGTAGGGTATAGAGTGTAGAGTGTAGGGTATAGAGTGTATTGTATAGAGTGTAGGGTATAGAGTGTAGGGTGCAGAGTGTAGGGTATAGAGTGTAGGGTATAGAGTGTATGGTTTAGAGTGTAGGGAATAGAGTGTAGAGTGTAAGGTATAGAGTGTAGAGTGTAGGGTATAGAGTGTAGGGTATAGACTGTAGGGTATAGAGTGTAGGGTATAGAGTGTAGGGTATAGATTGTAGAGTGTAGGCTATAGAGTGTAGGGTATAGAGTGTAGAGTGTAGGGTATAGAGTGTAGGGTATAGAGTGTAGGGTATAGAGTGTAGGGAATAGAGTGTAGAGTGTAAGGTATAGAGTGTAGAGTGTAGGGTATAGAGTGTAGGGTATAGACTGTAGGGTATAGAGTGTAGGGTATAGAGTGTAGGGTATAGATTGTAGAGTGTAGGCTATAGAGTGTAGGGTAAAGAGTGTAGAGTGTAGGGTATAGAGTGTAGGGTATATAGTGTAGGGTATAGAGTGTAGAGTGTAGGGTATAGTGTGTAGGGTATAGAGTGCAGGGTGTAGAGTGTAGGGTATAGAGTGTAGGGTATAGAGTGTAGAGTGTAGGGTATAGAGTGTATGCTATAGAGTGTATGGTGTAGAGTGTATGGTATAGAGTGTAGGGTATAGAGTGTAGAGTGTATGTTATAGAGTGTAGGGTATAGAGTGTAGGGTAGTGAGTGTAGAGTGTAGGGTATAGAGTGTAGGGTATAGAGTGTAGGGTATAGAGTGTAGAGTGTCGGGATTAGAGTGTAGGGTATAGAGTGTAGGATGTAGAGTGTAGGGTATAGAGTGTAGAGTGTAGGGTATAGAGTGTATGGTATAGAGTGTAGGGTATAGAGTGTAGGGTGTAGAGTGTAGGGTATAGAGTGTAGGGTATAGAGTGTAGGGTATAGAGTGTAGGGTGTAGAGTGTAGGGTATAGAGTGTAGGGTATAGAGTGTAGGGTATAGAGTGTATGGTATAGAGTGTAGAGTGTAGGATATAGAGTGTAGGGTATAGAGTGTAGAGTGTAGGGTATAGAGTGTAGGGTATAGAGTGTAGGGTATAGATTGTAGAGTGTAGGCTATAGAGTGTAGGGTATAGAGTGTAGAGTGTAGGGTATAGAGTGTAGGGTATAGAGTGTAGGGTATAGAGTGTAGGGAATAGAGTGTAGAGTGTAAGGTATAGAGTGTAGAGTGTAGGGTATAGAGTGTAGGGTATAGACTGTAGGGTATAGAGTGTAGGGTATAGAGTGTAGGGTATAGATTGTAGAGTGTAGGCTATAGAGTGTAGGGTATAGAGTGTAGATGGTAGGGTATAGAGTGTAGGGTATATAGTGTAGGGTATAGAGTGTAGAGTGTAGGGTATAGTGTGTAGGGTATAGAGTGCAGGGTGTAGAGTGTAGGGTATAGAGTGTAGGGTATAGAGTGTAGAGTGTAGGGTATAGAGTGTATGCTATAGAGTGTATGGTGTAGAGTGTATGGTATAGAGTGTAGGGTATAGAGTGTAGAGTGTATGTTATAGAGTGTAGGTTATAGAGTGTAGGGTAGAGAGTGTAGAGTGTAGGGTATAGAGTGTAGGGTATAGAGTGTAGGGTATAGAGTGTAGAGTGTCGGGATTAGATTGTAGGGTATAGAGTGTAGGATGTAGAGTGTAGGGTATGGAGTGTAGAGTGTAGGGTATAGAGTGCATGGTATAGAGTGTAGGGTATAGAGTGTAGGGTGTAGAGTGTAGGGTATAGAGTGTAGGGTATAGAGTGTAGGGTATAGAGTGTAGGGTGTACAGTGTAGGGTATAGAGTGTAGGGTATAGAGTGTAGGGTATAGAGTGTATGGTATAGAGTGTAGAGTGTAGGATATAGAGTGTAGGGTATAGAGTGTAGAGTGTAGGGTATAGAGTGTAGGGTATAGAGTGTAGGGTATAGAGTGTAGTGTGTAGGGATTAGAGTGTAGGGTATAGAGTGTAGGGTATAGAGTGTAGGGTATAGAGTGTAGAGTGTAGGGTATAGAGTGTAGAGTGTAGGGTATAGAGTGTAGGGTATAGAGTGTAGGGTAGAGAGTGTAGGGTAGAGAGTGTAGAGTGTAGGGTATAGAGTGTAGGGTATAGAGTGTAGGGTATATAGTGTAGAGTGTAGAGATTAGAGTGTAGTGTATAGAGTGTAGGGTGTAGAGTGTAGGGTATAGAGTGTAGAGTGTAGGGTATACAGTGTATGGTATAGAGTGTAGGGTATAGAGTGTGGGGTGTAGAGTGTAGGGTATAGAGTGTAGGGTATAGAGTGTAGGGTATAGAGTGTAGGGAATAGAGTGTAGAGTGTAAGGTATAGAGTCTAGAGTGTAGGGCATAGAGTGTAGAGTGTAGGGTATACAGTGTAGGGTATAGAGTGTAGGGTATAGAGTGTAGAGTGTAGGGTATAGAGTGTAGAGTGTAGGGTATAGAGTGTAGAGTGTAGGGCATAGAGTGTAGAGTGTAGGGTATAGAGTGTAGGGTATAGAGTGTAGGGTATAGAGTGTAGGGTATAGAGTGTAGAGTGTAGGGTATAGAGTGTAGAGTGTAGGGTATAGAGTGTAGGGTATAGAGTGTAGGGTGTAGAGTGTAGGGTAGAGAGTGTAGGGTATAGAGTGTAGGGTATAGAGTGTAGGGTATAGAGTGTATGGTATAGAGTGTAGGGTATAGAGTGTAGGGTGTAGAGTGTAGGGTATAGAGTGTAGGGTATAGAGTGTAGGGTATAGAGTGTAGGGTGTAGAGTGTAGGGTATAGAGTGTAGGGTATAGAGTGTAGGGTATAGAGTGTATGGTATAGAGTGTTAAGTGTAGGATATAGAGTGTAGGGTATAGAGTGTAGAGTGTAGGGTATAGAGTGTAGGGTATAGAGTGTAGGGTATAGATTGTAGAGTGTAGGCTATAGAGTGTAGGGTATAGAGTGTAGAGTGTAGGGTATAGAGTGTAGGGTATAGAGTGTAGGGTATAGAGTGTAGGGAATAGAGTGTAGAGTGTAAGGTATAGAGTGTAGAGTGTAGGGTATAGAGTGTAGGGTATAGACTGTAGGGTATAGAGTGTAGGGTATAGAGTGTAGGGTATAGATTGTAGAGTGTAGGCTATAGATTGTAGGGTATAGAGTGTAGATGGTAGGGTATAGAGTGTAGAGTGTAGGGTATAGAGTGTATGGTATAGAGTGTAGGGTATAGAGTGTAGGGTGTAGAGTGTAGGGTATAGAGTGTAGGGTATAGAGTGTAGGGTATAGAGTGTAGGGTGTAGAGTGTAGGGTATAGAGTGTAGGGTATAGAGTGTAGGGTATAGAGTGTATGGTATAGAGTGTAGAGTGTAGGATATAGAGTGTAGGGTATAGAGTGTAGAGTGTAGGGTATAGAGTGTAGGGTATAGAGTGTAGGGTATAGATTGTAGAGTGTAGGCTATAGAGTGTAGGGTATAGAGTGTAGAGTGTAGGGTATAGAGTGTAGGGTATAGAGTGTAGGGTATAGAGTGTAGGGAATAGAGTGTAGAGTGTAAGGTATAGAGTGTAGAGTGTAGGGTATAGAGTGTAGGGTATAGACTGTAGGGTATAGAGTGTAGGGTATAGAGTGTAGGGTATAGATTGTAGAGTGTAGGCTATAGAGTGTAGGGTATAGAGTGTAGATGGTAGGGTATAGAGTGTAGGGTATATAGTGTAGGGTATAGAGTGTAGAGTGTAGGGTATAGTGTGTAGGGTATAGAGTGCAGGGTGTAGAGTGTAGGGTATAGAGTGTAGGGTATAGAGTGTAGAGTGTAGGGTATAGAGTGTATGCTATAGAGTGTATGGTGTAGAGTGTATGGTATAGAGTGTAGGGTATAGAGTGTAGAGTGTATGTTATAGAGTGTAGGTTATAGAATGTAGGGTAGAGAGTGTAGAGTGTAGGGTATAGAGTGTAGGGTATAGAGTGTAGGGTATAGAGTGTAGAGTGTCGGGATTAGATTGTAGGGTATAGAGTGTAGGATGTAGAGTGTAGGGTATGGAGTGTAGAGTGTAGGGTATAGAGTGCATGGTATAGAGTGTAGGGTATAGAGTGTAGGGTGTAGAGTGTAGGGTATAGAGTGTAGGGTATAGAGTGTAGGGTATAGAGTGTAGGGTGTACAGTGTAGGGTATAGAGTGTAGGGTATAGAGTGTAGGGTATAGAGTGTATGGTATAGAGTGTAGAGTGTAGGATATAGAGTGTAGGGTATAGAGTGTAGAGTGTAGGGTATAGAGTGTAGGGTATAGAGTGTAGGGTATAGAGTGTAGTGTGTAGGGATTAGAGTGTAGGGTATAGAGTGTAGGGTATAGAGTGTAGGGTATAGAGTGTAGAGTGTAGGGTATAGAGTGTAGAGTGTAGGGTATAGAGTGTAGGGTATAGAGTGTAGGGTAGAGAGTGTAGGGTAGAGAGTGTAGAGTGTAGGGTATAGAGTGTAGGGTATAGAGTGTAGGGTATATAGTGTAGAGTGTAGAGATTAGAGTGTAGTGTATAGAGTGTAGGGTGTAGAGTGTAGGGTATAGAGTGTAGAGTGTAGGGTATAGAGTGTATGGTATAGAGTGTAGGGTATAGAGTGTGGGGTGTAGAGTGTAGGGTATAGAGTGTAGGGTATAGAGTGTAGGGTATAGAGTGTAGGGAATAGAGTGTAGAGTGTAAGGTATAGAGTCTAGAGTGTAGGGCATAGAGTGTAGAGTGTAGGGTATACAGTGTAGGGTATAGAGTGTAGGGTATAGAGTGTAGAGTGTAGGGTATAGAGTGTAGAGTGTAGGGTATAGAGTGTAGAGTGTAGGGCATAGAGTGTAGAGTGTAGGGTATAGAGTGTAGGGTATAGAGTGTAGGGTATAGAGTGTAGGGTATAGAGTGTAGAGTGTAGGGTATAGAGTGTAGAGTGTAGGGTATAGAGTGTAGGGTATAGAGTGTAGGGTGTAGAGTGTAGGGTAGAGAGTGTAGGGTATAGAGTGTAGGGTATAGAGTGTAGGGTATAGAGTGTATGGTATAGAGTGTAGGGTATAGAGTGTAGGGTGTAGAGTGTAGGGTATAGAGTGTAGGGTATAGAGTGTAGGGTATAGAGTGTAGGGTGTAGAGTGTAGGGTATAGAGTGTAGGGTATAGAGTGTAGGGTATAGAGTGTATGGTATAGAGTGTTAAGTGTAGGATATAGAGTGTAGGGTATAGAGTGTAGAGTGTAGGGTATAGAGTGTAGGGTATAGAGTGTAGGGTATAGATTGTAGAGTGTAGGCTATAGAGTGTAGGGTATAGAGTGTAGAGTGTAGGGTATAGAGTGTAGGGTATAGAGTGTAGGGTATAGAGTGTAGGGAATAGAGTGTAGAGTGTAAGGTATAGAGTGTAGAGTGTAGGGTATAGAGTGTAGGGTATAGACTGTAGGGTATAGAGTGTAGGGTATAGAGTGTAGGGTATAGATTGTAGAGTGTAGGCTATAGAGTGTAGGGTATAGAGTGTAGATGGTAGGGTATAGAGTGTAGGGTATATAGTGTAGGGTATAGAGTGTAGAGTGTAGGGTATAGTGTGTAGGGTATAGAGTGCAGGGTGTAGAGTGTAGGGTATAGAGTGTAGGGTATAGAGTGTAGAGTGTAGGGTATAGAGTGTATGCTATAGAGTGTATGGTGTAGAGTGTATGGTATAGAGTGTAGGGTATAGAGTGTAAAGTGTATGTTATAGAGTGTAGGGTATAGAGTGTAGGGTAGAGAGTGTAGAGTGTAGGGTATAGAGTGTAGGGTATAGAGTGTAGGGTATAGAGTGTAGAGTGTCGGGATTAGAGTGTAGGGTATAGAGTGTAGGATGTAGAGTGTAGGGTATAGAGTGTAGAGTGTAGGGTATAGAGTGTATGGTATAGAGTGTAGGGTATAGAGTGTAGGGTGTAGAGTGTAGGGTATAGAGTGTAGGGTATAGAGTGTAGGGTATAGAGTGTAGGGTGTAGAGTGTAGGGTATAGAGTGTAGGGTATAGAGTGTAGGGTATAGAGTGTATGGTATAGAGTGTAGAGTGTAGGATATAGAGTGTAGGGTATAGAGTGTAGAGTGTAGGGTATAGAGTGTAGGGTATAGAGTGTAGGGTATAGAGTGTACAGTGTAGGGATTAGAGTGTAGGGTATAGAGTGTAGGGTATAGAGTGTAGAGTGTAGGGTATAGAGTGTAGGGTATAGAGTGTAGAGTGTAGGGTATAGAGTGTAGGGTATAGAGTGTAGGGTATAGAGTGTAGGGTATAGAGTGTAGAGTGTAGGGTATAGAGTGTAGAGTGTAGGGTAGAGAGTGTAGGGTATAGAGTGTAGGGTAGAGAGTGTAGGGTAGAGAGTGTAGAGTGTAGAGTATAGAGTGTAGGGTATAGAGTGTAGGGTATATAGTGTAGAGTGTAGATATTAGAGTGTAGTGTATAGAGTGTAGGGTGTAGAGTGTAGGGTATAGAGTGTAGAGTGTAGGGTATAGAGTGTATGGTATAGAGTGTAGGGTATAGAGTGTGGGGTGTAGAGTGTAGGGTATAGAGTGTAGGGTATAGAGTGTAGGGTATAGAGTGTAGGGAATAGAGTGTAGAGTGTAAGGTATAGAGTGTAGAGTGTAGGGCATAGAGTGTAGAGTGTAGGGTATACAGTGTAGGATATTAGAGTGTAGGGTATAGAGTGTAGGGTGTAGAGTGTAGGGTATAGAGTGTAGAGTGTTGGGTATAGAGTGTATGGTATAGAGTGTAGGGTATAGAGTGTAGGGTGTAGAGTGTAGGGTATAGAGTGTAGTGTATAGAGTGTAGGGTATAGATTGTAGGGTATAGAGTGTAGGGAATAGAGTGTAGAGTGTAAGGTATAGAGTGTAGAGTGTAGGGTATAGAGTGTAGGGTATAGAGTGTAGGGTGTAGAGTGTAGGGTATAGAGTGTAGAGTGTAGGGTATAGATTGTATTGTATAGAGTGTAGGGTATAGAGTGTAGGGTGTAGAGTGTAGGGTATAGAGTGTAGGGTATAGAGTGTAGGGTATAGAGTGTAGGGTATAGATTGTATTGTATAGAGTGTAGGGTATAGAGTGTAGGGTATAGACTGTAGGGTATAGAGTGTAGGGTATAGAGTGTAGGGTATAGATTGTAGAGTGTAGGCTATAGAGTGTAGGGTATAGAGTGTAGAGTGTAGGGTATAGAGTGTAGGGTATAGAGTGTAGGGTATAGAGTGTAGGGTATAGAGTGTAGAGTGTAGGGTATAGTGTGTAGGGTATAGAGTGCAGGGTGTAGAGTGTAGGGTATAGAGTGTAGGGTATAGAATGTAGAGTGTAGGGTATAGAGTGTATGCTATAGAGTGTATGGTGTAGAGTGTATGGTATAGAGTGTAGGGTATAGAGTGTAGAGTGTATGGTATAGAGTGTAGGGTATAGAGTGTAGGGTATAGAGTGTATGTTATAGAATGTAGGGTATAGAGTGTAGGGTAGAGAGTGTAGAGTGTAGGGTATAGAGTGTAGTGTATAGAGTGTAGGGTATAGAGTGTAGAGTGTCGGGATTAGAGTGTAGGGTATAGAGTGTGGGATGTAGAGTGTAGGGTATAGAGTGTAGAGTGTAGGGTATAGAGTGTATGGTATAGAGTGTAGGGTATAGAGTGTAGGGTATAAAGTGTAGGGAATAGAGTGTAGAGTGTAGGGTATAGAGTGTAGGGTATAGAGTGTAGAGTGTAGGGTATAGAGTGTAGGGTATAGAGTGTAGGGTATAGAGTGTAGGGCATAGAGTGTAGGATATAGAGCGTAGGGTATAGAGTGTAGGGTATAGAGTGTAGGGTATAGAGTGTAGGGTATAGAGTGTAGGGTATAGAGTGTAGAGTGTAGGGTATAGAGTGTAGGGTATAGAGTGTAGGGTATAGAGTGTAGAGTGTAGGGTATAGAGTGTAGGGTATAGAGTGTGGGGTATAGAGTGTAGAGTGTAGGGTATAGAGTGTATGGTATAGAGTGTAGGGTATAGAGTGTAGGGTATAAAGTGTAGGGAATAGAGTGTAGAGTGTAGGGTATAGAGTGTAGGGTATACAGTGTAGAGTGTAGGGTATAGAGTGTAGGGTATAGAGTGTAGGGTATAGAGTGTAGGGCATAGAGTGTAGGGTATAGAGTGTAGGGTATAGAGTGTAGAGTGTAGGGTATAGAGTGTAGGGTATAGAGTGTAGGGTATAGAGTGTAGAGTGTAGGGCATAGAGTGTAGAGTGTAGGGTATAGAGTATAGGGTATAGAGTGTGGGGTATAGAGTGTAGAGTGTAGGGAATAGAGTGTAGAGTGTAGGGTATAGAGTGTAGGGTATAGAGTGTAGGGTAGAGAGTGTAGGGTAGAGAGTGTAGAGTGTAGGGTATAGAGTGTAGGGTATAGAGTGTAGGGTATAGAGTGTTGAGTGTAGGGATTAGAGTGTAGTGTATAGAGTGTAGGGTGTAGAGTGTAGGGTATAGAGTGTAGAGTGTAGGGTATAGAGTGTATGGTATAGAGTGTAGGGTATAGAGTGTGGGGTGTAGAGTGTGGGGTGTAGAGTGTAGGGTATAGAGTGTAGGGTATAGAGTGTAGGGTATAGAGTGTAGGTGATAGGGTGTAGAGTGTAAGGTATAGAGTGTAGAGTGTAGGGCATAGAGTGTAGAGTGTAGGGTATAGAGTGTAGGGTATAGAGTGTAGGGTATAGAGTGTAGGGTATAGAGTGTAGGGTATAGAGTGTAGAGTGTAGGGTATAGAGTGTAGAGTGTAGGGTATAGAGTGTAGAGTGTAGGGCATAGAGTGTAGAGTGTAGGGTATAGAGTGTAGGGTATAGAGTGTAGGGTATAGAGTGTAGGGTATAGAGTGTAGAGTGTAGGTTATAGAGTGTAGAGTGTAGGGTATAGAGTGTAGGGTATAGAGTGCAGGGTATAGAGTGTAGGGTAGAGAGTGTAGAGTGTAGGGTATAGAGTGTAGGGTATAGAGTGTAGGGTATAGAGTGTAGAGTGTAGGGATTAGAGTGTAGGGTATAGAGTGTAGGGTGTAGAGTGTAGGGTATAGAGTGTAGAGTGTAGGGTATAGAGTGTATGGTATAGAGTGTAGGGTATAGAGTGTAGGGTGTAGAGTGTAGGGTATAGAGTGTAGGGTATAGAGTGTAGGGTATAGATTGTAGGGTATAGAGTGTAGGGAATAGAGTGTAGAGTGTAAGGTATAGAGTGTAGAGTGTAGGGTATAGAGTGTAGGGTATAGAGTGTAGAGTGTAGGGATTAGAGTGTAGGGTATAGAGTGTAGGGTGTAGAGTGTAGGGTATAGAGTGTAGAGTGTAGGGTATAGAGTGTATTGTATAGAGTGTAGGGTATAGAGTGTAGGGTGCAGAGTGTAGGGTATAGAGTGTAGGGTATAGAGTGTATGGTTTAGAGTGTAGGGAATAGAGTGTAGAGTGTAAGGTATAGAGTGTAGAGTGTAGGGTATAGAGTGTAGGGTATAGACTGTAGGGTATAGAGTGTAGGGTATAGAGTGTAGGGTATAGATTGTAGAGTGTAGGCTATAGAGTGTAGGGTATAGAGTGTAGAGTGTAGGGTATAGAGTGTAGGGTATAGAGTGTAGGGTATAGAGTGTAGGGAATAGAGTGTAGAGTGTAAGGTATAGAGTGTAGAGTGTAGGGTATAGAGTGTAGGGTATAGACTGTAGGGTATAGAGTGTAGGGTATAGAGTGTAGGGTATAGATTGTAGAGTGTAGGCTATAGAGTGTAGGGTAAAGAGTGTAGAGTGTAGGGTATAGAGTGTAGGGTATATAGTGTAGGGTATAGAGTGTAGAGTGTAGGGTATAGTGTGTAGGGTATAGAGTGCAGGGTGTAGAGTGTAGGGTATAGAGTGTAGGGTATAGAGTGTAGAGTGTAGGGTATAGAGTGTATGCTATAGAGTGTATGGTGTAGAGTGTATGGTATAGAGTGTAGGGTATAGAGTGTAGAGTGTATGTTATAGAGTGTAGGGTATAGAGTGTAGGGTAGTGAGTGTAGAGTGTAGGGTATAGAGTGTAGGGTATAGAGTGTAGGGTATAGAGTGTAGAGTGTCGGGATTAGAGTGTAGGGTATAGAGTGTAGGATGTAGAGTGTAGGGTATAGAGTGTAGAGTGTAGGGTATAGAGTGTATGGTATAGAGTGTAGGGTATAGAGTGTAGGGTGTAGAGTGTAGGGTATAGAGTGTAGGGTATAGAGTGTAGGGTATAGAGTGTAGGGTGTAGAGTGTAGGGTATAGAGTGTAGGGTATAGAGTGTAGGGTATAGAGTGTATGGTATAGAGTGTAGAGTGTAGGATATAGAGTGTAGGGTATAGAGTGTAGAGTGTAGGGTATAGAGTGTAGGGTATAGAGTGTAGGGTATAGATTGTAGAGTGTAGGCTATAGAGTGTAGGGTATAGAGTGTAGAGTGTAGGGTATAGAGTGTAGGGTATAGAGTGTAGGGTATAGAGTGTAGGGAATAGAGTGTAGAGTGTAAGGTATAGAGTGTAGAGTGTAGGGTATAGAGTGTAGGGTATAGACTGTAGGGTATAGAGTGTAGGGTATAGAGTGTAGGGTATAGATTGTAGAGTGTAGGCTATAGAGTGTAGGGTATAGAGTGTAGATGGTAGGGTATAGAGTGTAGGGTATATAGTGTAGGGTATAGAGTGTAGAGTGTAGTGTATAGTGTGTAGGGTATAGAGTGCAGGGTGTAGAGTGTAGGGTATAGAGTGTAGGGTATAGAGTGTAGAGTGTAGGGTATAGAGTGTATGCTATAGAGTGTATGGTGTAGAGTGTATGGTATAGAGTGTAGGGTATAGAGTGTAGAGTGTATGTTATAGAGTGTAGGTTATAGAGTGTAGGGTAGAGAGTGTAGAGTGTAGGGTATAGAGTGTAGGGTATAGAGTGTAGGGTATAGAGTGTAGAGTGTCGGGATTAGAGTGTAGGGTATAGAGTGTAGGATGTAGAGTGTAGGGTATGGAGTGTAGAGTGTAGGGTATAGAGTGCATGGTATAGAGTGTAGGGTATAGAGTGTAGGGTGTAGAGTGTAGGGTATAGAGTGTAGGGTATAGAGTGTAGGGTATAGAGTGTAGGGTGTACAGTGTAGGGTATAGAGTGTAGGGTATAGAGTGTAGGGTATAGAGTGTATGGTATAGAGTGTAGAGTGTAGGATATAGAGTGTAGGGTATAGAGTGTAGAGTGTAGGGTATAGAGTGTAGGGTATAGAGTGTAGGGTATAGAGTGTAGAGTGTAGGGATTAGAGTGTAGGGTATAGAGTGTAGGGTATAGAGTGTAGGGTATAGAGTGTAGAGTGTAGGGTATAGAGTGTAGAGTGTAGGGTATAGAGTGTAGGGTATAGAGTGTAGGGTAGAGAGTGTAGGGTAGAGAGTGTAGAGTGTAGGGTATAGAGTGTAGGGTATAGAGTGTAGGGTATATAGTGTAGAGTGTAGAGATTAGAGTGTAGTGTATAGAGTGTAGGGTGTAGAGTGTAGGGTATAGAGTGTAGAGTGTAGGGTATAGAGTGTATGGTATAGAGTGTAGGGTATAGAGTGTGGGGTGTAGAGTGTAGGGTATAGAGTGTAGGGTATAGAGTGTAGGGTATAGAGTGTAGGGAATAGAGTGTAGAGTGTAAGGTATAGAGTGTAGAGTGTAGGGCATAGAGTGTAGAGTGTAGGGTATACAGTGTAGGGTATAGAGTGTAGGGTATAGAGTGTAGAGTGTAGGGTATAGAGTGTAGAGTGTAGGGTATAGAGTGTAGAGTGTAGGGCATAGAGTGTAGAGTGTAGGGTATAGAGTGTAGGGTATAGAGTGTAGGGTATAGAGTGTAGGGTATAGAGTGTAGAGTGTAGGGTATAGAGTGTAGAGTGTAGGGTATAGAGTGTAGGGTATAGAGTGTAGGGTGTAGAGTGTAGGGTAGAGAGTGTAGGGTATAGAGTGTAGGGTATAGAGTGTAGGGTATAGAGTGTATGGTATAGAGTGTAGGGTATAGAGTGTAGGGTGTAGAGTGTAGGGTATAGAGTGTAGGGTATAGAGTGTAGGGTATAGAGTGTAGGGTGTAGAGTGTAGGGTATAGAGTGTAGGGTATAGAGTGTAGGGTATAGAGTGTATGGTATAGAGTGTTAAGTGTAGGATATAGAGTGTAGGGTATAGAGTGTAGAGTGTAGGGTATAGAGTGTAGGGTATAGAGTGTAGGGTATAGATTGTAGAGTGTAGGCTATAGAGTGTAGGGTATAGAGTGTAGAGTGTAGGGTATAGAGTGTAGGGTATAGAGTGTAGGGTATAGAGTGTAGGGAATAGAGTGTAGAGTGTAAGGTATAGAGTGTAGAGTGTAGGGTATAGAGTGTAGGGTATAGACTGTAGGGTATAGAGTGTAGGGTATAGAGTGTAGGGTATAGATTGTAGAGTGTAGGCTATAGAGTGTAGGGTATAGAGTGTAGATGGTAGGGTATAGAGTGTAGGGTATATAGTGTAGGGTATAGAGTGTAGAGTGTAGGGTATAGTGTGTAGGGTATAGAGTGCAGGGTGTAGAGTGTAGGGTATAGAGTGTAGGGTATAGAGTGTAGAGTGTAGGGTATAGAGTGTATGCTATAGAGTGTATGGTGTAGAGTGTATGGTATAGAGTGTAGGGTATAGAGTGTAGAGTGTATGTTATAGAGTGTAGGGTATAGAGTGTAGGGTAGAGAGTGTAGAGTGTAGGGCATAGAGTGTAGGGTATAGAGTGTAGGGTATAGAGTGTAGAGTGTCGGGATTAGAGTGTAGGGTATAGAGTGTAGGATGTAGAGTGTAGGGTATAGAGTGTAGAGTGTAGGG
Source organism: Ranitomeya imitator (assembly GCF_032444005.1). NCBI lineage: Eukaryota > Metazoa > Chordata > Amphibia > Anura > Dendrobatidae > Ranitomeya > Ranitomeya imitator. Next base: position 935,781 of record NW_027194015.1, read on the forward strand.
TATAGAGTGTATGGTATAGAGTGTAGGGTATAGAGTGTAGGGTGTAGAGTGTAGGGTATAGAGTGTAGGGTATAGAGTGTAGGGTATAGAGTGTAGGGTGTAGAGTGTAGGGTATAGAGTGTAGGGTATAGAGTGTATGGTATAGAGTGTAGAGTGTAGGATATAGAGTGTAGGGTATAGAGTGTAGAGTGTAGGGTATAGAGTGTAGGGTATAGAGTGTAGGGTATAGAGTGTAGAGTGTAGGGATTAGAGTGTAGGGTATAGAGTGTAGGGTATAGAGTGTAGAGTGTAGGGTATAGAGTGTAGGGTATAGAGTGTAGAGTGTAGGGTATAGAGTGTAGGGTATAGAGTGTAGGGTATAGAGTGTAGGGTATAGAGTGTAGAGTGTAGGGTATAGAGTGTAGAGTGTAGGGTAGAGAGTGTAGGGTATAGAGTGTAGGGTAGAGAGTGTAGGGTAGAGAGTGTAGAGTGTAGAGTATAGAGTGTAGGGTATAGAGTGTAGGGTATATAGTGTAGAGTGTAGAGATTAGAGTGTAGTGTATAGAGTGTAGGGTGTAGAGTGTAGGGTATAGAGTGTAGAGTGTAGGGTATAGAGTGTATGTATAGAGTGTAGGGTATAGAGTGTGGGGTGTAGAGTGTAGGGTATAGAGTGTAGGGTATAGAGTGTAGGGTATAGAGTGTAGGGAATAGAGTGTAGAGTGTAAGGTATAGAGTGTAGAGTGTAGGGCATAGAGTGTAGAGTGTAGGGTATACAGTGTAGGATATAGAGTGTAGGGTATAGAGTGTAGAGTGTAGGGTATAGAGTGTAGAGTGTAGGGTATAGAGTGTAGAGTGTAGGGCATAGAGTATAGAGTGTAGGGTATAGAGTGTAGGGTATAGAGTGTAGGGTATAGAGTGTAGGGTATAGCGTGTAGAGTGTAGGGTATAGAGTGTAGAGTGTAGGGTATAGAGTGTAGGGTATAGAGTGTAGGGTGTAGAGTGTAGGGTAGAGAGTGTAGGGTATAGAGTGTAGGGTATAGAGTGTATGGTATAGAGTGTAGAGTGTAGGATATAGAGTGTAGGGTATAGAGTGTAGAGTGTAGGGTATAGAGTGTAGGGTATAGAGTGTAGGGTATAGAGTGTAGAGTGTAGGGATTAGAGTGTAGGGTATAGGGTGTAGGGTATAGAGTGTAGAGTGTAGGGTATAGAGTGTAGGGTATAGAGTGTAGAGTGTAGGGTATAGAGTGTAGGGTATAGAGTGTAGGGTATAGAGTGTAGAGTGTAGGGTATAGAGTGTAGAGTGTAGGGTATAGAGTGTAGGGTATAGAGTGTAGGGTAGAGAGTGTAGGGTAGAGAGTGTAGAGTGTAGGGTATATAGTGTAGAGTGTAGGGATTAGAGTGTAGTGTATAGAGTGTAGGGTGTAGAGTGTAGGGTATAGAGTGTAGAGTGTAGGGTATAGAGTGTATGGTATAGAGTGTAGGGTATAGAGTGTGGGGTGTAGAGTGTAGGGTATAGAGTGTAGGGTATAGAGTGTAGGGTATAGAGTGTAGGGAATAGAGTGTAGAGTGTAAGGTATAGAGTGTAGAGTGTAGGGCATAGAGTGTAGAGTGTAGGGTATACAGTGTAGGGTATAGAGTGTAGGGTATAGAGTGTAGAGTGTAGGGTATAGAGTGTAGAGTGTAGGGTATAGAGTGTAGAGTGTAGGGCATAGAGTGTAGAGTGTAGGGTATAGAGTGTAGGGTATAGTGCTTTTACCAATGCATAAAATGCATGGAGAAGTCATTTCGAATGACTGGTCCTCAGTGTTGTGAGAACGATGACTGGTTAAAATTTTTGGTGGTTTCTTGTTCAGTCCATAGGCCTACATCATGTGGCAAACCGGTGAGCATGTGGCTCCATTAGTATAGGAGATACCTGAAAACATATCACACTTTTCATCATAGTGCTTTTACCAATGCATAAAATGCATGGAGAAGTCATTTCGAATGACTGGTCCTCAGTGTTGTGAGAACGATGACTGGTTAAAATTTTTGGTGGTTTCTTGTTCAGTCCATAGGCCTACATCATGTGGCAAACCGGTGAGCATGTGGCTCTATTAGTATAGGAGATACCTGAAAACATATCACACTTTTCATCATAGTGCTTTTACCAATGCATAAAATGCATGGAGAAGTCATTTCGAATGACTGGTCCTCAGTGTTGTGAGAACGATGACTGGTTAAAATTTTTGGTGGTTTCTTGTTCAGTCCATAGGCCTACATCATGTGGCAAACCGGTGAGCATGTGGCTCTATTAGTATAGGAGATACCTGAAAACATATCACACTTTTCATCATAGTGCTTTTACCAATGCATAAAATGCATGGAGAAGTCATTTCGAATGACTGGTCCTCAGTGTTGTGAGAACGATGACTGGTTAAAATTTTTGGTGGTTTCTTGTTCAGTCCATAGGCCTACATCATGTGGCAAACCGGTGAGCATGTGGCTCTATTAGTATAGGAGATACCTGAAAACATATCACACTTTTCATCATAGTGCTTTTACCAATGCATAAAATGCATGGAGAAGTCATTTCGAATGACTGGTCCTCAGTGTTGTGAGAACGATGACTGGTTAAAATTTTTGGTGGTTTCTTGTTCAGTCCATAGGCCTACATCATGTGGCAAACCGGTGAGCATGTGGCTCTATTAGTATAGGAGATACCTGAAAACATATCACACTTTTCATCATACTGCTTTTACCAATGCATAAAATGCATGGAGAAGTCATTTCGAATGACTGGTCCTCAGTGTTGTGAGAACGATGACTGGTTAAAATTTTTGGTGGTTTCTTGTTCACTCCATAGGCCTACATCATGTGGCAAACCGGTGAGCATGTGGCTCGATTAGTATAGGAGATACCTGAAAACATATCACACTTTTCATCATAGTGCTTTTACCAATGCATAAAATGCATGGAGAAGTCATTTCGAATGACTGGTCTTCAGTGTTGTGAGAACGATGACTGGTTAAAATTTTTGGTTGTTTCTTGTTCAGTCCATAGGCCTACATCATGTGGCAAACCGGTGAGCATGTGGCTCTATTAGTATAGGAGATACCTGAAAACATATCACACTTTTCATCATAGTGCTTTTACCAATGCATAAAATGCATGGAGAAGTCATTTCGAATGACTGGTCCTCAGTGTTGTGAGAACGATGACTGGTTAAAATTTTTGGTGGTTTCTTGTTCAGTCCATAGGCCTACATCATGTGGCAAACCGGTGAGCATGTGGCTCTATTAGTATAGGAGATACCTGAAAACATATCACACTTTTCATCATAGTGCTTTTACCAATGCATAAAATGCATGGAGAAGTCATTTCGAATGACTGGTCCTCAGTGTTGTGAGAACGATGACTGGTTAAAATTTTTGGTGGTTTCTTGTTCAGTCCATAGGCCTACATCATGTGGCAAACCGGTGAGCATGTGGCTCTATTAGTATAGGAGATACATGAAAACATATCACACTTTTCATCATAGTGCATTTACCAATGCATAAAATGCATGGAGAAGTCATTTCGAATGACTGGTCCTCAGTGTTGTGAGAACGATGACTGGTTAAAATTTTTGGTGGTTTCTTGTTCAGTCCATAGGCCTACATCATGTGGCAAACCGGTGAGCATGTGGCTCTATTAGTATAGGAGATACCTGAAAACATATCACACTTTTCATCATAGTGCATTTACCAATGCATAAAATGCATGGAGAAGTCATTTCGAATGACTGGTCCTCAGTGTTGTGAGAACGATGACTGGTTAAAATTTTTGGTGGTTTCTTGTTCAGTCCATAGGCCTACATCATGTGGCAAACCGGTGAGCATGTGGCTCTATTAGTATAGGAGATACCTGAAAACATATCACACTTTTCATCATAGTGCTTTTACCAATGCATAAAATGCATGGAGAAGTCATTTCGAATGACTGGTCCTCAGTGTTGTGAGAACGATGACTGGTTAAAATTTTTGGTGGTTTCTTGTTCAGTCCATAGGCCTACATCATGTGGCAAACCGGTGAGCATGTGGCTCTATTAGTATAGGAGATACCTGAAAACATATCACACTTTTCATCATAGTGCTTTTACCAATGCATAAAATGCATGGAGAAGTCATTTCGAATGACTGGTCCTCAGTGTTGTGAGAACGATGACTGGTTAAAATTTTTGGTGGTTTCTTGTTCAGTCCATAGGCCTACATCATGTGGCAAACCGGTGAGCATGTGGCTCTATTAGTATAGGAGATACCTGAAAACATATCACACTTTTCATCATACTGCTTTTACCAATGCATAAAATGCATGGAGAAGTCATTTCGAATGACTGGTCCTCAGTGTTGTGAGAACGATGACTGGTTAAAATTTTTGGTGGTTTCTTGTTCACTCCATAGGCCTACATCATGTGGCAAACCGGTGAGCATGTGGCTCGATTAGTATAGGAGATACCTGAAAACATATCACACTTTTCATCATAGTGCTTTTACCAATGCATAAAATGCATGGAGAAGTCATTTCGAATGACTGGTCTTCAGTGTTGTGAGAACGATGACTGGTTAAAATTTTTGGTGGTTTCTTGTTCAGTCCATAGGCCTACATCATGTGGCAAACCGGTGAGCATGTGGCTCTATTAGTATAGGAGATACCTGAAAACATATCACACTTTTCATCATAGTGCTTTTACCAATGCATAAAATGCATGGAGAAGTCATTTCGAATGACTGGTCCTCAGTGTTGTGAGAACGATGACTGGTTAAAATTTTTGGTGGTTTCTTGTTCAGTCCATAGGCCTACATCATGTGGCAAACCGGTGAGCATGTGGCTCTATTAGTATAGGAGATACCTGAAAACATATCACACTTTTCATCATAGTGCTTTTACCAATGCATAAAATGCATGGAGAAGTCATTTCGAATGACTGGTCCTCAGTGTTGTGAGAACGATGACTGGTTAAAATTTTTGGTGGTTTCTTGTTCAGTCCATAGGCCTACATCATGTGGCAAACCGGTGAGCATGTGGCTCTATTAGTATAGGAGATACATGAAAACATATCACACTTTTCATCATAGTGCATTTACCAATGCATAAAATGCATGGAGAAGTCATTTCGAATGACTGGTCCTCAGTGTTGTGAGAACGATGACTGGTTAAAATTTTTGGTGGTTTCTTGTTCAGTCCATAGGCCTACATCATGTGGCAAACCGGTGAGCATGTGGCTCTATTAGTATAGGAGATACCTGAAAACATATCACACTTTTCATCATAGTGCATTTACCAATGCATAAAATGCATGGAGAAGTCATTTCGAATGACTGGTCCTCAGTGTTGTGAGAACGATGACTGGTTAAAATTTTTGGTGGTTTCTTGTTCAGTCCATAGGCCTACATCATGTGGCAAACCGGTGAGCATGTGGCTCTATTAGTATAGGAGATACCTGAAAACATATCACACTTTTCATCATAGTGCTTTTACCAATGCATAAAATGCATGGAGAAGTCATTTCGAATGACTGGTCCTCAGTGTTGTGAGAACGATGACTGGTTAAAATTTTTGGTGGTTTCTTGTTCAGTCCATAGGCCTACATCATGTGGCAAACCGGTGAGCATGTGGCTCTATTAGTATAGGAGATACCTGAAAACATATCACACTTTTCATCATAGTGCTTTTACCAATGCATAAAATGCATGGAGAAGTCATTTCGAATGACTGGTCCTCAGTGTTGTGAGAACGATGACTGGTTAAAATTTTTGGTGGTTTCTTGTTCAGTCCATAGGCCTACATCATGTGGCAAACCGGTGAGCATGTGGCTCTATTAGTATAGGAGATACCTGAAAACATATCACACTTTTCATCATAGTGCTTTTACCAATGCATAAAATGCATGGAGAAGTCATTTCGAATGACTGGTCCTCAGTGTTGTGAGAACGATGACTGGTTAAAATTTTTGGTGGTTTCTTGTTCAGTCCATAGGCCTACATCATGTGGCAAACCGGTGAGCATGTGGCTCTATTAGTATAGGAGATACCTGAAAACATATCACACTTTTCATCATAGTGCTTTTACCAATGCATAAAATGCATGGAGAAGTCATTTCGAATGACTGGTCCTCAGTGTTGTGAGAACGATGACTGGTTAAAATTTTTGGTGGTTTCTTGTTCAGTCCATAGGCCTACATCATGTGACAAACCGGTGAGCATGTGGCTCTATTAGTATAGGAGATACCTGAAAACATATCACACTTTTCATCATAGTGCTTTTACCAATGCATAAAATGCATGGAGAAGTCATTTCGAATGACTGGTCCTCAGTGTTGTGAGAACGATGACTGGTTAAAATTTTTGGTGGTTTCTTGTTCAGTCCATAGGCCTACATCATGTGGCAAACCGGTGAGCATGTGGCTCTATTAGTATAGGAGATACCTGAAAACATATCACACTTTTCATCATAGTGCTTTTACCAATGCATAAAATGCATGGAGAAGTCATTTCGAATGACTGGTCCTCAGTGTTGTGAGAATGTTGACTGGTTAAAATTTTTGGTGGTTTCTTGTTCAGTCCATAGGCCTACATCATGTGGCAAACCGGTGAGCATGTGGCTCTATTAGTATAGGAGATACCTGAAAACATATCACACTTTTCATCATAGTGCTTTTACCAATGCATAAAATGCATGGAGAAGTCATTTCGAATGACTGGTCCTCAGTGTTGTGAGAACGATGACTGGTTAAAATTTTTGGTGGTTTCTTGTTCAGTCCATAGGCCTACATCATGTGGCAAACCGGTGAGCATGTGGCTCTATTAGTATAGGGGATACCTGAAAACATCACACTTTTCATCATAGTGCTTTTACCAATGCATAAAATGCATGGAGAAGTCATTTCGAATGACTGGTCCTCAGTGTTGTGAGAACGATGACTGGTTAAAATTTTTGGTGGTTTCTTGTTCAGTCCATAGGCCTACATCATGTGGCAAACCGGTGAGCATGTGGCTCTATTAGTATAGGAGATAACTGAAAACATATCACACTTTTCATCATATTGCTTTTACCAATGCATAAAATGCATGGAGAAGTCATTTCGAATGACTGGTCCTCAGTGTTGTGAGAACGATGACTGGTTAAAATTTTTGGTGGTTTCTTGTTCAGTCCATAGGCCTACATCATGTGGCAAACCGGTGAGCATGTGGCTCTATTAGTATAGGAGATACCTGAAAACATATCACACTTTTCATCATAGTGCTTTTACCAATGCATAAAATGCATGGAGAAGTCATTTCGAATGACTGGTCCTCAGTGTTGTGAGAACGATGACTGGTTAAAATTTTTGGTGGTTTCTTGTTCAGTCCATAGGCCTACATCATGTGGCAAACCGGTGAGCATGTGGCTCTATTAGTATAGGAGATACCTGAAAACATATCACACTTTTCATCATAGTGCTTTTACCAATGCATAAAATGCATGGAGAAGTCATTTCGAATGACTGGTCCTCAGTGTTGTGAGAACGATGACTGGTTAAAATTTTTGGTGGTTTCTTGTTCAGTCCATAGGCCTACATCATGTGGCAAACCGGTGAGCATGTGGCTCTATTATTATAGGAGATACCTGAAAACATATCACACTTTTCATCATAGTGCTTTTACCAATGCATAAAATGCATGGAGAAGTCATTTCGAATGACTGGTCCTCAGTGTTGTGAGAACGATGACTGGTTAAAATTTTTGGTGGTTTCTTGTTCAGTCCATAGGCCTACATCATGTGGCAAACCGGTGAGCATGTGGCTCTATTAGTATAGGAGATACCTGAAAACATATCACACTTTTCATCATAGTGCTTTTACCAATGCATAAAATGCATGGAGAAGTCATTTCGAATGACTGGTCCTCAGTGTTGTGAGAACGATGACTGGTTAAAATTTTTGGTGGTTTCTTGTTCAGTCCATAGGCCTACATCATGTGGCAAACCGGTGAGCATGTGGCTCTATTAGTATAGGAGATACCTGAAAACATATCACACTTTTCATCATAGTGTTTTTACCAATGCATAAAATGCATGGAGAAGTCATTTCGAATGACTGGTCCTCAGTGTTGTGAGAACGATGACTGGTTAAAATTTTTCGTGGATTCTTGTTCAGTCCATAGGCCTACATCATGTGGCAAACCGGTGAGCATGTGGCTCTATTAGTATAGGAGATACCTGAAAACATATCACACTTTTCATCATAGTGCTTTTACCAATGCATAAAATGCATGGAGAAGTCATTTCGAATGACTGGTCCTCAGTGTTGTGAGAACGATGACTCGTTAAAATTTTTGGTGGTTTCTTGTTCAGTCCATAGGCCTACATCATGTGGCAAACCGGTGAGCATGTGGCTCTATTAGTATAGGAGATACCTGAAAACATATCACACTTTTCATCATAGTGCTTTTACCAATGCATAAAATGCATGGAGAAGTCATTTCGAATGACTGGTCCTCAGTGTTGTGAGAACGATGACTGGTTAAAATTTTTGGTGGTTTCTTGTTCAGTCCATAGGCCTACATCATGTGGCAAACCGGTGAGCATGTGGCTCTATTAGTATAGGAGATACCTGAAAACATATCACACTTTTCATCATAGTGCTTTTACCAATGCATAAAATGCATGGAGAAGTCATTTCGAATGACTGGTCCTCAGTGTTGTGAGAACGATGACTGGTTAAAATTTTTGGTGGTTTCTTGTTCAGTCCATAGGCCTACATCATGTGGCAAACCGGTGAGCATGTGGCTCTATTAGTATAGGAGATACCTGAAAACATATCACACTTTTCATCATAGTGCTTTTACCAATGCATAAAATGCATGGAGAAGTCATTTCGAATGACTGGTCCTCAGTGTTGTGAGAACGATGACTGGTTAAAATTTTTGGTGGTTTCTTGTTCAGTCCATAGGCCTACATCATGTGGCAAACCGGTGAGCATGTGGCTCTATTAGTATAGGAGATACCTGAAAACATATCACACTTTTCATCATAGTGCTTTTACCAATGCATAAAATGCATGGAGAAGTCATTTCGAATGACTGGTCCTCAGTGTTGTGAGAACGATGACTGGTTAAAATTTTTGGTGGTTTCTTGTTCAGTCCATAGGCCTACATCATGTGGCAAACCGGTGAGCATGTGGCTCTATTAGTATAGGAGATACCTGAAAACATATCACAGTTTTCATCATAGTGCATTTACCAATGCATAAAATGCATGGAGAAGTCATTTCGAATGACTGGTCCTCAGTGTTGTGAGAACGATGACTGGTTAAAATTTTTGGTGGTTTCTTGTTCAGTCCATAGGCCTACATCATGTGGCAAACCGGTGAGCATGTGGCTCTATTAGTATAGGAGATACCTGAAAACATATCACACTTTTCATCATAGTGCTTTTACCAATGCATAAAATGCATGGAGAAGTCATTTCGAATGACTGGTCCTCAGTGTTGTGAGAACGATGACTGGTTAAAATTTTTGGTGGTTTCTTGTTCAGTCCATAGGCCTACATCAAGTGGCAAACCGGTGAGCATGTGGCTCTATTAGTATAGGAGATACCTGAAAACATATCACACTTTTCATCATAGTGCTTTTACCAATGCATAAAATGCATGGAGAAGTCATTTCGAATGACTGGTCATCAGTGTTGTGAGAACGATGACTGGTTAAAATTTTTGGTGGTTTCTTGTTCAGTCCATAGGCCTACATCATGTGGCAAACCGGTGAGCATGTGGCTCTATTAGTATAGGAGATACCTGAAAACATATCACACTTTTCATCATAGTGCTTTTACCAATGCATAAAATGCATGGAGAAGTCATTTCGAATGACTGGTCCTCAGTGTTGTGAGAACCATGACGGGTTAAAATTTTTGGTGGTTTCTTGTTCAGTCCATAGGCCTACATCATGTGGCAAACCGGTGAGTATGTGGCTCTATTAGTATAGGAGATACCTGAAAACATATCACACTTTTCATCATACTGCTTTTACCAATGCATAAAATGCATGGAGAGGTCATTTCGAATGACTGGTCCTCAGTGTTGTGAGAACGATAACTGGTTAAAATTTTTGGTGGTTTCTTGTTCAGTCCATAGGCCTACATCATGTGGCAAACCGGTGAGCATGTGGCTCGATTAGTATAGGAGATACCTGAAAACATATCACACTTTTCATCATAGTGCTTTTACCAATGCATAAAATGCATGGAGAAGTCATTTCGAATGACTGGTCTTCAGTGTTGTGAGAACGATGACTGGTTAAAATTTTTGGTGGTTTCTTGTTCAGTCCATAGGCCTACATCATGTGGCAAACCGGTGAGCATGTGGCTCTATTAGTATAGGAGATACCTGAAAACATATCACACTTTTCATCATAGTGCTTTTACCAATGCATAAAATGCATGGAGAAGTCATTTCGAATGACTGGTCCTCAGTGTTGTGAGAACGATGACTGGTTAAAATTTTTGGTGGTTTCTTGTTCAGTCCATAGGCCTACATCATGTGGCAAACCGGTGAGCATGTGGCTCTATTAGTATAGGAGATACCTGAAAACATATCACACTTTTCATCATAGTGCTTTTACCAATGCATAAAATGCATGGAGAAGTCATTTCGAATGACTGGTCCTCAGTGTTGTGAGAACGATGACTGGTTAAAATTTTTGGTGGTTTCTTGTTCAGTCCATAGGCCTACATCATGTGGCAAACCGGTGAGCATGTGGCTCTATTAGTATAGGAGATACCTGAAAACATATCACACTTTTCATCATAGTGCTTTTACCAATGCATAAAATGCATGGAGAAGTCATTTCGAATGACTGGTCCTCAGTGTTGTGAGAACGATGACTGGTTAAAATTTTTGGTGGTTTCTTGTTCAGTCCATAGGCCTACATCATGTGGCAAACCGGTGAGCATGTGGCTCTATTAGTATAGGAGATACCTGAAAACATATCACACTTTTCATCATAGTGCTTTTACCAATGCATAAAATGCATGGAGAAGTCATTTCGAATGACTGGTCCTCAGTGTTGTGAGAACGATGACTGGTTAAAATTTTTGGTGGTTTCTTGTTCAGTCCATAGGCCTACATCATGTGGCAAACCGGTGAGCATGTGGCTCTATTAGTATAGGAGATACCTGAAAACATATCACACTTTTCATCATAGTGCTTTTACCAATGCATAAAATGCATGGAGAAGTCATTTCGAATGACTGGTCCTCAGTGTTGTGAGAACGATGACTGGTTAAAATTTTTGGTGGTTTCTTGTTCAGTCCATAGGCCTACATCATGTGGCAAACCGGTGAGCATGTGGCTCTATTAGTATAGGAGATACCTGAAAACATATCACACTTTTCATCATAGTGCTTTTACCAATGCATAAAATGCATGGAGAAGTCATTTCGAATGACTGGTCCTCAGTGTTGTGAGAACGATGACTGGTTAAAATTTTTGGTGGTTTCTTGTTCAGTCCATAGGCCTACATCATGTGGCAAACCGGTGAGCATGTGGCTCTATTAGTATAGGAGATACCTGAAAACATATCACACTTTTCATCATAGTGCATTTACCAATGCATAAAATGCATGGAGAAGTCATTTCGAATGACTGGTCCTCAGTGTTGTGAGAACGATGACTGGTTAAAATTTTTGGTGGTTTCTTGTTCAGTCCATAGGCCTACATCATGTGGCAAACCGGTGAGCATGTGGCTCTATTAGTATAGGAGATACCTGAAAACATATCACACTTTTCATCATAGTGCTTTTACCAATGCATAAAATGCATGGAGAAGTCATTTCGAATGACTGGTCCTCAGTGTTGTGAGAACGATGACTGGTTAAAATTTTTGGTGGTTTCTTGTTCAGTCCATAGGCCTACATCAAGTGGCAAACCGGTGAGCATGTGGCTCTATTAGTATAGGAGATACCTGAAAACATATCACACTTTTCATCATAGTGCTTTTACCAATGCATAAAATGCATGGAGAAGTCATTTCGAATGACTGGTCATCAGTGTTGTGAGAACGATGACTGGTTAAAATTTTTGGTGGTTTCTTGTTCAGTCCATAGGCCTACATCATGTGGCAAACCGGTGAGCATGTGGCTCTATTAGTATAGGAGATACCTGAAAACATATCACACTTTTCATCATAGTGCTTTTACCAATGCATAAAATGCATGGAGAAGTCATTTCGAATGACTGGTCCTCAGTGTTGTGAGAACGATGACTGGTTAAAATTTTTGGTGGTTTCTTGTTCAGTCCATAGGCCTACATCATGTGGCAAACCGGTGAGTATGTGGCTCTATTAGTATAGGAGATACCTGAAAACATATCACACTTTTCATCATACTGCTTTTACCAATGCATAAAATGCATGGAGAGGTCATTTCGAATGACTGGTCCTCAGTGTTGTGAGAACGATAACTGGTTAAAATTTTTGGTGGTTTCTTGTTCAGTCCATAGGCCTACATCATGTGGCAAACCGGTGAGCATGTGGCTCGATTAGTATAGGAGATACCTGAAAACATATCACACTTTTCATCATAGTGCTTTTACCAATGCATAAAATGCATGGAGAAGTCATTTCGAATGACTGGTCTTCAGTGTTGTGAGAACGATGACTGGTTAAAATTTTTGGTGGTTTCTTGTTCAGTCCATAGGCCTACATCATGTGGCAAACCGGTGAGCATGTGGCTCTATTAGTATAGGAGATACCTGAAAACATATCACACTTTTCATCATAGTGCTTTTACCAATGCATAAAATGCATGGAGAAGTCATTTCGAATGACTGGTCCTCAGTGTTGTGAGAACGATGACTGGTTAAAATTTTTGGTGGTTTCTTGTTCAGTCCATAGGCCTACATCATGTGGCAAACCGGTGAGCATGTGGCTCTATTAGTATAGGAGATACCTGAAAACATATCACACTTTTCATCATAGTGCTTTTACCAATGCATAAAATGCATGGAGAAGTCATTTCGAATGACTGGTCCTCAGTGTTGTGAGAACGATGACTGGTTAAAATTTTTGGTGGTTTCTTGTTCAGTCCATAGGCCTACATCATGTGGCAAACCGGTGAGCATGTGGCTCTATTAGTATAGGAGATACCTGAAAACATATCACACTTTTCATCATAGTGCTTTTACCAATGCATAAAATGCATGGAGAAGTCATTTCGAATGACTGGTCCTCAGTGTTGTGAGAACGATGACTGGTTAAAATTTTTGGTGGTTTCTTGTTCAGTCCATAGGCCTACATCATGTGGCAAACCGGTGAGCATGTGGCTCTATTAGTATAGGAGATACCTGAAAACATATCACACTTTTCATCATAGTGCTTTTACCAATGCAAAAAATGCATGGAGAAGTCATTTCGAATGACTGGTCCTCAGTGTTGTGAGAACGATGACTGGTTAAAATTTTTGGTGGTTTCTTGTTCAGTCCATAGGCCTACATCATGTGGCAAACCGGTGAGCATGTGGCTCTATTAGTATAGGAGATACCTGAAAACATATCACACTTTTCATCATAGTGCTTTTACCAATGCATAAAATGCATGGAGAAGTCATTTCGAATGACTGGTCCTCAGTGTTGTGAGAACGATGACTGGTTAAAATTTTTGGTGGTTTCTTGTTCAGTCCATAGGCCTACATCATGTAGCAAACCGGTGAGCATGTGGCTCTATTAGTATAGGAGATACCTGAAAACATATCACACTTTTCATCATAGTGCTTTTACCAATGCATAAAATGCATGGAGAAGTCATTTCGAATGACTGGTCCTCAGTGTTGTGAGAACGATGACTGGTTAAAATTTTTGGTGGTTTCTTGTTCAGTCCATAGGCCTACATCATGTGGCAAACCGGTGAGCATGTGGCTCTATTAGTATAGGAGATACCTGAAAACATATCACACTTTTCATCATAGTGCTTTTACCAATGCATAAAATGCATGGAGAAGTCATTTCGAATGACTGGTCCTCAGTGTTGTGAGAACGATGACTGGTTAAAATTTTTGGTGGTTTCTTGTTCAGTCCATAGGCCTACATCATGTGGCAAACCGGTGAGCATGTGGCTCTATTAGTATAGGAGATACCTGAAAACATATCACACTTTTCATCATAGTGCATTTACCAATGCATAAAATGCATGGAGAAGTCATTTCGAATGACTGGTCCTCAGTGTTGTGAGAACGATGACTGGTTAAAATTTTTGGTGGTTTCTTGTTCAGTCCATAGGCCTACATCATGTGGCAAACCGGTGAGCATGTGGCTCTATTAGTATAGGAGATACCTGAAAACATATCACACTTTTCATCATAGTGCTTTTACCAATGCATAAAATGCATGGAGAAGTCATTTCGAATGACTGGTCCTCAGTGTTGTGAGAACGATGACTGGTTAAAATTTTTGGTGGTTTCTTGTTCAGTCCATAGGCCTACATCATGTGGCAAACCGGTGAGCATGTGGCTCTATTAGTATAGGAGAAACCTGAAAACATATCACACTTTTCATCATAGTGCTTTTACCAATGCATAAAATGCATGGAGAAGTCATTTCGAATGACTGGTCCTCAGTGTTGTGAGAACGATGACTGGTTAAAATTTTTGGTGGTTTCTTGTTCAGTCCATAGGCCTACATCATGTGGCAAACCGGTGAGCATGTGGCTCTATTAGTATAGGAGATACCTGAAAACATATCACACTTTTCATCATAGTGCTTTTACCAATGCATAAAATGCATGGAGAAGTCATTTCGAATGACTGGTCCTCAGTGTTGTGAGAACGATGACTGGTTAAAATTTTTGGTGGTTTCTTGTTCAGTCCATAGGCCTACATCATGTGGCAAACCGGTGAGCATGTGGCTCTATTAGTATAGGAGATACCTGAAAACATATCACACTTTTCATCATAGTGCTTTTACCAATGCATAAAATGCATGGAGAAGTCATTTTGAATGACTGGTCCTCAGTGTTGTGAGAACGATGACTGGTTAAAATTTTTGGTGGTTTCTTGTTCAGTCCATAGGCCTACATCATGTGGCAAACCGGTGAGCATGTGGCTCTATTAGTATAGGAGATACCTGAAAACATATCACACTTTTCATCATAGTGCTTTTACCAATGCATAAAATGCATGGAGAAGTCATTTCGAATGACTGGTCCTCAGTGTTGTGAGAACGATGACTGGTTAAAATTTTTGGTGGTTTCTTGTTCAGTCCATAGGCCTACATCATGTGGCAAACCGGTGAGCATGTGGCTCTATTAGTATAGGAGATACCGGAAAACATATCACACTTTTCATCATAGTGCTTTTACCAATGCATAAAATGCATGGAGAAGTCATTTCGAATGACTGGTCCTCAGTGTTGTGAGAACGATGACTGGTTAAAATTTTTGGTGGTTTCTTGTTCAGTCCATAGGCCTACATCATGTGGCAAACCGGTGAGCATGTGGCTCTATTAGTATAGGAGATACCTGAAAACATATCACACTTTTCATCATAGTGCTTTTACCAATGCATAAAATGCATGGAGAAGTCATTTCGAATGACTGGTCCTCAGTGTTGTGAGAACGATGACTGGTTAAAATTTTTGGTGGTTTCTTGTTCAGTCCATAGGCCTACATCATGTGGCAAACCGGTGAGCATGTGGCTCTATTAGTATAGGGGATACCTGAAAACATCACACTTTTCATCCTAGTGCTTTTACCAATGCATAAAATGCATGGAGAAGTCATTTCGAATGACTGGTCCTCAGTGTTGTGAGAACGATGACTGGTTAAAATTTTTGGTGGTTTCTTGTTCAGTCCATAGGCCTACATCATGTGGCAAACCGGTGAGCATGTGGCTCTATTAGTATAGGAGATAACTGAAAACATATCACACTTTTCATCATATTGCTTTTACCAATGCATAAAATGCATGGAGAAGTCATTTCGAATGACTGGTCCTCAGTGTTGTGAGAACGATGACTGGTTAAAATTTTTGGTGGTTTCTTGTTCAGTCCATAGGCCTACATCATGTGGCAAACCGGTGAGCATGTGGCTCTATTAGTATAGGAGATACCTGAAAACATATCACACTTTTCATCATAGTGCTTTTACCAATGCATAAAATGCATGGAGAAGTCATTTCGAATGACTAGTCCTCAGTGTTGTGAGAACGATGACTGGTTAAGATTTTTGGTGGTTTCTTGTTCAGTCCATAGGCCTACATCATGTGGCAAACCGGTGAGCATGTGGCTCTATTAGTATAGGAGATACCTGAAAACATATCACACTTTTCATCACAGTGCTTTTACCAATGCATAAAATGCATGGAGAAGTCATTTCGAATGACTGGTCCTCAGTGTTGTGAGAACGATGACTGGTTAAAATTTTTGGTGGTTTCTTGTTCAGTCCATAGGCCTACATCATGTGGCAAACCGGTGAGCATGTGGCTCTATTAGTATAGGAGATACCTGAAAACATATCACACTTTTCATCATAGTGCTTTTACCAATGCATAAAATGCATGGAGAAGTCATTTCGAATGACTGGTCCTCAGTGTTGTGAGAACGATGACTGGTTAAAATTTTTGGTGGTTTCTTGTTCAATCCATAGGCCTACATCATGTGGCAAACCGGTGAGCATGTGGCTCTATTAGTATAGGAGATACCTGAAAACATATCACACTTTTCATCATAGTGCTTTTACCAATGCATAAAATGCATGGAGAAGTCATTTCGAATGACTGGTCCTCAGTGTTGTGAGAACGATGACTGGTTAAAATTTTTGGTGGTTTCTTGTTCAGTCCATAGGCCTACATCATGTGGCAAACCGGTGAGCATGTGGCTCTATTAGTATAGGAGATACCTGAAAACATATCACACTTTTCATCATAGTGCTTTTACCAATGCATAAAATGCATGGAGAAGTCATTTCGAATGACTGGTCCTCAGTGTTGTGAGAACGATGACTGGTTAAAATTTTTGGTGGTTTCTTGTTCAGTCCATAGGCCTACATCATGTGGCAAACCGGTGAGCATGTGGCTCTATTAGTATAGGAGATACCTGAAAACATATCACACTTTTCATCATAGTGCTTTTACCAATGCATAAAATGCATGGAGAAGTCATTTCGAATGACTGGTCCTCAGTGTTGTGAGAACGATGACTGGTTAAAATTTTTGGTGGTTTCTTGTTCAGTCCATAGGCCTACATCATGTGGCAAACCGGTGAGCATGTGGCTCTATTAGTATAGGAGATACCTGAAAACATATCACACTTTTCATCATAGTGCTTTTACCAATGCATAAAATGCATGGAGAAGTCATTTCGAATGACTGGTCCTCAGTGTTGTGAGAACGATGACTGGTTAAAATTTTTGGTGGTTTCTTGTTCAGTCCATAGGCCTACATAATGTGGCAAACCGGTGAGCATGTGGCTCTATTAGTATAGGGGATACCTGAAAACATCACACTTTTCATCATAGTGCTTTTACCAATGCATAAAATGCATGGAGAAGTCATTTCGAATGACTGGTCCTCAGTGTTGTGAGAACGATGACTGGTTAAAATTTTTGGTGGTTTCTTGTTCAGTCCATAGGCCTACATCATGTGGCAAACCGGTGAGCATGTGGCTCTATTAGTATAGGAGATAACTGAAAACATATCACACTTTTCATCATATTGCTTTTACCAATGCATAAAATGCATGGAGAAGTCATTTCGAATGACTGGTCCTCAGTGTTGTGAGAACGATGACTGGTTAAAATTTTTGGTGGTTTCTTGTTCAGTCCATAGGCCTACATCATGTGGCAAACCGGTGAGCATGTGGCTCTATTAGTATAGGAGATACCTGAAAACATATCACACTTTTCATTATAGTGCTTTTACCAATGCATAAAATGCATGGAGAAGTCATTTCGAATGACTGGTCCTCAGTGTTGTGAGAACGATTGACTGGTTAAAATTTTTGGTGGTTTCTTGTTCAGTCCATAGGCCTACATCATGTGGCAAACCGGTGAGCATGTGGCTCTATTAGTATAGGAGATACCTGAAAACATATCACACTTTTCATCATAGTGCTTTTACCAATGCATAAAATGCATGGAGAAGTCATTTCGAATGACTGGTCCTCAGTGTTGTGAGAACGATGACTGGTTAAGATTTTTGGTGGTTTCTTGTTCAGTCCATAGGCCTACATCATGTGGCAAACCGGTGAGCATGTGGCTCTATTAGTATAGGAGATACCTGAAAACATATCACACTTTTCATCACAGTGCTTTTACCAATGCATAAAATGCATGGAGAAGTCATTTCGAATGACTGGTCCTCAGTGTTGTGAGAACGATGACTGGTTAAAATTTTTGGTGGTTTCTTGTTCAGTCCATAGGCCTACATCAAGTGGCAAACCGGTGAGCATGTGGCTCTATTAGTATAGGAGATACCTGAAAACATATCACACTTTTCATCATAGTGCTTTTACCAATGCATAAAATGCATGGAGAAGTCATTTCGAATGACTGGTCATCAGTGTTGTGAGAACGATGACTGGTTAAAATTTTTGGTGGTTTCTTGTTCAGTCCATAGGCCTACATCATGTGGCAAACCGGTGAGCATGTGGCTCTATTAGTATAGGAGATACCTGAAAACATATCACACTTTTCATCATAGTGCTTTTACCAATGCATAAAATGCATGGAGAAGTCATTTCGAATGACTGGTCCTCAGTGTTGTGAGAACCATGACGGGTTAAAATTTTTGGTGGTTTCTTGTTCAGTCCATAGGCCTACATCATGTGGCAAACCGGTGAGTATGTGGCTCTATTAGTATAGGAGATACCTGAAAACATATCACACTTTTCATCATACTGCTTTTACCAATGCATAAAATGCATGGAGAGGTCATTTCGAATGACTGGTCCTCAGTGTTGTGAGAACGATAACTGGTTAAAATTTTTGGTGGTTTCTTGTTCAGTCCATAGGCCTACATCATGTGGCAAACCGGTGAGCATGTGGCTCGATTAGTATAGGAGATACCTGAAAACATATCACACTTTTCATCATAGTGCTTTTACCAATGCATAAAATGCATGGAGAAGTCATTTCGAATGACTGGTCTTCAGTGTTGTGAGAACGATGACTGGTTAAAATTTTTGGTGGTTTCTTGTTCAGTCCATAGGCCTACATCATGTGGCAAACCGGTGAGCATGTGGCTCTATTAGTATAGGAGATACCTGAAAACATATCACACTTTTCATCATAGTGCTTTTACCAATGCATAAAATGCATGGAGAAGTCATTTCGAATGACTGGTCCTCAGTGTTGTGAGAACGATGACTGGTTAAAATTTTTGGTGGTTTCTTGTTCAGTCCATAGGCCTACATCATGTGGCAAACCGGTGAGCATGTGGCTCTATTAGTATAGGAGATACCTGAAAACATATCACACTTTTCATCATAGTGCTTTTACCAATGCATAAAATGCATGGAGAAGTCATTTCGAATGACTGGTCCTCAGTGTTGTGAGAACGATGACTGGTTAAAATTTTTGGTGGTTTCTTGTTCAGTCCATAGGCCTACATCATGTGGCAAACCGGTGAGCATGTGGCTCTATTAGTATAGGAGATACCTGAAAACATATCACACTTTTCATCATAGTGCTTTTACCAATGCATAAAATGCATGGAGAAGTCATTTCGAATGACTGGTCCTCAGTGTTGTGAGAACGATGACTGGTTAAAATTTTTGGTGGTTTCTTGTTCAGTCCATAGGCCTACATCATGTGGCAAACCGGTGAGCATGTGGCTCTATTAGTATAGGAGATACCTGAAAACATATCACACTTTTCATCATAGTGCTTTTACCAATGCATAAAATGCATGGAGAAGTCATTTCGAATGACTGGTCCTCAGTGTTGTGAGAACGATGACTGGTTAAAATTTTTGGTGGTTTCTTGTTCAGTCCATAGGCCTACATCATGTGGCAAACCGGTGAGCATGTGGCTCTATTAGTATAGGAGATACCTGAAAACATATCACACTTTTCATCATAGTGCATTTACCAATGCATAAAATGCATGGAGAAGTCATTTCGAATGACTGGTCCTCAGTGTTGTGAGAACGATGACTGGTTAAAATTTTTGGTGGTTTCTTGTTCAGTCCATAGGCCTACATCATGTGGCAAACCGGTGAGCATGTGGCTCTATTAGTATAGGAGATACCTGAAAACATATCACACTTTTCATCATAGTGCTTTTACCAATGCATAAAATGCATGGAGAAGTCATTTCGAATGACTGGTCCTCAGTGTTGTGAGAACGATGACTGGTTAAAATTTTTGGTGGTTTCTTGTTCAGTCCATAGGCCTACATCAAGTGGCAAACCGGTGAGCATGTGGCTCTATTAGTATAGGAGATACCTGAAAACATATCACACTTTTCATCATAGTGCTTTTACCAATGCATAAAATGCATGGAGAAGTCATTTCGAATGACTGGTCATCAGTGTTGTGAGAACGATGACTGGTTAAAATTTTTGGTGGTTTCTTGTTCAGTCCATAGGCCTACATCATGTGGCAAACCGGTGAGCATGTGGCTCTATTAGTATAGGAGATACCTGAAAACATATCACACTTTTCATCATAGTGCTTTTACCAATGCATAAAATGCATGGAGAAGTCATTTCGAATGACTGGTCCTCAGTGTTGTGAGAACGATGACTGGTTAAAATTTTTGGTGGTTTCTTGTTCAGTCCATAGGCCTACATCATGTGGCAAACCGGTGAGTATGTGGCTCTATTAGTATAGGAGATACCTGAAAACATATCACACTTTTCATCATACTGCTTTTACCAATGCATAAAATGCATGGAGAGGTCATTTCGAATGACTGGTCCTCAGTGTTGTGAGAACGATAACTGGTTAAAATTTTTGGTGGTTTCTTGTTCAGTCCATAGGCCTACATCATGTGGCAAACCGGTGAGCATGTGGCTCGATTAGTATAGGAGATACCTGAAAACATATCACACTTTTCATCATAGTGCTTTTACCAATGCATAAAATGCATGGAGAAGTCATTTCGAATGACTGGTCTTCAGTGTTGTGAGAACGATGACTGGTTAAAATTTTTGGTGGTTTCTTGTTCAGTCCATAGGCCTACATCATGTGGCAAACCGGTGAGCATGTGGCTCTATTAGTATAGGAGATACCTGAAAACATATCACACTTTTCATCATAGTGCTTTTACCAATGCATAAAATGCATGGAGAAGTCATTTCGAATGACTGGTCCTCAGTGTTGTGAGAACGATGACTGGTTAAAATTTTTGGTGGTTTCTTGTTCAGTCCATAGGCCTACATCATGTGGCAAACCGGTGAGCATGTGGCTCTATTAGTATAGGAGATACCTGAAAACATATCACACTTTTCATCATAGTGCTTTTACCAATGCATAAAATGCATGGAGAAGTCATTTCGAATGACTGGTCCTCAGTGTTGTGAGAACGATGACTGGTTAAAATTTTTGGTGGTTTCTTGTTCAGTCCATAGGCCTACATCATGTGGCAAACCGGTGAGCATGTGGCTCTATTAGTATAGGAGATACCTGAAAACATATCACACTTTTCATCATAGTGCTTTTACCAATGCATAAAATGCATGGAGAAGTCATTTCGAATGACTGGTCCTCAGTGTTGTGAGAACGATGACTGGTTAAAATTTTTGGTGGTTTCTTGTTCAGTCCATAGGCCTACATCATGTGGCAAACCGGTGAGCATGTGGCTCTATTAGTATAGGAGATACCTGAAAACATATCACACTTTTCATCATAGTGCTTTTACCAATGCAAAAAATGCATGGAGAAGTCATTTCGAATGACTGGTCCTCAGTGTTGTGAGAACGATGACTGGTTAAAATTTTTGGTGGTTTCTTGTTCAGTCCATAGGCCTACATCATGTGGCAAACCGGTGAGCATGTGGCTCTATTAGTATAGGAGATACCTGAAAACATATCACACTTTTCATCATAGTGCTTTTACCAATGCATAAAATGCATGGAGAAGTCATTTCGAATGACTGGTCCTCAGTGTTGTGAGAACGATGACTGGTTAAAATTTTTGGTGGTTTCTTGTTCAGTCCATAGGCCTACATCATGTAGCAAACCGGTGAGCATGTGGCTCTATTAGTATAGGAGATACCTGAAAACATATCACACTTTTCATCATAGTGCTTTTACCAATGCATAAAATGCATGGAGAAGTCATTTCGAATGACTGGTCCTCAGTGTTGTGAGAACGATGACTGGTTAAAATTTTTGGTGGTTTCTTGTTCAGTCCATAGGCCTACATCATGTGGCAAACCGGTGAGCATGTGGCTCTATTAGTATAGGAGATACCTGAAAACATATCACACTTTTCATCATAGTGCTTTTACCAATGCATAAAATGCATGGAGAAGTCATTTCGAATGACTGGTCCTCAGTGTTGTGAGAACGATGACTGGTTAAAATTTTTGGTGGTTTCTTGTTCAGTCCATAGGCCTACATCATGTGGCAAACCGGTGAGCATGTGGCTCTATTAGTATAGGAGATACCTGAAAACATATCACACTTTTCATCATAGTGCATTTACCAATGCATAAAATGCATGGAGAAGTCATTTCGAATGACTGGTCCTCAGTGTTGTGAGAACGATGACTGGTTAAAATTTTTGGTGGTTTCTTGTTCAGTCCATAGGCCTACATCATGTGGCAAACCGGTGAGCATGTGGCTCTATTAGTATAGGAGATACCTGAAAACATATCACACTTTTCATCATAGTGCTTTTACCAATGCATAAAATGCATGGAGAAGTCATTTCGAATGACTGGTCCTCAGTGTTGTGAGAACGATGACTGGTTAAAATTTTTGGTGGTTTCTTGTTCAGTCCATAGGCCTACATCATGTGGCAAACCGGTGAGCATGTGGCTCTATTAGTATAGGAGAAACCTGAAAACATATCACACTTTTCATCATAGTGCTTTTACCAATGCATAAAATGCATGGAGAAGTCATTTCGAATGACTGGTCCTCAGTGTTGTGAGAACGATGACTGGTTAAAATTTTTGGTGGTTTCTTGTTCAGTCCATAGGCCTACATCATGTGGCAAACCGGTGAGCATGTGGCTCTATTAGTATAGGAGATACCTGAAAACATATCACACTTTTCATCATAGTGCTTTTACCAATGCATAAAATGCATGGAGAAGTCATTTCGAATGACTGGTCCTCAGTGTTGTGAGAACGATGACTGGTTAAAATTTTTGGTGGTTTCTTGTTCAGTCCATAGGCCTACATCATGTGGCAAACCGGTGAGCATGTGGCTCTATTAGTATAGGAGATACCTGAAAACATATCACACTTTTCATCATAGTGCTTTTACCAATGCATAAAATGCATGGAGAAGTCATTTTGAATGACTGGTCCTCAGTGTTGTGAGAACGATGACTGGTTAAAATTTTTGGTGGTTTCTTGTTCAGTCCATAGGCCTACATCATGTGGCAAACCGGTGAGCATGTGGCTCTATTAGTATAGGAGATACCGGAAAACATATCACACTTTTCATCATAGTGCTTTTACCAATGCATAAAATGCATGGAGAAGTCATTTCGAATGACTGGTCCTCAGTGTTGTGAGAACGATGACTGGTTAAAATTTTTGGTGGTTTCTTGTTCAGTCCATAGGCCTACATCATGTGGCAAACCGGTGAGCATGTGGCTCTATTAGTATAGGAGATACCTGAAAACATATCACACTTTTCATCATAGTGCTTTTACCAATGCATAAAATGCATGGAGAAGTCATTTCGAATGACTGGTCCTCAGTGTTGTGAGAACGATGACTGGTTAAAATTTTTGGTGGTTTCTTGTTCAGTCCATAGGCCTACATCATGTGGCAAACCGGTGAGCATGTGGCTCTATTAGTATAGGGGATACCTGAAAACATCACACTTTTCATCCTAGTGCTTTTACCAATGCATAAAATGCATGGAGAAGTCATTTCGAATGACTGGTCCTCAGTGTTGTGAGAACGATGACTGGTTAAAATTTTTGGTGGTTTCTTGTTCAGTCCATAGGCCTACATCATGTGGCAAACCGGTGAGCATGTGGCTCTATTAGTATAGGAGATAACTGAAAACATATCACACTTTTCATCATATTGCTTTTACCAATGCATAAAATGCATGGAGAAGTCATTTCGAATGACTGGTCCTCAGTGTTGTGAGAACGATGACTGGTTAAAATTTTTGGTGGTTTCTTGTTCAGTCCATAGGCCTACATCATGTGGCAAACCGGTGAGCATGTGGCTCTATTAGTATAGGAGATACCTGAAAACATATCACACTTTTCATCATAGTGCTTTTACCAATGCATAAAATGCATGGAGAAGTCATTTCGAATGACTAGTCCTCAGTGTTGTGAGAACGATGACTGGTTAAGATTTTTGGTGGTTTCTTGTTCAGTCCATAGGCCTACATCATGTGGCAAACCGGTGAGCATGTGGCTCTATTAGTATAGGAGATACCTGAAAACATATCACACTTTTCATCACAGTGCTTTTACCAATGCATAAAATGCATGGAGAAGTCATTTCGAATGACTGGTCCTCAGTGTTGTGAGAACGATGACTGGTTAAAATTTTTGGTGGTTTCTTGTTCAGTCCATAGGCCTACATCATGTGGCAAACCGGTGAGCATGTGGCTCTATTAGTATAGGAGATACCTGAAAACATATCACACTTTTCATCATAGTGCTTTTACCAATGCATAAAATGCATGGAGAAGTCATTTCGAATGACTGGTCCTCAGTGTTGTGAGAACGATGACTGGTTAAAATTTTTGGTGGTTTCTTGTTCAATCCATAGGCCTACATCATGTGGCAAACCGGTGAGCATGTGGCTCTATTAGTATAGGAGATACCTGAAAACATATCACACTTTTCATCATAGTGCTTTTACCAATGCATAAAATGCATGGAGAAGTCATTTCGAATGACTGGTCCTCAGTGTTGTGAGAACGATGACTGGTTAAAATTTTTGGTGGTTTCTTGTTCAGTCCATAGGCCTACATCATGTGGCAAACCGGTGAGCATGTGGCTCTATTAGTATAGGAGATACCTGAAAACATATCACACTTTTCATCATAGTGCTTTTACCAATGCATAAAATGCATGGAGAAGTCATTTCGAATGACTGGTCCTCAGTGTTGTGAGAACGATGACTGGTTAAAATTTTTGGTGGTTTCTTGTTCAGTCCATAGGCCTACATCATGTGGCAAACCGGTGAGCATGTGGCTCTATTAGTATAGGAGATACCTGAAAACATATCACACTTTTCATCATAGTGCTTTTACCAATGCATAAAATGCATGGAGAAGTCATTTCGAATGACTGGTCCTCAGTGTTGTGAGAACGATGACTGGTTAAAATTTTTGGTGGTTTCTTGTTCAGTCCATAGGCCTACATCATGTGGCAAACCGGTGAGCATGTGGCTCTATTAGTATAGGAGATACCTGAAAACATATCACACTTTTCATCATAGTGCTTTTACCAATGCATAAAATGCATGGAGAAGTCATTTCGAATGACTGGTCCTCAGTGTTGTGAGAACGATGACTGGTTAAAATTTTTGGTGGTTTCTTGTTCAGTCCATAGGCCTACATAATGTGGCAAACCGGTGAGCATGTGGCTCTATTAGTATAGGGGATACCTGAAAACATCACACTTTTCATCATAGTGCTTTTACCAATGCATAAAATGCATGGAGAAGTCATTTCGAATGACTGGTCCTCAGTGTTGTGAGAACGATGACTGGTTAAAATTTTTGGTGGTTTCTTGTTCAGTCCATAGGCCTACATCATGTGGCAAACCGGTGAGCATGTGGCTCTATTAGTATAGGAGATAACTGAAAACATATCACACTTTTCATCATATTGCTTTTACCAATGCATAAAATGCATGGAGAAGTCATTTCGAATGACTGGTCCTCAGTGTTGTGAGAACGATGACTGGTTAAAATTTTTGGTGGTTTCTTGTTCAGTCCATAGGCCTACATCATGTGGCAAACCGGTGAGCATGTGGCTCTATTAGTATAGGAGATACCTGAAAACATATCACACTTTTCATTATAGTGCTTTTACCAATGCATAAAATGCATGGAGAAGTCATTTCGAATGACTGGTCCTCAGTGTTGTGAGAACGATTGACTGGTTAAAATTTTTGGTGGTTTCTTGTTCAGTCCATAGGCCTACATCATGTGGCAAACCGGTGAGCATGTGGCTCTATTAGTATAGGAGATACCTGAAAACATATCACACTTTTCATCATAGTGCTTTTACCAATGCATAAAATGCATGGAGAAGTCATTTCGAATGACTGGTCCTCAGTGTTGTGAGAACGATGACTGGTTAAGATTTTTGGTGGTTTCTTGTTCAGTCCATAGGCCTACATCATGTGGCAAACCGGTGAGCATGTGGCTCTATTAGTATAGGAGATACCTGAAAACATATCACACTTTTCATCACAGTGCTTTTACCAATGCATAAAATGCATGGAGAAGTCATTTCGAATGACTGGTCCTCAGTGTTGTGAGAACGATGACTGGTTAAAATTTTTGGTGGTTTCTTGTTCAGTCCATAGGCCTACATCATGTGGCAAACCGGTGAGCATGTGGCTCTATTAGTATAGGAGATACCTGAAAACATATCACACTTTTCATCATAGTGCTTTTACCAATGCATAAAATGCATGGAGAAGTCATTTCGAATGACTGGTCCTCAGTGTTGTGAGAACGATGACTGGTTAAAATTTTTGGTGGTTTCTTGTTCAGTCCATAGGCCTACATCATGTGGCAAACCGGTGAGCATGTGGCTCTATTAGTATAGGAGATACCTGAAAACATATCACACTTTTCATCATAGTGCTTTTACCAATGCATAAAATGCATGGAGAAGTCATTTCGAATGACTGGTCCTCAGTGTTGTGAGAACGATGACTGGTTAAAATTTTTGGTGGTTTCTTGTTCAGTCCATAGGCCTACATCATGTGGCAAACCGGTGAGCATGTGGCTCTATTAGTATAGGAGATACCTGAAAACATATCACACTTTTCATCATAGTGCTTTTACCAATGCATAAAATGCATGGAGAAGTCATTTCGAATGACTGGTCCTCAGTGTTGTGAGAACGATGACTGGTTAAAATTTTTGGTGGTTTCTTGTTCAGTCCATAGGCCTACATCATGTGGCAAACCGGTGAGCATGTGGCTCTATTAGTATAGGAGATACCTGAAAACATATCACACTTTTCATCATAGTGCTTTTACCAATGCATAAAATGCATGGAGAAGTCATTTCGAATGACTGGTCCTCAGTGTTGTGAGAACGATGACTGGTTAAAATTTTTGGTGGTTTCTTGTTCAGTCCATAGGCCTACATCATGTGGCAAACCGGTGAGCATGTGGCTCTATTAGTATAGGAGATACCTGAAAACATATCACACTTTTCATCATAGTGCTTTTACCAATGCATAAAATGCATGGAGAAGTCATTTCGAATGACTGGTCCTCAGTGTTGTGAGAACGATGACTGGTTAAAATTTTTGGTGGTTTCTTGTTCAGTCCATAGGCCTACATCATGTGGCAAACCGGTGAGCATGTGGCTCTATTAGTATAGGAGATACCTGAAAACATATCACACTTTTCATCATAGTGCTTTTACCAATGCATAAAATGCATGGAGAAGTCATTTCGAATGACTGGTCCTCAGTGTTGTGAGAACGATGACTGGTTAAAATTTTTGGTGGTTTCTTGTTCAGTCCATAGGCCTACATCATGTGGCAAACCGGTGAGCATGTGGCTCTATTAGTATAGGAGATACCTGAAAACATATCACACTTTTCATCATAGTGCTTTTACCAATGCATAAAATGCATGGAGAAGTCATTTCGAATGACTGGTCCTCAGTGTTGTGAGAATGATGACTGGTTAAAATTTTTGGTGGTTTCTTGTTCAGTCCATAGGCCTACATCATGTGGCAAACTGGTGAGCATGTGGCTCTATTAGTATAGGAGATACCTGAAAACATATCACACTTCATCATAGTGCTTTTACCAATGCATAAAATGCATGGAGAAGTCATTTCGAATGACTGGTCCTCAGTGTTGTGAGAACGATGACTGGTTAAAATTTTTGGTGGTTTCTTGTTCAGTCCATAGGCCTACATCATGTGGCAAACCGGTGAGCATGTGGCTCTATTAGTATAGGAGATACCTGAAAACATATCACACTTTTCATCATAGTGCTTTTACCAATGCATAAAATGCATGGAGAAGTCATTTCGAATGACTGGTCCTCAGTGTTGTGAGAACAATGACTGGTTAAAATTTTTGGTGGTTTCTTGTTCAGTCCATAGGCCTACATCATGTGGCAAACCGGTGAGCATGTGGCTCTATTAGTATAGGAGATACCTGAAAACATATCACACTTTTCATCATAGTGCATTTACCAATGCATAAAATGCATGGAGAAGTCATTTCGAATGACTGGTCCTCAGTGTTGTGAGAACGATGACTGGTTAAAA
This sequence comes from Ranitomeya imitator, assembly GCF_032444005.1. Lineage (NCBI taxonomy): Eukaryota > Metazoa > Chordata > Amphibia > Anura > Dendrobatidae > Ranitomeya > Ranitomeya imitator. The sequence goes on from NW_027194015.1 coordinate 964,373, forward strand.
TTTTTGGTGGTTTCTTGTTCAGTCCATAGGCCTACATCATGTGGCAAACCGGTGAGCATGTGGCTCTATTAGTATAGGAGATACCTGAAAACATATCACACTTTTCATCATAGTGCTTTTACCAATGCATAAAATGCATGGAGAAGTCATTTCGAATGACTGGTCCTCAGTGTTGTGAGAACGATGACTGGTTAAAATTTTTGGTGGTTTCTTGTTCAGTCCATAGGCCTACATCATGTGGCAAACCGGTGAGCATGTGGCTCTATTAGTATAGGAGATACCTGAAAACATATCACACTTTTCAATCATAGTGCTTTTACCAATGCATAAAATGCATGGAGAAGTCATTTCGAATGACTGGTCCTCAGTGTTGTGAGAACGATGACTGGTTAAAATTTTTGGTGGTTTCTTGTTCAGTCCATAGGCCTACATCATGTGGCAAACCGGTGAGCATGTGGCTCTATTAGTATAGGAGATACCTGAAAACATATCACACTTTTCATCATAGTGCATTTACCAATGCATAAAATGCATGGAGAAGTCATTTCGAATGACTGGTCCTTAGTGTTGTGAGAACGATGACTGGTTAAAATTTTTGGTGGTTTCTTGTTCAGTCCATAGGCCTACATCATGTGGCAAACCGGTGAGCATGTGGCTCTATTAGTATAGGAGATACCTGAAAACATATCACACTTTTCATCATAGTGCTTTTACCAATGCATAAAATGCATGGAGAAGTCATTTCGAATGACTGGTCCTCAGTGTTGTGAGAACGATGACTGGTTAAAATTTTTGGTGGTTTCTTGTTCAGTCCATAGGCCTACATCATGTGGCAAACCGGTGAGCATGTGGCTCTATTAGTATAGGAGATACCTGAAAACATATCACACTTTTCATCATAGTGCTTTTACCAATGCATAAAATGCATGGAGAAGTCATTTCGAATGACTCGTCCTCAGTGTTGTGAGAACGATGACTGGTTAAAATTTTTGGTGGTTTCATGTTCAGTCCATAGGCCTACATCATGTGGCAAACCGGTGAGCATGTGGCTCTATTAGTATAGGAGATACCTGAAAACATATCACACTTTTCATCATACTGCTTTTACCAATGCATAAAATGCATGGAGAAGTCATTTCGAATGACTGGTCCTCAGTGTTGTGAGAACGATGACTGGTTAAAATTTTTGGTGGTTTCTTGTTCACTCCATAGGCCTACATCATGTGGAAAACCGGTGAGCATGTGGCTCGATTAGTATAGGAGATACCTGAAAACATATCACACTTTTCATCATAGTGCTTTTAACAATGCATAAAATGCATGGAGAAGTCATTTCGAATGACTGGTCTTCAGTGTTGTGAGAACGATGACTGGTTAAAATTTTTGGTGGTTTCTTGTTCAGTCCATAGGCCTACATCATGTGGCAAACCGGTGAGCATGTGGCTCTATTAGTATAGGAGATACCTGAAAACATATCACACTTTTCATCATAGTGCTTTTACCAATGCATAAAATGCATGGAGAAGTCATTTCGAATGACTGGTCCTCAGTGTTGTGAGAACGATAAAAGCACTATGATGAAAAGTGTGATATGTTTTCAGGTATCTCCTATACTAATAGAGCCACATGCTCACCGGTTTGCCACATGATGTAGGCCTATGGACTGAACAAGAAACCACCAAAAATTTTATCCAGTCATCGTTCTCACAACACTGAGGACCAGTCATTCGAAATGACTTCTCCATGCATTTTATGCATTGGTAAAAGCACTATGATGAAAAGTGTGATATGTTTTCAGGTATCTCCTATACTAATAGAGCCACATGCTCACCGGTTTGCCACATGATGTAGGCCTATGGACTGAACAAGAAACCACCAAAAATTTTAACCAGTCATCGTTCTCACAACACTGAGGACCAGTCATTCGAAATGACTTCTCCATGCATTTTATGCATTGGTAAAAGCACTATGATTGAAAAGTGTGATATGTTTTCAGGTATCTCCTATACTAATAGAGCCACATGCTCACCGGTTTGCCACATGATGTAGGCCTATGGACTGAACAAGAAACCACCAAAAATTTTAACCAGTCATCGTTCTCACAACACTGAGGACCAGTCATTCGAAATGACTTCTCCATGCATTTTATGCATTGGTAAAAGCACTATGATGAAAAGTGTGATATGTTTTCAGGTATCTCCTATACTAATAGAGCCACATGCTCACCGGTTTGCCACATGCTGTAGGCCTATGGACTGAACAAGAAACCACCAAAAATTTTAACCAGTCATCGTTCTCACAACACTGAGGACCAGTCATTCGAAATGACTTCTCCATGCATTTTATACATTGGTAAAAGCACTATGATGAAAAGTGTGATATGTTTTCAGGTATCTCCTATACTAATAGAGCCACATGCTCACCGGTTTGCCACATGATGTAGGCCTGTGGACTGAACAAGAAACCACCAAAAATTTTAACCAGTCATCGTTCTCACAACACTGAGGACCAGTCATTCGAAATGACTTCTCCATGCATTTTATGCATTGGTAAAAGCACTATGATGAAAAGTGTGATATGTTTTCAGGTATCTCCTATACTAATAGAGCCACATGCTCACCGGTTTGCCACATGATGTAGGCCTATGGACTGAACAAGAAACCACCAAAAATTTTAACCAGTCATCGTTCTCACAACACTGAGGACCAGTCATTCGAAATGACTTCTCCATGCATTTTATGCATTGGTAAAAGCACTATGATGAAAAGTGTGATATGTTTTCAGGTATCTCCTATACTAATCGAGCCACATGCTCACCGGTTTGCCACATGATGTAGGCCTATGGACTGAACAAGAAACCACCAAAAATTTTAACCAGTCATCGTTCTCACAACACTGAGGACCAGTCATTCGAAATGACTTCTCCATGCATTTTATGCATTGGTAAAAGCACTATGATGAAAAGTGTGATATGTTTTCAGGTATCTCCTATACTAATAGAGCCACATGCTCACCGGTTTGCCACATGATGTAGGCCTATGGACTGAACAAGAAACCACCAAAAATTTTAACCAGTCATCGTTCTCACAACACACTGAGGACCAGTCATTCGAAATGACTTCTCCATGCATTTTATGCATTGGTAAAAGCACTATGATGAAAAGTGTGATATGTTTTCAGGTATCTCCTATACTAATAGAGCCACATGCTCACCGGTTTGCCACATGATGTAGGCCTATGGACTGAACAAGAAACCACCAAAATTTTAACCAGTCATCGTTCTCACAACACTGAGGACCAGTCATTCGAAATGACTTCTCCATGCATTTTATGCATTGGTAAAAGCACTATGATGAAAAGTGTGATATGTTTTCAGGTATCTCCTATACTAATAGAGCCACATGCTCACCGGTTTGCCACATGATGTAGGCCTATGGACTGAACAAGAAACCACCAAAAATTTTAACCAGTCATCGTTCTCACAACACTGAGGACCAGTCATTCGAAATGACTTCTCCATGCATTTTATGCATTGGTAAAAGCACTATGATGAAAAGTGTGATATGTTTTCAGGTATCTCCTATACTAATAGAGCCACATGCTCACCGGTTTGCCACATGATGTAGGCCTATGGACTGAACAAGAAACCACCAAAATTTTAACCAGTCATCGTTCTCACAACACTGAGGACCAGTCATTCGAAATGACTTCTCCATGCATTTTATGCATTGGTAAAAGCACTATGATGAAAAGTGTGATATGTTTTCAGGTATCTCCTATACTAATAGAGCCACAGGCTCACCGGTTTGCCACATGATGTAGGCCTATGGACTGAACAAGAAACCACCAAAAATTTTAACCAGTCATCGTTCTCACAACACTGAGGACCAGTCATTCGAAATGACTTCTCCATGCATTTTATGCATTGGTTAAAAGCACTATGATGAAAAGTGTGATATGTTTTCAGGTATCTCCTATACTAATCGAGCCACATGCTCACCGGTTTGCCACATGATGTAGGCCTATGGACTGAACAAGAAACCACCAAAAATTTTAACCAGTCATCGTTCTCACAACACTGAGGACCAGTCATTCGAAATGACTTCTCCATGCATTTTATGCATTGGTAAAAGCACTATGATGAAAAGTGTGATATGTTTTCAGGTATCTCCTATACTGATAGAGCCACATGCTCACCGGTTTGCCACATGATGTAGGCCTATGGACTGAACAAGAAACCACGAAAAATTTTAACCAGTCATCATTCTCACAACACTGAGGACCAGTCATTCGAATGACTTCTCCATGCATTTTATGCATTGGTAAAGCACTATGATGAAAAGTGTGATATGTTTTCAGGTATCTCCTATACTAATAGAGCCACATGCTCACCGGTTTGCCACATGATGTAGGCCTATGGACTGAACAAGAAACCACCAAAAATTTTAACCAGTCATCGTTCTCACAACACTGAGGACCAGTCATTCGAAATGACTTCTCCATGCATTTTATGCATTGGTAAAAGCACTATGATGAAAAGTGTGATATGTTTTCAGGTATCTCCTATACTATAGAGCCACATGCTCACCGGTTTGCCACATGATGTAGGCCTATGGACTGAACAAGAAACCACCAAAAATTTTAACCAGTCATCGTTCTCACAACACTGAGGACCAGTCATTCGAAATGACTTCTCCATGCATTTTATGCATTGGTAAAAGCACTATGATGAAAAGTGTGATATGTTTTCAGGTATCTCCTATACTAATAGAGCCACATGCTCACCGGTTTGCACATGATGTAGGCCTATGGACTGAACAAGAAACCACCAAAAATTTTAACCAGTCATCGTTCTCACAACACTGAGGACCAGTCATTCGAAATGACTTCTCCATGCATTTTATGCATTGGTAAAAGCACTATGATGAAAAGTGTGATATGTTTTCAGGTATCTCCTATACTAATAGAGCCACATGCTCACCGGTTTGCCACATGATGTAGGCCTATGGACTGAACAAGAAACCACCAAAAATTTTAACCAGTCATCGTTCTCACAACACTGAGGACCAGTCATTCGAAATGACTTCTCCATGCATTTATGCATTGGTAAAAGCACTATGATGAAAAGTGTGATATGTTTCAGGTATCTCCTATACTAATAGAGCCACATGCTCACCGGTTTGCCACATGATGTAGGCCTATGGACTGAACAAGAAACCACCAAAAATTTTATCCAGTCATCGTTCTCACAACACTGAGGACCAGTCATTCGAAATGACTTCTCTCATGCATTTATGCATTGGTAAAAGCACTATGATGAAAAGTGTGATATGTTTTCAGGTATCTCCTATACTAATAGAGCCACATGCTCACCGGTTTGCCACATGATGTAGGCCTATGGACTGAACAAGAAACCACCAAAAATTTTAACCAGTCATCGTTCTCACAACACTGAGGACCAGTCATTCGAAATGACTTCTCCATGCATTTTATGCATTGGTAAAAGCACTATGATGAAAAGTGTGATATGTTTTCAGGTATCTCCTATACTAATAGAGCCACATGCTCACCGGTTTGCCACATGATGTAGGCCTATGGACTGAACAAGAAACCACCAAAAATTTTAACCAGTCATCGTTCTCACAACACTGAGGACCAGTCATTCGAAATGACTTCTCCATGCATTTTATGCATTGGTAAAAGCACTATGATGAAAAGTGTGATATGTTTTCAGGTATCTCCTATACTAATAGAGCCACATGCTCACCGGTTTGCCACATGATGTAGGCCTATGGACTGAACAAGAAACCACCAAAAATTTTAACCAGTCATCGTTCTCACAACACTGAGGACCAGTCATTCGAAATGACTTCTCCATGCATTTTATGCATTGGTAAAAGCACTATGATGAAAAGTGTGATATGTTTTCAGGTATCTCCTATACTAATAGAGCCACATGCTCACCGGTTTGCCACATGATGTAGGCCTATGGACTGAACAAGAAACCACCAAAAATTTTAACCAGTCATCGTTCTCACAACACTGAGGACCAGTCATTCGAAATGACTTCTCCATGCATTTTATGCATTGGTAAAAAGCACTATGATGAAAAGTGTGATATGTTTTCAGGTATCTCCTATACTAATAGAGCCACATGCTCACCGGTTTGCCACATGATGTAGGCCTATGGACTGAACAAGAAACCACCAAAAATTTTAACCAGTCATCGTTCTCACAACACTGAGGACCAGTCATTCGAAATGACTTCTCCATGCATTTTATGCATTGGTAAAAGCACTATGATGAAAAGTGTGATATGTTTTCAGGTATCTCCTATACTAATAGAGCCACATGCTCACCGGTTTGCCACATGATGTAGGCCTATGGACTGAACAAGAAACCACCAAAAATTTTAACCAGTCATCGTTCTCACAACACTGAGGACCAGTCATTCGAAATGACTTCTCCATGCATTTTATGCATTGGTAAAAGCACTATGATGAAAAGTGTGATATGTTTTCAGGTATCTCCTATACTAATAGAGCCACATGCTCACCGGTTTGCCACATGATGTAGGCCTATGGACTGAACAAGAAACCACCAAAAATTTTAACCAGTCATCGTTCTCACAACACTGAGGACCAGTCATTCGAAATGACTTCTCCATGCATTTTATGCATTGGTAAAAGCACTATGATGAAAAGTGTGATATGTTTTCAGGTATCTCCTATACTAATAGAGCCACATGCTCACCGGTTTGCCACATGATGTAGGCCTATGGACTGAACAAGAAACCACAAAAATTTTAACCAGTCATCGTTCTCACAACACTGAGGACCAGTCATTCGAAATGACTTCTCCATGCATTTTATGCATTGGTAAAAGCACTATGATGAAAAGTGTGATATGTTTTCAGGTATCTCCTATACTAATAGAGCCACATGCTCACCGGTTTGCCACATGATGTAGGCCTATGGACTGAACAAGAAACCACCAAAAATTTTAACCAGTCATCGTTCTCACAACACTGAGGACCAGTCATTCGAAATGACTTCTCCATGCATTTTATGCATTGGTAAAAGCACTATGATGAAAAGTGTGATATGTTTTCAGGTATCTCCTATACTAATAGAGCCACATGCTCACCGGTTTGCCACATGATGTAGGCCTATGGACTGAACAAGAAACCACCAAAAATTTTAACCAGTCATCGTTCTCACAACACTGAGGACCAGTCATTCGAAATGACTTCTCCATGCATTTTATGCATTGGTTAAAAGCACTATGATGAAAAGTGTGATATGTTTTCAGGTATCTCCTATACTAATAGAGCCACATGCTCACCGGTTTGCCACATGATGTAGGCCTATGGACTGAACAAGAAACCACCAAAAATTTTAACCAGTCATCGTTCTCACAACACTGAGGACCAGTCATTCGAAATGACTTCTCCATGCATTTTATGCATTGGTAAAAGCACTATGATGAAAAGTGTGATATGTTTTCAGGTATCTCCTATACTAATAGAGCCACATGCTCACCGGTTTGCCACATGATGTAGGCCTATGGACTGAACAAGAAACCACCAAAAATTTTAACCAGTCATCGTTCTCACAACACTGAGGACCAGTCATTCGAAATGACTTCTCCATGCATTTTATGCATTGGTAAAAGCACTATGATGAAAAGTGTGATATGTTTCAGGTATCTCCTATACTAATAGAGCCACATGCTCACCGGTTTGCCACATGATGTAGGCCTATGGACTGAACAAGAAACCACCAAAAATTTTAACCAGTCATCGTTCTCACAACACTGAGGACCAGTCATTCGAAATGACTTCTCCATGCATTTTATGCATTGGTAAAAGCACTATGATGAAAAGTGTGATATGTTTTCAGGTATCTCCTATACTAATAGAGCCACATGCTCACCGGTTTGCCACATGATGTAGGCCTATGGACTGAACAAGAAACCACCAAAAATTTTAACCAGTCATCGTTCTCACAACACTGAGGACCAGTCATTCGAAATGACTTCTCCATGCATTTTATGCATTGGTAAAAGCACTATGATGAAAAGTGTGATATGTTTTCAGGTATCTCCTATACTAATAGAGCCACATGCTCACCGGTTTGCCACATGATGTAGGCCTATGGACTGAACAAGAAACCACCAAAAATTTTAACCAGTCATCGTTCTCACAACACTGAGGACCAGTCATTCGAAATGACTTCTCCATGCATTTTATGCATTGGTAAAAGCACTATGATGAAAAGTGTGATATGTTTTCAGGTATCTCCTATACTAATAGAGCCACATGCTCACCGGTTTGCCACATGATGTAGGCCTATGGACTGAACAAGAAACCACCAAAAATTTTAACCAGTCATCGTTCTCACAACACTGAGGACCAGTCATTCGAAATGACTTCTCCATGCATTTTATGCATTGGTAAAAGCACTATGATGAAAAGTGTGATATGTTTTCAGGTATCTCCTATACTAATAGAGCCACATGCTCACCGGTTTGCCACATGATGTAGGCCTATGGACTGAACAAGAAACCACCAAAAATTTTAACCAGTCATCGTTCTCACAACACTGAGGACCAGTCATTCGAAATGACTTCTCCATGCATTTTATGCATTGGTAAAAGCACTATGATGAAAAGTGTGATATGTTTTCAGGTATCTCCTATACTAATAGAGCCACATGCTCACCGGTTTGCCACATGATGTAGGCCTATGGACTGAACAAGAAACCACCAAAAATTTTAACAGTCATCGTTCTCACAACACTGAGGACCAGTCATTCGAAATGACTTCTCCATGCATTTATGCATTGGTAAAAGCACTATGATGAAAAGTGTGATATGTTTTCAGGTATCTCCTATACTAATAGAGCCACATGCTCACCGGTTTGCCACATGATGTAGGCCTATGGACCTGAACAAGAAACCACCAAAAATTTTAACCAGTCATCGTTCTCACAACACTGAGGACCAGTCATTCGAAATGACTTCTCCATGCATTTTATGCATTGGTAAAAGCACTATGATGAAAAGTGTGATATGTTTTCAGGTATCTCCTATACTAATAGAGCCACATGCTCACCGGTTTGCCACATGATGTAGGCCTATGGACTGAACAAGAAACCACCAAAAATTTTAACCAGTCATCGTTCTCACAACACTGAGGACCAGTCATTCGAAATGACTTCTCCATGCATTTTATGCATTGGTAAAAGCACTATGATGAAAAGTGTGATATGTTTTCAGGTATCTCCTATACTAATAGAGCCACATGCTCACCGGTTTGCCACATGATGTAGGCCTATGGACTGAACAAGAAACCACCAAAAATTTTAACCAGTCATCGTTCTCACAACACTGAGGACCAGTCATTCGAAATGACTTCTCCATGCATTTTATGCATTGGTAAAAGCACTATGATGAAAAGTGTGATATGTTTTCAGGTATCTCCTATACTAATAGAGCCACATGCTCACCGGTTTGCCACATGATGTAGGCCTATGGACCTGAACAAGAAACCACCAAAAATTTTAACCAGTCATCGTTCTCACAACACTGAGGACCAGTCATTCGAAATGACTTCTCCATGCATTTTATGCATTGTAAAAGCACTATGATGAAAAGTGTGATATGTTTTCAGGTATCTCCTATACTAATAGAGCCACATGCTCACCGGTTTGCCACATGATGTAGGCCTATGGACTGAACAAGAAACCACCAAAAAATTTTAACCAGTCATCGTTCTCACAACACTGAGGACCAGTCATTCGAAATGACTTCTCCATGCATTTTATGCATTGGTAAAAAGCACTATGATGAAAAGTGTGATATGTTTTCAGGTATCTCCTATACTAATAGAGCCACATGCTCACCGGTTGCCACATGATGTAGGCCTATGGACTGAACAAGAAACCACCAAAAATTTTAACCAGTCATCGTTCTCACAACACTGAGGACCAGTCATTCGAAATGACTTCTCCATGCATTTTATGCATTGGTAAAAGCACTATGATGAAAAGTGTGATATGTTTTCAGGTATCTCCTATACTAATAGAGCCACATGCTCACCGGTTTGCCACATGATGTAGGCCTATGGACTGAACAAGAAACCACCAAAAATTTTAACCAGTCATCGTTCTCACAACACTGAGGACCAGTCATTCGAAATGACTTCTCCATGCATTTTATGCATTGGGTAAAAGCACTATGATGAAAAGTGTGATATGTTTTCAGGTATCTCCTATACTAATAGAGCCACATGCTCACCGGTTTGCCACATGATGTAGGCCTATGACTGAACAAGAAACCACCAAAAATTTTAACCAGTCATCGTTCTCACAACACTGAGGACCAGTCATTCGAAATGACTTCTCCATGCATTTTATGCATTGGTAAAAGCACTATGATGAAAAGTGTGATATGTTTTCAGGTATCTCCTATACTAATAGAGCCACATGCTCACCGTTTGCCACATGATGTAGGCCTATGGACTGAACAAGAAACCACCAAAAATTTTAACCAGTCATCGTTCTCACAACACTGAGGACCAGTCATTCGAAATGACTTCTCCATGCATTTTATGCATTGGTAAAGCACTATGATGAAAAAGTGTGATATGTTTTCAGGTATCTCCTATACTAAATAGAGCCACAATGCTCACCGGTTTGCCACATGATGTAGGCCTATGGACTGAACAAGAAACCACCAAAAATTTTAACCAGTCATCGTTCTCACAACACTGAGGACCAGTCATTCGAAATGACTTCTCCATGCATTTTATGCATTGGTAAAAGCACTATGATGAAAAGTGTGATATGTTTTCAGGTATCTCCTATACTAATAGAGCCACATGCTCACCGGTTTCCACATGATGTAGGCCTATGGACTGAACAAGAAACCACCAAAAATTTTAACCAGTCATCGTTCTCACAACACTGAGGACCAGTCATTCGAAATGACTTCTCCATGCATTTTATGCATTGGTAAAAGCACTATGATGAAAAGTGTGATATGTTTTCAGGTATCTCCTATACTAATAGAGCCACATGCTCACCGGTTTGCCACATGATGTAGGCCTATGGACCTGAACAAGAAACCACAAAAATTTTAACCAGTCATCGTTCTCACAACACTGAGGACCAGTCATTCGAAAATGACTTCTCCATGCATTTTATGCATTGGTAAAAGCACTATGATGAAAAGTGTGATATGTTTTCAGGTATCTCCTATACTAATAGAGCCACATGCTCACCGGTTTGCCACATGATGTAGGCCTATGGACTGAACAAGAAACCACCAAAAATTTTAACCAGTCATCGTTCTCACAACACTGAGGACCAGTCATTCGAAATGACTTCTCCATGCATTTTATGCATTGGTAAAAGCACTATGATGAAAAGTGTGATATGTTTTCAGGTATCTCCTATACTAATAGAGCCACATGCTCACCGGTTTGCCACATGATGTAGGCCTATGGACTGAACAAGAAACCACCAAAAATTTTAACCAGTCATCGATTCTCACAACACTGAGGACCAGTCATTCGAAATGACTTCTCCATGCATTTATGCATTGGTAAAAGCACTATGATGAAAAGTGTGATATGTTTTCAGGTATCTCCTATACTAATAGAGCCACATGCTCACCGGTTTGCCACATGATGTAGGCCTATGGACTGAACAAGAAACCACCAAAAATTTTAACCAGTCATCGTTCTCACAACACTGAGGACCAGTCATTCGAAATGACTTCTCCATGCATTTTATGCATTGGTAAAAGCACTATGATGAAAAGTGTGATATGTTTTCAGGTATCTCCTATACTAATAGAGCCACATGCTCACCGGTTTGCCACATGATGTAGGCCTATATGGACTGAACAAGAAACCACCAAAAATTTTAACCAGTCATCGTTCTCACAACACTGAGGACCAGTCATTCGAAATGACTTCTCCATGCATTTTATGCATTGGTAAAAGCACTATGATGAAAAGTGTGATATGTTTTCAGGTATCTCCTATACTAATAGAGCCACATGCTCACCGGTTTGCCACATGATGTAGGCCTATGGACTGAACAAGAAACCACCAAAAATTTTAACCAGTCATCGTTCTCACAACACTGAGGACCAGTCATTCGAAATGACTTCTCCATGCATTTTATGCATTGGTAAAAGCACTATGATGAAAAGTGTGATATGTTTTCAGGTATCTCCTATACTAATAGAGCCACATGCTCACCGGTTTGCCACATGATGTAGGCCTATGGACTGAACAAGAAACCACCAAAAATTTTAACCAGTCATCGTTCTCACAACACTGAGGACCAGTCATTCGAAATGACTTCTCCATGCATTTTATGCATTGGTAAAAGCACTATGATGAAAAGTGTGATATGTTTTCAGGTATCTCCTACTATCTAATAGAGCCACATGCTCACCGGTTTGCCACATGATGTAGGCCTATGGACTGAACAAGAAACCACCAAAAATTTTAACCAGTCATCGTTCTCACAACACTGAGGACCAGTCATTCGAAATGACTTCTCCATGCATTTTATGCATTGGTAAAAGCACTATGATGAAAAGTGTGATATGTTTTCAGGTATCTCCTATACTAATAGAGCCACATGCTCACCGGTTTGCCACATGATGTAGGCCTATGGACTGAACAAGAAACCACCAAAAATTTTAACCAGTCATCGTTCTCACAACACTGAGGACCAGTCATTCGAAATGACTTCTCCATGCATTTTATGCATTGGTAAAAGCACTATGATGAAAAGTGTGATATGTTTTCAGGTATCTCCTATACTAATAGAGCCACATGCTCACCGGTTTGCCACATGATGTAGGCCTATGGACTGAACAAGAAACCACCAAAAATTTTAACCAGTCATCGTTCTCACAACACTGAGGACCAGTCATTCGAAATGACTTCTCCATGCATTTTATGCATTGGTAAAAGCACTATGATGAAAAGTGTGATATGTTTTCAGGTATCTCCTATACTAATAGAGCCACATGCTCACCGGTTTGCCACATGATGTAGGCCTATGGACTGAACAAGAAACCACCAAAAATTTTAACCAGTCATCGTTCTCACAACACTGAGGACCAGTCATTCGAAATGACTTCTCCATGCATTTTATGCATTGGTAAAAGCACTATGATGAAAAGTGTGATATGTTTTCAGGTATCTCCTATACTAATAGAGCCACATGCTCACCGGTTTGCCACATGATGTAGGCCTATGGACTGAACAAGAAACCACCAAAAATTTTAACCAGTCATCGTTCTCACAACACTGAGGACCAGTCATTCGAAATGACTTCTCCATGCATTTTATGCATTGGTAAAAGCACTATGATGAAAAGTGTGATATGTTTTCAGGTATCTCCTATACTAATAGAGCCACATGCTCACCGGTTTGCCACATGATGTAGGCCTATGGACTGAACAAGAAACCACCAAAAATTTTAACCAGTCATCGTTCTCACAACACTGAGGACCAGTCATTCGAAATGACTTCTCCATGCATTTTATGCATTGGTAAAAGCACTATGATGAAAAGTGTGATATGTTTTCAGGTATCTCCTATACTAATAGAGCCACATGCTCACCGGTTTGCCACATGATGTAGGCCTATGGACTGAACAAGAAACCACCAAAAATTTTAACCAGTCATCGTTCTCACAACACTGAGGACCAGTCATTCGAAATGACTTCTCCATGCATTTTATGCATTGGTAAAAGCACTATGATGAAAAGTGTGATATGTTTTCAGGTATCTCCTATACTAATAGAGCCACATGCTCACCGGTTTGCCACATGATGTAGGCCTATGGACTGAACAAGAAACCACCAAAAATTTTAACCAGTCATCGTTCTCACAACACTGAGGACCAGTCATTCGAAATGACTTCTCCATGCATTTTATGCATTGGTAAAAGCACTATGATGAAAAGTGTGATATGTTTTCAGGTATCTCCTATACTAATAGAGCCACATGCTCACCGGTTTGCCACATGATGTAGGCCTATGGACTGAACAAGAAACCACCAAAAATTTTAACCAGTCATCGTTCTCACAACACTGAGGACCAGTCATTCGAAATGACTTCTCCATGCATTTTATGCATTGGTAAAAGCACTATGATGAAAAGTGTGATATGTTTTCAGGTATCTCCTATACTAATAGAGCCACATGCTCACCGGTTTGCCACATGATGTAGGCCTATGGACTGAACAAGAAACCACCAAAAATTTTAACCAGTCATCGTTCTCACAACACTGAGGACCAGTCATTCGAAATGACTTCTCCATGCATTTTATGCATTGGTAAAAGCACTATGATGAAAAGTGTGATATGTTTTCAGGTATCTCCTATACTAATAGAGCCACATGCTCACCGGTTTGCCACATGATGTAGGCCTATGGACTGAACAAGAAACCACCAAAAATTTTAACCAGTCATCGTTCTCACAACACTGAGGACCAGTCATTCGAAATGACTTCTCCATGCATTTTATGCATTGGTAAAAGCACTATGATGAAAAGTGTGATATGTTTTCAGGTATCTCCTATACTAATAGAGCCACATGCTCACCGGTTTGCCACATGATGTAGGCCTATGGACTGAACAAGAAACCACCAAAAATTTTAACCAGTCATCGTTCTCACAACACTGAGGACCAGTCATTCGAAATGACTTCTCCATGCATTTTATGCATTGGTAAAAGCACTATGATGAAAAGTGTGATATGTTTTCAGGTATCTCCTATACTAATAGAGCCACATGCTCACCGGTTTGCCACATGATGTAGGCCTATGGACTGAACAAGAAACCACCAAAAATTTTAACCAGTCATCGTTCTCACAACACTGAGGACCAGTCATTCGAAATGACTTCTCCATGCATTTTATGCATTGGTAAAAGCACTATGATGAAAAGTGTGATATGTTTTCAGGTATCTCCTATACTAATAGAGCCACATGCTCACCGGTTTGCCACATGATGTAGGCCTATGGACTGAACAAGAAACCACCAAAAATTTTAACCAGTCATCGTTCTCACAACACTGAGGACCAGTCATTCGAAATGACTTCTCCATGCATTTTATGCATTGGTAAAAGCACTATGATGAAAAGTGTGATATGTTTTCAGGTATCTCCTATACTAATAGAGCCACATGCTCACCGGTTTGCCACATGATGTAGGCCTATGGACTGAACAAGAAACCACCAAAAATTTTAACCAGTCATCGTTCTCACAACACTGAGGACCAGTCATTCGAAATGACTTCTCCATGCATTTTATGCATTGGTAAAAGCACTATGATGAAAAGTGTGATATGTTTTCAGGTATCTCCTATACTAATAGAGCCACATGCTCACCGGTTTGCCACATGATGTAGGCCTATGGACTGAACAAGAAACCACCAAAAATTTTAACCAGTCATCGTTCTCACAACACTGAGGACCAGTCATTCGAAATGACTTCTCCATGCATTTTATGCATTGGTAAAAGCACTATGATGAAAAGTGTGATATGTTTTCAGGTATCTCCTATACTAATAGAGCCACATGCTCACCGGTTTGCCACATGATGTAGGCCTATGGACTGAACAAGAAACCACCAAAAATTTTAACCAGTCATCGTTCTCACAACACTGAGGACCAGTCATTCGAAATGACTTCTCCATGCATTTTATGCATTGGTAAAAGCACTATGATGAAAAGTGTGATATGTTTTCAGGTATCTCCTATACTAATAGAGCCACATGCTCACCGGTTTGCCACATGATGTAGGCCTATGGACTGAACAAGAAACCACCAAAAATTTTAACCAGTCATCGTTCTCACAACACTGAGGACCAGTCATTCGAAATGACTTCTCCATGCATTTTATGCATTGGTAAAAGCACTATGATGAAAAGTGTGATATGTTTTCAGGTATCTCCTATACTAATAGAGCCACATGCTCACCGGTTTGCCACATGATGTAGGCCTATGGACTGAACAAGAAACCACCAAAAATTTTAACCAGTCATCGTTCTCACAACACTGAGGACCAGTCATTCGAAATGACTTCTCCATGCATTTTATGCATTGGTAAAAGCACTATGATGAAAAGTGTGATATGTTTTCAGGTATCTCCTATACTAATAGAGCCACATGCTCACCGGTTTGCCACATGATGTAGGCCTATGGACTGAACAAGAAACCACCAAAAATTTTAACCAGTCATCGTTCTCACAACACTGAGGACCAGTCATTCGAAATGACTTCTCCATGCATTTTATGCATTGGTAAAAGCACTATGATGAAAAGTGTGATATGTTTTCAGGTATCTCCTATACTAATAGAGCCACATGCTCACCGGTTTGCCACATGATGTAGGCCTATGGACTGAACAAGAAACCACCAAAAATTTTAACCAGTCATCGTTCTCACAACACTGAGGACCAGTCATTCGAAATGACTTCTCCATGCATTTTATGCATTGGTAAAAGCACTATGATGAAAAGTGTGATATGTTTTCAGGTATCTCCTATACTAATAGAGCCACATGCTCACCGGTTTGCCACATGATGTAGGCCTATGGACTGAACAAGAAACCACCAAAAATTTTAACCAGTCATCGTTCTCACAACACTGAGGACCAGTCATTCGAAATGACTTCTCCATGCATTTTATGCATTGGTAAAAGCACTATGATGAAAAGTGTGATATGTTTTCAGGTATCTCCTATACTAATAGAGCCACATGCTCACCGGTTTGCCACATGATGTAGGCCTATGGACTGAACAAGAAACCACCAAAAATTTTAACCAGTCATCGTTCTCACAACACTGAGGACCAGTCATTCGAAATGACTTCTCCATGCATTTTATGCATTGGTAAAAGCACTATGATGAAAAGTGTGATATGTTTTCAGGTATCTCCTATACTAATAGAGCCACATGCTCACCGGTTTGCCACATGATGTAGGCCTATGGACTGAACAAGAAACCACCAAAAATTTTAACCAGTCATCGTTCTCACAACACTGAGGACCAGTCATTCGAAATGACTTCTCCATGCATTTTATGCATTGGTAAAAGCACTATGATGAAAAGTGTGATATGTTTTCAGGTATCTCCTATACTAATAGAGCCACATGCTCACCGGTTTGCCACATGATGTAGGCCTATGGACTGAACAAGAAACCACCAAAAATTTTAACCAGTCATCGTTCTCACAACACTGAGGACCAGTCATTCGAAATGACTTCTCCATGCATTTTATGCATTGGTAAAAGCACTATGATGAAAAGTGTGATATGTTTTCAGGTATCTCCTATACTAATAGAGCCACATGCTCACCGGTTTGCCACATGATGTAGGCCTATGGACTGAACAAGAAACCACCAAAAATTTTAACCAGTCATCGTTCTCACAACACTGAGGACCAGTCATTCGAAATGACTTCTCCATGCATTTTATGCATTGGTAAAAGCACTATGATGAAAAGTGTGATATGTTTTCAGGTATCTCCTATACTAATAGAGCCACATGCTCACCGGTTTGCCACATGATGTAGGCCTATGGACTGAACAAGAAACCACCAAAAATTTTAACCAGTCATCGTTCTCACAACACTGAGGACCAGTCATTCGAAATGACTTCTCCATGCATTTTATGCATTGGTAAAAGCACTATGATGAAAAGTGTGATATGTTTTCAGGTATCTCCTATACTAATAGAGCCACATGCTCACCGGTTTGCCACATGATGTAGGCCTATGGACTGAACAAGAAACCACCAAAAATTTTAACCAGTCATCGTTCTCACAACACTGAGGACCAGTCATTCGAAATGACTTCTCCATGCATTTTATGCATTGGTAAAAGCACTATGATGAAAAGTGTGATATGTTTTCAGGTATCTCCTATACTAATAGAGCCACATGCTCACCGGTTTGCCACATGATGTAGGCCTATGGACTGAACAAGAAACCACCAAAAATTTTAACCAGTCATCGTTCTCACAACACTGAGGACCAGTCATTCGAAATGACTTCTCCATGCATTTTATGCATTGGTAAAAGCACTATGATGAAAAGTGTGATATGTTTTCAGGTATCTCCTATACTAATAGAGCCACATGCTCACCGGTTTGCCACATGATGTAGGCCTATGGACTGAACAAGAAACCACCAAAAATTTTAACCAGTCATCGTTCTCACAACACTGAGGACCAGTCATTCGAAATGACTTCTCCATGCATTTTATGCATTGGTAAAAGCACTATGATGAAAAGTGTGATATGTTTTCAGGTATCTCCTATACTAATAGAGCCACATGCTCACCGGTTTGCCACATGATGTAGGCCTATGGACTGAACAAGAAACCACCAAAAATTTTAACCAGTCATCGTTCTCACAACACTGAGGACCAGTCATTCGAAATGACTTCTCCATGCATTTTATGCATTGGTAAAAGCACTATGATGAAAAGTGTGATATGTTTTCAGGTATCTCCTATACTAATAGAGCCACATGCTCACCGGTTTGCCACATGATGTAGGCCTATGGACTGAACAAGAAACCACCAAAAATTTTAACCAGTCATCGTTCTCACAACACTGAGGACCAGTCATTCGAAATGACTTCTCCATGCATTTTATGCATTGGTAAAAGCACTATGATGAAAAGTGTGATATGTTTTCAGGTATCTCCTATACTAATAGAGCCACATGCTCACCGGTTTGCCACATGATGTAGGCCTATGGACTGAACAAGAAACCACCAAAAATTTTAACCAGTCATCGTTCTCACAACACTGAGGACCAGTCATTCGAAATGACTTCTCCATGCATTTTATGCATTGGTAAAAGCACTATGATGAAAAGTGTGATATGTTTTCAGGTATCTCCTATACTAATAGAGCCACATGCTCACCGGTTTGCCACATGATGTAGGCCTATGGACTGAACAAGAAACCACCAAAAATTTTAACCAGTCATCGTTCTCACAACACTGAGGACCAGTCATTCGAAATGACTTCTCCATGCATTTTATGCATTGGTAAAAGCACTATGATGAAAAGTGTGATATGTTTTCAGGTATCTCCTATACTAATAGAGCCACATGCTCACCGGTTTGCCACATGATGTAGGCCTATGGACTGAACAAGAAACCACCAAAAATTTTAACCAGTCATCGTTCTCACAACACTGAGGACCAGTCATTCGAAATGACTTCTCCATGCATTTTATGCATTGGTAAAAGCACTATGATGAAAAGTGTGATATGTTTTCAGGTATCTCCTATACTAATAGAGCCACATGCTCACCGGTTTGCCACATGATGTAGGCCTATGGACTGAACAAGAAACCACCAAAAATTTTAACCAGTCATCGTTCTCACAACACTGAGGACCAGTCATTCGAAATGACTTCTCCATGCATTTTATGCATTGGTAAAAGCACTATGATGAAAAGTGTGATATGTTTTCAGGTATCTCCTATACTAATAGAGCCACATGCTCACCGGTTTGCCACATGATGTAGGCCTATGGACTGAACAAGAAACCACCAAAAATTTTAACCAGTCATCGTTCTCACAACACTGAGGACCAGTCATTCGAAATGACTTCTCCATGCATTTTATGCATTGGTAAAAGCACTATGATGAAAAGTGTGATATGTTTTCAGGTATCTCCTATACTAATAGAGCCACATGCTCACCGGTTTGCCACATGATGTAGGCCTATGGACTGAACAAGAAACCACCAAAAATTTTAACCAGTCATCGTTCTCACAACACTGAGGACCAGTCATTCGAAATGACTTCTCCATGCATTTTATGCATTGGTAAAAGCACTATGATGAAAAGTGTGATATGTTTTCAGGTATCTCCTATACTAATAGAGCCACATGCTCACCGGTTTGCCACATGATGTAGGCCTATGGACTGAACAAGAAACCACCAAAAATTTTAACCAGTCATCGTTCTCACAACACTGAGGACCAGTCATTCGAAATGACTTCTCCATGCATTTTATGCATTGGTAAAAGCACTATGATGAAAAGTGTGATATGTTTTCAGGTATCTCCTATACTAATAGAGCCACATGCTCACCGGTTTGCCACATGATGTAGGCCTATGGACTGAACAAGAAACCACCAAAAATTTTAACCAGTCATCGTTCTCACAACACTGAGGACCAGTCATTCGAAATGACTTCTCCATGCATTTTATGCATTGGTAAAAGCACTATGATGAAAAGTGTGATATGTTTTCAGGTATCTCCTATACTAATAGAGCCACATGCTCACCGGTTTGCCACATGATGTAGGCCTATGGACTGAACAAGAAACCACCAAAAATTTTAACCAGTCATCGTTCTCACAACACTGAGGACCAGTCATTCGAAATGACTTCTCCATGCATTTTATGCATTGGTAAAAGCACTATGATGAAAAGTGTGATATGTTTTCAGGTATCTCCTATACTAATAGAGCCACATGCTCACCGGTTTGCCACATGATGTAGGCCTATGGACTGAACAAGAAACCACCAAAAATTTTAACCAGTCATCGTTCTCACAACACTGAGGACCAGTCATTCGAAATGACTTCTCCATGCATTTTATGCATTGGTAAAAGCACTATGATGAAAAGTGTGATATGTTTTCAGGTATCTCCTATACTAATAGAGCCACATGCTCACCGGTTTGCCACATGATGTAGGCCTATGGACTGAACAAGAAACCACCAAAAATTTTAACCAGTCATCGTTCTCACAACACTGAGGACCAGTCATTCGAAATGACTTCTCCATGCATTTTATGCATTGGTAAAAGCACTATGATGAAAAGTGTGATATGTTTTCAGGTATCTCCTATACTAATAGAGCCACATGCTCACCGGTTTGCCACATGATGTAGGCCTATGGACTGAACAAGAAACCACCAAAAATTTTAACCAGTCATCGTTCTCACAACACTGAGGACCAGTCATTCGAAATGACTTCTCCATGCATTTTATGCATTGGTAAAAGCACTATGATGAAAAGTGTGATATGTTTTCAGGTATCTCCTATACTAATAGAGCCACATGCTCACCGGTTTGCCACATGATGTAGGCCTATGGACTGAACAAGAAACCACCAAAAATTTTAACCAGTCATCGTTCTCACAACACTGAGGACCAGTCATTCGAAATGACTTCTCCATGCATTTTATGCATTGGTAAAAGCACTATGATGAAAAGTGTGATATGTTTTCAGGTATCTCCTATACTAATAGAGCCACATGCTCACCGGTTTGCCACATGATGTAGGCCTATGGACTGAACAAGAAACCACCAAAAATTTTAACCAGTCATCGTTCTCACAACACTGAGGACCAGTCATTCGAAATGACTTCTCCATGCATTTTATGCATTGGTAAAAGCACTATGATGAAAAGTGTGATATGTTTTCAGGTATCTCCTATACTAATAGAGCCACATGCTCACGGTTTGCCACATGATGTAGGCCTATGGACTGAACAAGAAACCACCAAAAATTTTAACCAGTCATCGTTCTCACAACACTGAGGACCAGTCATTCGAAATGACTTCTCCATGCATTTTATGCATTGGTAAAAGCACTATGATGAAAAGTGTGATATGTTTTCAGGTATCTCCTATACTAATAGAGCCACATGCTCACCGGTTTGCCACATGATGTAGGCCTATGGACTGAACAAGAAACCACCAAAAATTTTAACCAGTCATCGTTCTCACAACACTGAGGACCAGTCATTCGAAATGACTTCTCCATGCATTTTATGCATTGGTAAAAGCACTATGATGAAAAGTGTGATATGTTTTCAGGTATCTCCTATACTAATAGAGCCACATGCTCACCGGTTTGCCACATGATGTAGGCCTATGGACTGAACAAGAAACCACCAAAAATTTTAACCAGTCATCGTTCTCACAACACTGAGGACCAGTCATTCGAAATGACTTCTCCATGCATTTTATGCATTGGTAAAAGCACTATGATGAAAAGTGTGATATGTTTTCAGGTATCTCCTATACTAATAGAGCCACATGCTCACCGGTTTGCCACATGATGTAGGCCTATGGACTGAACAAGAAACCACCAAAAATTTTAACCAGTCATCGTTCTCACAACACTGAGGACCAGTCATTCGAAATGACTTCTCCATGCATTTTATGCATTGGTAAAAGCACTATGATGAAAAGTGTGATATGTTTTCAGGTATCTCCTATACTAATAGAGCCACATGCTCACCGGTTTGCCACATGATGTAGGCCTATGGACTGAACAAGAAACCACCAAAAATTTTAACCAGTCATCGTTCTCACAACACTGAGGACCAGTCATTCGAAATGACTTCTCCATGCATTTTATGCATTGGTAAAAGCACTATGATGAAAAGTGTGATATGTTTTCAGGTATCTCCTATACTAATAGAGCCACATGCTCACCGGTTTGCCACATGATGTAGGCCTATGGACTGAACAAGAAACCACCAAAAATTTTAACCAGTCATCGTTCTCACAACACTGAGGACCAGTCATTCGAAATGACTTCTCCATGCATTTTATGCATTGGTAAAAGCACTATGATGAAAAGTGTGATATGTTTTCAGGTATCTCCTATACTTAATAGAGCCACATGCTCACCGGTTTGCCACATGATGTAGGCCTATGGACTGAACAAGAAACCACCAAAAATTTTAACCAGTCATCGTTCTCACAACACTGAGGACCAGTCATTCGAAATGACTTCTCCATGCATTTTATGCATTGGTAAAAGCACTATGAGGAAAAGTGTGATATGTTTTCAGGTATCTCCTATACTAATAGAGCCACATGCTCACCGGTTTGCCACATGATGTAGGCCTATGGACTGAACAAGAAACCACCAAAAATTTTAACCAGTCATCGTTCTCACAACACTGAGGACCAGTCATTCGAAATGACTTCTCCATGCATTTTATGCATTGGTAAAAGCACTATGATAAAAAGTATGATATGTTTTCAGGTATCTCCTATACTAATAGAGCCACATGCTCACTGGTTTGCCACATGATGTAGGCCTATGGACTGAACAAGAAACCACCAAAAATTTTAACCAGTCATCGTTCTCACAACACTGAGGACCAGTCATTCGAAATGACTTCTCCATGCATTTTATGCATTGGTAAAAGCACTATGATGAAAAGTGTGATATGTTTTCAGGTATCTCCTATACTAATAGAGCCACATGCTCACCGGTTTGCCACATGATGTAGGCCTATGGACTGAACAAGAAACCACCAAAAATTTTAACCAGTCATCGTTCTCACAACACTGAGGACCAGTCATTCGAAATGACTTCTCCATGCATTTTATGCATTGGTAAAAGCACTATGATGAAAAGTGTGATATGTTTTCAGGTATCTCCTATACTAATAGAGCCACATGCTCACCGGTTTGCCACATGATGTAGGCCTATGGACTGAACAAGAAACCACCAAAAATTTTAACCAGTCATCGTTCTCACAACACTGAGGACCAGTCATTCGAAATGACTTCTCCATGCATTTTATGCATTGGTAAAAGCACTATGATGAAAAGTGTGATATGTTTTCAGGTATCTCCTATACTAATAGAGCCACATGCTCACCGGTTTGCCACATGATGTAGGCCTATGGACTGAACAAGAAACCACCAAAAATTTTAACCAGTCATCGTTCTCACAACACTGAGGACCAGTCATTCGAAATGACTTCTCCATGCATTTTATGCATTGGTAAAAGCACTATGATGAAAAGTGTGATATGTTTTCAGGTATCTCCTATACTAATAGAGCCACATGCTCACCGGTTTGCCACATGATGTAGGCCTATGGACTGAACAAGAAACCACCAAAAATTTTAACCAGTCATCGTTCTCACAACACTGAGGACCAGTCATTCGAAATGACTTCTCCATGCATTTTATGCATTGGTAAAAGCACTATGATGAAAAGTGTGATATGTTTTCAGGTATCTCCTATACTAATAGAGCCACATGCTCACCGGTTTGCCACATGATGTAGGCCTATGGACTGAACAAGAAACCACCAAAAATTTTAACCAGTCATCGTTCTCACAACACTGAGGACCAGTCATTCGAAATGACTTCTCCATGCATTTTATGCATTGGTAAAAGCACTATGATGAAAAGTGTGATATGTTTTCAGGTATCTCCTATACTAATAGAGCCACATGCTCACCGGTTTGCCACATGATGTAGGCCTATGGACTGAACAAGAAACCACCAAAAATTTTAACCAGTCATCGTTCTCACAACACTGAGGACCAGTCATTCGAAATGACTTCTCCATGCATTTTATGCATTGGTAAAAGCACTATGATGAAAAGTGTGATATGTTTTCAGGTATCTCCTATACTAATAGAGCCACATGCTCACCGGTTTGCCACATGATGTAGGCCTATGGACTGAACAAGAAACCACCAAAAATTTTAACCAGTCATCGTTCTCACAACACTGAGGACCAGTCATTCGAAATGACTTCTCCATGCATTTTATGCATTGGTAAAAGCACTATGATGAAAAGTGTGATATGTTTTCAGGTATCTCCTATACTAATAGAGCCACATGCTCACCGGTTTGCCACATGATGTAGGCCTATGGACTGAACAAGAAACCACCAAAAATTTTAACCAGTCATCGTTCTCACAACACTGAGGACCAGTCATTCGAAATGACTTCTCCATGCATTTTATGCATTGGTAAAAGCACTATGATGAAAAGTGTGATATGTTTTCAGGTATCTCCTATACTAATAGAGCCACATGCTCACCGGTTTGCCACATGATGTAGGCCTATGGACTGAACAAGAAACCACCAAAAATTTTAACCAGTCATCGTTCTCACAACACTGAGGACCAGTCATTCGAAATGACTTCTCCATGCATTTTATGCATTGGTAAAAGCACTATGATGAAAAGTGTGATATGTTTTCAGGTATCTCCTATACTAATAGAGCCACATGCTCACCGGTTTGCCACATGATGTAGGCCTATGGACTGAACAAGAAACCACCAAAAATTTTAACCAGTCATCGTTCTCACAACACTGAGGACCAGTCATTCGAAATGACTTCTCCATGCATTTTATGCATTGGTAAAAGCACTATGATGAAAAGTGTGATATGTTTTCAGGTATCTCCTATACTAATAGAGCCACATGCTCACCGGTT
Source organism: Ranitomeya imitator (assembly GCF_032444005.1). Classification (NCBI taxonomy): domain Eukaryota; kingdom Metazoa; phylum Chordata; class Amphibia; order Anura; family Dendrobatidae; genus Ranitomeya; species Ranitomeya imitator. Next base: position 989,653 of record NW_027194015.1, read on the forward strand.
TGCCACATGATGTAGGCCTATGGACTGAACAAGAAACCACCAAAAATTTTAACCAGTCATCGTTCTCACAACACTGAGGACCAGTCATTCGAAATGACTTCTCCATGCATTTTATGCATTGGTAAAAGCACTATGATGAAAAGTGTGATATGTTTTCAGGTATCTCCTATACTAATAGAGCCACATGCTCACCGGTTTGCCACATGATGTAGGCCTATGGACTGAACAAGAAACCACCAAAAATTTTAACCAGTCATCGTTCTCACAACACTGAGGACCAGTCATTCGAAATGACTTCTCCATGCATTTTATGCATTGGTAAAAGCACTATGATGAAAAGTGTGATATGTTTTCAGGTATCTCCTATACTAATAGAGCCACATGCTCACCGGTTTGCCACATGATGTAGGCCTATGGACTGAACAAGAAACCACCAAAAATTTTAACCAGTCATCGTTCTCACAACACTGAGGACCAGTCATTCGAAATGACTTCTCCATGCATTTTATGCATTGGTAAAAGCACTATGATGAAAAGTGTGATATGTTTTCAGGTATCTCCTATACTAATAGAGCCACATGCTCACCGGTTTGCCACATGATGTAGGCCTATGGACTGAACAAGAAACCACCAAAAATTTTAACCAGTCATCGTTCTCACAACACTGAGGACCAGTCATTCGAAATGACTTCTCCATGCATTTTATGCATTGGTAAAAGCACTATGATGAAAAGTGTGATATGTTTTCAGGTATCTCCTATACTAATAGAGCCACATGCTCACCGGTTTGCCACATGATGTAGGCCTATGGACTGAACAAGAAACCACCAAAAATTTTAACCAGTCATCGTTCTCACAACACTGAGGACCAGTCATTCGAAATGACTTCTCCATGCATTTTATGCATTGGTAAAAGCACTATGATGAAAAGTGTGATATGTTTTCAGGTATCTCCTATACTAATAGAGCCACATGCTCACCGGTTTGCCACATGATGTAGGCCTATGGACTGAACAAGAAACCACCAAAAATTTTAACCAGTCATCGTTCTCACAACACTGAGGACCAGTCATTCGAAATGACTTCTCCATGCATTTTATGCATTGGTAAAAGCACTATGATGAAAAGTGTGATATGTTTTCAGGTATCTCCTATACTAATAGAGCCACATGCTCACCGGTTTGCCACATGATGTAGGCCTATGGACTGAACAAGAAACCACCAAAAATTTTAACCAGTCATCGTTCTCACAACACTGAGGACCAGTCATTCGAAATGACTTCTCCATGCATTTTATGCATTGGTAAAAGCACTATGATGAAAAGTGTGATATGTTTTCAGGTATCTCCTATACTAATAGAGCCACATGCTCACCGGTTTGCCACATGATGTAGGCCTATGGACTGAACAAGAAACCACCAAAAATTTTAACCAGTCATCGTTCTCACAACACTGAGGACCAGTCATTCGAAATGACTTCTCCATGCATTTTATGCATTGGTAAAAGCACTATGATGAAAAGTGTGATATGTTTTCAGGTATCTCCTATACTAATAGAGCCACATGCTCACCGGTTTGCCACATGATGTAGGCCTATGGACTGAACAAGAAACCACCAAAAATTTTAACCAGTCATCGTTCTCACAACACTGAGGACCAGTCATTCGAAATGACTTCTCCATGCATTTTATGCATTGGTAAAAGCACTATGATGAAAAGTGTGATATGTTTTCAGGTATCTCCTATACTAATAGAGCCACATGCTCACCGGTTTGCCACATGATGTAGGCCTATGGACTGAACAAGAAACCACCAAAAATTTTAACCAGTCATCGTTCTCACAACACTGAGGACCAGTCATTCGAAATGACTTCTCCATGCATTTTATGCATTGGTAAAAGCACTATGATGAAAAGTGTGATATGTTTTCAGGTATCTCCTATACTAATAGAGCCACATGCTCACCGGTTTGCCACATGATGTAGGCCTATGGACTGAACAAGAAACCACCAAAAATTTTAACCAGTCATCGTTCTCACAACACTGAGGACCAGTCATTCGAAATGACTTCTCCATGCATTTTATGCATTGGTAAAAGCACTATGATGAAAAGTGTGATATGTTTTCAGGTATCTCCTATACTAATAGAGCCACATGCTCACCGGTTTGCCACATGATGTAGGCCTATGGACTGAACAAGAAACCACCAAAAATTTTAACCAGTCATCGTTCTCACAACACTGAGGACCAGTCATTCGAAATGACTTCTCCATGCATTTTATGCATTGGTAAAAGCACTATGATGAAAAGTGTGATATGTTTTCAGGTATCTCCTATACTAATAGAGCCACATGCTCACCGGTTTGCCACATGATGTAGGCCTATGGACTGAACAAGAAACCACCAAAAATTTTAACCAGTCATCGTTCTCACAACACTGAGGACCAGTCATTCGAAATGACTTCTCCATGCATTTTATGCATTGGTAAAAGCACTATGATGAAAAGTGTGATATGTTTTCAGGTATCTCCTATACTAATAGAGCCACATGCTCACCGGTTTGCCACATGATGTAGGCCTATGGACTGAACAAGAAACCACCAAAAATTTTAACCAGTCATCGTTCTCACAACACTGAGGACCAGTCATTCGAAATGACTTCTCCATGCATTTTATGCATTGGTAAAAGCACTATGATGAAAAGTGTGATATGTTTTCAGGTATCTCCTATACTAATAGAGCCACATGCTCACCGGTTTGCCACATGATGTAGGCCTATGGACTGAACAAGAAACCACCAAAAATTTTAACCAGTCATCGTTCTCACAACACTGAGGACCAGTCATTCGAAATGACTTCTCCATGCATTTTATGCATTGGTAAAAGCACTATGATGAAAAGTGTGATATGTTTTCAGGTATCTCCTATACTAATAGAGCCACATGCTCACCGGTTTGCCACATGATGTAGGCCTATGGACTGAACAAGAAACCACCAAAAATTTTAACCAGTCATCGTTCTCACAACACTGAGGACCAGTCATTCGAAATGACTTCTCCATGCATTTTATGCATTGGTAAAAGCACTATGATGAAAAGTGTGATATGTTTTCAGGTATCTCCTATACTAATAGAGCCACATGCTCACCGGTTTGCCACATGATGTAGGCCTATGGACTGAACAAGAAACCACCAAAAATTTTAACCAGTCATCGTTCTCACAACACTGAGGACCAGTCATTCGAAATGACTTCTCCATGCATTTTATGCATTGGTAAAAGCACTATGATGAAAAGTGTGATATGTTTTCAGGTATCTCCTATACTAATAGAGCCACATGCTCACCGGTTTGCCACATGATGTAGGCCTATGGACTGAACAAGAAACCACCAAAAATTTTAACCAGTCATCGTTCTCACAACACTGAGGACCAGTCATTCGAAATGACTTCTCCATGCATTTTATGCATTGGTAAAAGCACTATGATGAAAAGTGTGATATGTTTTCAGGTATCTCCTATACTAATAGAGCCACATGCTCACCGGTTTGCCACATGATGTAGGCCTATGGACTGAACAAGAAACCACCAAAAATTTTAACCAGTCATCGTTCTCACAACACTGAGGACCAGTCATTCGAAATGACTTCTCCATGCATTTTATGCATTGGTAAAAGCACTATGATGAAAAGTGTGATATGTTTTCAGGTATCTCCTATACTAATAGAGCCACATGCTCACCGGTTTGCCACATGATGTAGGCCTATGGACTGAACAAGAAACCACCAAAAATTTTAACCAGTCATCGTTCTCACAACACTGAGGACCAGTCATTCGAAATGACTTCTCCATGCATTTTATGCATTGGTAAAAGCACTATGATGAAAAGTGTGATATGTTTTCAGGTATCTCCTATACTAATAGAGCCACATGCTCACCGGTTTGCCACATGATGTAGGCCTATGGACTGAACAAGAAACCACCAAAAATTTTAACCAGTCATCGTTCTCACAACACTGAGGACCAGTCATTCGAAATGACTTCTCCATGCATTTTATGCATTGGTAAAAGCACTATGATGAAAAGTGTGATATGTTTTCAGGTATCTCCTATACTAATAGAGCCACATGCTCACCGGTTTGCCACATGATGTAGGCCTATGGACTGAACAAGAAACCACCAAAAATTTTAACCAGTCATCGTTCTCACAACACTGAGGACCAGTCATTCGAAATGACTTCTCCATGCATTTTATGCATTGGTAAAAGCACTATGATGAAAAGTGTGATATGTTTTCAGGTATCTCCTATACTAATAGAGCCACATGCTCACCGGTTTGCCACATGATGTAGGCCTATGGACTGAACAAGAAACCACCAAAAATTTTAACCAGTCATCGTTCTCACAACACTGAGGACCAGTCATTCGAAATGACTTCTCCATGCATTTTATGCATTGGTAAAAGCACTATGATGAAAAGTGTGATATGTTTTCAGGTATCTCCTATACTAATAGAGCCACATGCTCACCGGTTTGCCACATGATGTAGGCCTATGGACTGAACAAGAAACCACCAAAAATTTTAACCAGTCATCGTTCTCACAACACTGAGGACCAGTCATTCGAAATGACTTCTCCATGCATTTTATGCATTGGTAAAAGCACTATGATGAAAAGTGTGATATGTTTTCAGGTATCTCCTATACTAATAGAGCCACATGCTCACCGGTTTGCCACATGATGTAGGCCTATGGACTGAACAAGAAACCACCAAAAATTTTAACCAGTCATCGTTCTCACAACACTGAGGACCAGTCATTCGAAATGACTTCTCCATGCATTTTATGCATTGGTAAAAGCACTATGATGAAAAGTGTGATATGTTTTCAGGTATCTCCTATACTAATAGAGCCACATGCTCACCGGTTTGCCACATGATGTAGGCCTATGGACTGAACAAGAAACCACCAAAAATTTTAACCAGTCATCGTTCTCACAACACTGAGGACCAGTCATTCGAAATGACTTCTCCATGCATTTTATGCATTGGTAAAAGCACTATGATGAAAAGTGTGATATGTTTTCAGGTATCTCCTATACTAATAGAGCCACATGCTCACCGGTTTGCCACATGATGTAGGCCTATGGACTGAACAAGAAACCACCAAAAATTTTAACCAGTCATCGTTCTCACAACACTGAGGACCAGTCATTCGAAATGACTTCTCCATGCATTTTATGCATTGGTAAAAGCACTATGATGAAAAGTGTGATATGTTTTCAGGTATCTCCTATACTAATAGAGCCACATGCTCACCGGTTTGCCACATGATGTAGGCCTATGGACTGAACAAGAAACCACCAAAAATTTTAACCAGTCATCGTTCTCACAACACTGAGGACCAGTCATTCGAAATGACTTCTCCATGCATTTTATGCATTGGTAAAAGCACTATGATGAAAAGTGTGATATGTTTTCAGGTATCTCCTATACTAATAGAGCCACATGCTCACCGGTTTGCCACATGATGTAGGCCTATGGACTGAACAAGAAACCACCAAAAATTTTAACCAGTCATCGTTCTCACAACACTGAGGACCAGTCATTCGAAATGACTTCTCCATGCATTTTATGCATTGGTAAAAGCACTATGATGAAAAGTGTGATATGTTTTCAGGTATCTCCTATACTAATAGAGCCACATGCTCACCGGTTTGCCACATGATGTAGGCCTATGGACTGAACAAGAAACCACCAAAAATTTTAACCAGTCATCGTTCTCACAACACTGAGGACCAGTCATTCGAAATGACTTCTCCATGCATTTTATGCATTGGTAAAAGCACTATGATGAAAAGTGTGATATGTTTTCAGGTATCTCCTATACTAATAGAGCCACATGCTCACCGGTTTGCCACATGATGTAGGCCTATGGACTGAACAAGAAACCACCAAAAATTTTAACCAGTCATCGTTCTCACAACACTGAGGACCAGTCATTCGAAATGACTTCTCCATGCATTTTATGCATTGGTAAAAGCACTATGATGAAAAGTGTGATATGTTTTCAGGTATCTCCTATACTAATAGAGCCACATGCTCACCGGTTTGCCACATGATGTAGGCCTATGGACTGAACAAGAAACCACCAAAAATTTTAACCAGTCATCGTTCTCACAACACTGAGGACCAGTCATTCGAAATGACTTCTCCATGCATTTTATGCATTGGTAAAAGCACTATGATGAAAAGTGTGATATGTTTTCAGGTATCTCCTATACTAATAGAGCCACATGCTCACCGGTTTGCCACATGATGTAGGCCTATGGACTGAACAAGAAACCACCAAAAATTTTAACCAGTCATCGTTCTCACAACACTGAGGACCAGTCATTCGAAATGACTTCTCCATGCATTTTATGCATTGGTAAAAGCACTATGATGAAAAGTGTGATATGTTTTCAGGTATCTCCTATACTAATAGAGCCACATGCTCACCGGTTTGCCACATGATGTAGGCCTATGGACTGAACAAGAAACCACCAAAAATTTTAACCAGTCATCGTTCTCACAACACTGAGGACCAGTCATTCGAAATGACTTCTCCATGCATTTTATGCATTGGTAAAAGCACTATGATGAAAAGTGTGATATGTTTTCAGGTATCTCCTATACTAATAGAGCCACATGCTCACCGGTTTGCCACATGATGTAGGCCTATGGACTGAACAAGAAACCACCAAAAATTTTAACCAGTCATCGTTCTCACAACACTGAGGACCAGTCATTCGAAATGACTTCTCCATGCATTTTATGCATTGGTAAAAGCACTATGATGAAAAGTGTGATATGTTTTCAGGTATCTCCTATACTAATAGAGCCACATGCTCACCGGTTTGCCACATGATGTAGGCCTATGGACTGAACAAGAAACCACCAAAAATTTTAACCAGTCATCGTTCTCACAACACTGAGGACCAGTCATTCGAAATGACTTCTCCATGCATTTTATGCATTGGTAAAAGCACTATGATGAAAAGTGTGATATGTTTTCAGGTATCTCCTATACTAATAGAGCCACATGCTCACCGGTTTGCCACATGATGTAGGCCTATGGACTGAACAAGAAACCACCAAAAATTTTAACCAGTCATCGTTCTCACAACACTGAGGACCAGTCATTCGAAATGACTTCTCCATGCATTTTATGCATTGGTAAAAGCACTATGATGAAAAGTGTGATATGTTTTCAGGTATCTCCTATACTAATAGAGCCACATGCTCACCGGTTTGCCACATGATGTAGGCCTATGGACTGAACAAGAAACCACCAAAAATTTTAACCAGTCATCGTTCTCACAACACTGAGGACCAGTCATTCGAAATGACTTCTCCATGCATTTTATGCATTGGTAAAAGCACTATGATGAAAAGTGTGATATGTTTTCAGGTATCTCCTATACTAATAGAGCCACATGCTCACCGGTTTGCCACATGATGTAGGCCTATGGACTGAACAAGAAACCACCAAAAATTTTAACCAGTCATCGTTCTCACAACACTGAGGACCAGTCATTCGAAATGACTTCTCCATGCATTTTATGCATTGGTAAAAGCACTATGATGAAAAGTGTGATATGTTTTCAGGTATCTCCTATACTAATAGAGCCACATGCTCACCGGTTTGCCACATGATGTAGGCCTATGGACTGAACAAGAAACCACCAAAAATTTTAACCAGTCATCGTTCTCACAACACTGAGGACCAGTCATTCGAAATGACTTCTCCATGCATTTTATGCATTGGTAAAAGCACTATGATGAAAAGTGTGATATGTTTTCAGGTATCTCCTATACTAATAGAGCCACATGCTCACCGGTTTGCCACATGATGTAGGCCTATGGACTGAACAAGAAACCACCAAAAATTTTAACCAGTCATCGTTCTCACAACACTGAGGACCAGTCATTCGAAATGACTTCTCCATGCATTTTATGCATTGGTAAAAGCACTATGATGAAAAGTGTGATATGTTTTCAGGTATCTCCTATACTAATAGAGCCACATGCTCACCGGTTTGCCACATGATGTAGGCCTATGGACTGAACAAGAAACCACCAAAAATTTTAACCAGTCATCGTTCTCACAACACTGAGGACCAGTCATTCGAAATGACTTCTCCATGCATTTTATGCATTGGTAAAAGCACTATGATGAAAAGTGTGATATGTTTTCAGGTATCTCCTATACTAATAGAGCCACATGCTCACCGGTTTGCCACATGATGTAGGCCTATGGACTGAACAAGAAACCACCAAAAATTTTAACCAGTCATCGTTCTCACAACACTGAGGACCAGTCATTCGAAATGACTTCTCCATGCATTTTATGCATTGGTAAAAGCACTATGATGAAAAGTGTGATATGTTTTCAGGTATCTCCTATACTAATAGAGCCACATGCTCACCGGTTTGCCACATGATGTAGGCCTATGGACTGAACAAGAAACCACCAAAAATTTTAACCAGTCATCGTTCTCACAACACTGAGGACCAGTCATTCGAAATGACTTCTCCATGCATTTTATGCATTGGTAAAAGCACTATGATGAAAAGTGTGATATGTTTTCAGGTATCTCCTATACTAATAGAGCCACATGCTCACCGGTTTGCCACATGATGTAGGCCTATGGACTGAACAAGAAACCACCAAAAATTTTAACCAGTCATCGTTCTCACAACACTGAGGACCAGTCATTCGAAATGACTTCTCCATGCATTTTATGCATTGGTAAAAGCACTATGATGAAAAGTGTGATATGTTTTCAGGTATCTCCTATACTAATAGAGCCACATGCTCACCGGTTTGCCACATGATGTAGGCCTATGGACTGAACAAGAAACCACCAAAAATTTTAACCAGTCATCGTTCTCAAAACACTGAGGACCAGTCATTCGAAATGACTTCTCCATGCATTTTATGCATTGGTAAAAGCACTATGATGAAAAGTGTGATATGTTTTCAGGTATCTCCTATACTAATAGAGCCACATGCTCACCGGTTTGCCACATGATGTAGGCCTATGGACTGAACAAGAAACCACCAAAAATTTTAACCAGTCATCGTTCTCACAACACTGAGGACCAGTCATTCGAAATGACTTCTCCATGCATTTTATGCATTGGTAAAAGCACTATGATGAAAAGTGTGATATGTTTTCAGGTATCTCCTATACTAATAGAGCCACATGCTCACCGGTTTGCCACATGATGTAGGCCTATGGACTGAACAAGAAACCACCAAAAATTTTAACCAGTCATCGTTCTCACAACACTGAGGACCAGTCATTCGAAATGACTTCTCCATGCATTTTATGCATTGGTAAAAGCACTATGATGAAAAGTGTGATATGTTTTCAGGTATCTCCTATACTAATAGAGCCACATGCTCACCGGTTTGCCACATGATGTAGGCCTATGGACTGAACAAGAAACCACCAAAAATTTTAACCAGTCATCGTTCTCACAACACTGAGGACCAGTCATTCGAAATGACTTCTCCATGCATTTTATGCATTGGTAAAAGCACTATGATGAAAAGTGTGATATGTTTTCAGGTATCTCCTATACTAATAGAGCCACATGCTCACCGGTTTGCCACATGATGTAGGCCTATGGACTGAACAAGAAACCACCAAAAATTTTAACCAGTCATCGTTCTCACAACACTGAGGACCAGTCATTCGAAATGACTTCTCCATGCATTTTATGCATTGGTAAAAGCACTATGATGAAAAGTGTGATATGTTTTCAGGTATCTCCTATACTAATAGAGCCACATGCTCACCGGTTTGCCACATGATGTAGGCCTATGGACTGAACAAGAAACCACCAAAAATTTTAACCAGTCATCGTTCTCACAACACTGAGGACCAGTCATTCGAAATGACTTCTCCATGCATTTTATGCATTGGTAAAAGCACTATGATGAAAAGTGTG